>NW_022146347.1:2046029-2525818 GCF_002938485.1 Sitophilus oryzae | reverse complement strand
ACTGGATCCACCGCTCGGGGGTATACTACTGCCGCCGTCTTATCCGAATACACCACGATCCATCCATCTAATATAAAAAGACAAAATATAAAATAATCGAAGAAGATGGACAAACACACTCGCTCGACGAGCACAATTCAAAAGTGATCACCCATAAGCAGATATCGGAGAGCATCGAGCGACATTCCTCTATCCAAGGCGGAATGCACGTATCCAAAATCTTGCGTTGAATTAGAGCCGGTGCCGTTTCAAAGCCTACCCTACTTACTTAAAAGTGGCGCGAATTTTATTACCTATACTCTTAATCTCCGACATGAGGAATCGAGCAATTCAAATGCAAGTGTGCTATATTTTGGAAAAAAGGTAAATTTTAAATTCTTTCAATAAATTAAAAAATATACAGGTGTCCCATATTTAAAAAATCCAAAATTTTTTTAGTTTTTATTAATAATTCTTAAATATTAACTGTTAAAAAAAATTATACTTAAACCATCTTAAAATTTACTTATAAAAAGGTGCTTTGGAAATGTATCCATAAAAAACAAAAATCCAAGCAACAAAAAGTGACAGCAGTTAAAAAAATGCATATTTTGAAAAAACACCCCTTAAACTCCAAAACTAACAAAATATACACCATATGCCCTAGACTTATTCACCATCGTTTAAAACAAAATTTGAGCTCCAGACAACCGATATTAGTTTTTTGTCTATCTCACATAGAAAAGGGTGTTCGTCCATTAAAACTCGGAATCTTACCCACCCTGTAAAATACAGCGTAAAAAAAATAAAAAACGGATTTTTATGAAAATAAATAAATATGTTTAAAAAAAAAACAACAAACCTAAAATTGGGTCAAATTGCATTTAGAATCCTTACATTAACGTCTTCTAACTGTACCAGGTGAGAAAAATAGAAAATAAAAGAATATAATAAAAAATCGATTTTTGAAAGAAGTTAGTGTATCCAAAAAAAGCGACAATCGAACATTCTAACCTTAAATATCTCGAAACGTCGCATTTTTCGAACACAGTTTTAAATGGAATGGGCAATATAGAGCCGTCACTAGCTCAGATTCCTAGAGCCTTTAAGACTACTTACCGTTCCGAGAGGAAACATCTATTTTATTTTACACATTTTTTTTTTTTTTTTTTTTTTTATATTTTTTTGTAGAATGTAGAATGAACGAGAGAGAGGGTTAATCACTGCGACCTTACAGATCTATTTTTCCTCCTTTCTTGAGTTATAACTCATCATCCAGGCTCCCAGCTTTGACAAAAGCCAGTATCTGACGGTTTATTATAGAGGTAGTTCTCCATCTCCAATATCAGTCTACCAAAGTTCATGGCACAAAAGATCGTCGTCTCGGCGCCACTCAGTGATGAGTGTTCTGGTGTGTCCCTATTTTCCCCATATAATCTACATTCGCCGTTTCGTCTTAGTTTCACTCTACTGAGGGGTCGTTGAGGAAATTAAGAGGATACAGTGTCCTGTTACAAAACCCCTCCGCGTGACAATCCGCGAAGACTGTTTTTACTTAAATATTTTTTTTTTTTTTTTTTTTCTTGATCTTAAGCCCTCAGAAATTTCTTCGAGTGTCTCTACGACCGTTGGCAAGATTTCCCATCTAAAATGTTATGGATGGAGTCTTCCCAGTTCTTGAGTTCCGCCTTGAGTTGGTACCACTTGGAAGCAGAACGATTCTGTCCAGTTAGTGGTGTGTTCGCTCCTTTCTACTAGATCATTTGCTTTTTCATTGCCTCATCCCTTGGTGAGCAGGCACCAGAGTAGGAGGACTTGTTTTCTTTGCCTAATTATTCAGCTTCTCTATGCAATCTTTGACCAATTTCGAATTGATTGAAACTGAGTTGATCGCTTTTAACGCAACTTGACTGTCAGATAAGATTCATGTCGGCTATTTCATGTTTCCGATATAGTTCCTATCTAAGGTAAGTTGTACGCATCTTCGGATAACGTTGAGATCTGGCCTAGCCGATGCTAGGGTTGGTCCGGAGTATTTAGTTCTCGGCCCAAAAAATACACCGATCCCTGTTCCCGCATTGGTTTTGGAAGCATCAGTATACCAAGTTATGGTATGGTTTTTTAACTGCTGGGCAGACGATTCTCTCTTCCAATCCTTTTTATTGCTCAATACTACATTGAGATGTTTCTCAAGTTGTACGTTCTTGGCACTGGGAGTTGCAGAATAATATGTAGCGACCAAAGGTCAAAATTTTCGAAGTGTCGTCCACGTTTAATTTCAAACCAAACACCTTAAAAATTATTTAGAATCATAAAAAAGGCCCCTAAAAAAACTCACGGGATTTAATATCTCGACCATGTCTCGACCGGACTAAAAGATGCACAATTTTAGTACAATGCACTAAAACACCAGTCAGTGTATCATAATTTTAAAGTCGTGTTTAACCAGCGATTAAATTAAATTTTTACACGGTGCAACTGGCGTAAATTTATAGCTGATTATTCATTCATTCACTTTGACTAATCTCGAATTATTATGTACGCTCGTAACAGATCGTTAATAGCTTAGACATAAATACCTACTGCATCCGTATGGCCGACCCAAACGAGTAAAATAAACAATAATCGCACGTAAATTCTAAAGTGTCAAGTGTCGCCGCTGCGAAAATCCGAAAAGGAAATTTGTATTGGTAACAGGAAAAACCTTCGTATGGTTTTGCATAGGATTAGTCGCGGCTACAAATCTCGCAACCAGGATTTTACAGAAAAAAAAGTCATCTGATTAATTAGGTTGTGGTATATGGAATGAAGCTATTTATAATAAGATTTATTTTTAGTTTATAGGTTTTAGTTAATTTTTTATACCGGATGTATCAGCTGGTAAAAATATATTCAGATGGAACATATATGAGTCAAGGAAGATTTCAAAAAGCGACATTAAAAAAAATGACAGAAAATGCAATTTAATTTTCTGTGAATTGAAAGGACAAATAAATAAATGCCTTTATTGTCAAAAAATTTTTCAATTTGTAGACAAAGGTAAACTAACAAACAAAATAAAAAAACAAGGTACACAAACAAACAAACAAAAGATAATACTTATACATTATACAAATAATATTGTCAGTCTTATTGTTAAAATAAACATTTATAAATGTTTACAATGTTAAAGAACAAAAAAATAGAAATAATATTCAAAAATATTTAGCTAGATTATAGTAAAATATCAATTACCTCTAAATAAATTCATTTCGATGTCATTAGTAAATACAGCAATAGCAAACATTAGACCAGTGTTTACAAGATCAAATTTGATTTTCAAAATATAATTCATTTACGGCGTAGAAAGCCTTGTCTGGTAAATATGAGTTCAATGCTTTGCGAAATGAAAAAAAAAATGATGTTATGGATTTGATTTCAAATGGCAGGTGATTGTGCATTTTTTTCGAGTTGTATAATATTGAACTTCTAACTATCTCTGAGCGTGGGGTAGGTAGATAAAGATCTTGCTCCGCGTTCCTGAGTGGATAAGTGTGAGATGGCCTTTCTTGAGAAGCTGATACATGTTTACGTATTAGGCAAACTGATTCAAATATAAATAAGGAAGGAAGAGTCAATATTTTTAATTCTTTAAAAAAGTCCCGGCAATGAGTTCTGCTGTTTAGTTCCAGTGAATATCGAACAGCTCTCTTCTGGAGCTTGAAAATGCGGCCAAATTGAGTCGCACAACACGTACCCCAGAATGGAAGGGCATACCTGAGGTGCGACTCAAAAAGTGCATAATAAACAGTTCTAGACACTGCCAAGTTAAGCTCCTTAGAAACAGACCTTAATGCAAAACAGGCAGAGCTCAATTTTTTCGACAAAGCTTCGATATGTATGTCCCATTTCAGAGAATTGTCCACAACAAGCCCTAAGAATTTTACAGATTTTACGACGTCAATGAGGGTGTTGTTAAGTACAAAAGGCTGCAACGAGTTTTTATACGACAAAGCTTTAGTTTTAGGAATGTTGAGACTCGGGAGGTTCGAATCGCATCAAGATTTAATGGTGATTAAGTCATTTGATATAATCCTATGAAGTGCCGTGATGTCCTTGTTGCTCCAATTGAAGCTAGTGTCGTCCGCAAAAAAACATATTTTGCCACTGATGTTTATGTTAGCAACTATAACAACTATAACTGTAATGTATATGTTACGGTTAAGGTCCGATGTCCGGTTAATGTTGACATTACCCGGTTAATCTCGAGAATAACACACAACAAAACAACCAAATATATAACCTAACCCAAACATTATCGCAACAGGCGCTTGGAAGTAAAATTACTCGTAAAACTATAACAAATTGAAAAAAAACTTTAATTTCCTGTATGTTGATATAAAACATAAACGCTATTTTTACGTGAGGAATCTCCCCACGAGAAATGACACATGTTTTTTGAAACACCGTGTATTATTTCAACACTTATAATTTATATTGATGAGTATTAATTTCTTTTTCAGAACAATATATCAGCAAAATAGAAAAACAGAGATACGATGGTTGGTTTAACAATTTGGCACATCCAGAATGGGGTTCCGTTGGTGAGTAGAAAAATATAATTATATAATACATATATTCTACTTAACATGTATTTTTTAATTATCATTTACTAATTTTGCGTTACAGTAGCCCCTTCTACTTTTCTGCTCCTACTTACTTTGATGTAATAAAATGCAAAACTGTTTTTAGTTCAATGGTCGCCTAATACTGATAATCAGGTTAACTTAAATAACTTAGTTAATTACTAGGTTTCGCTGAAATATTCCGTCATTACAGGGAACGACTGAAATCCACAGTCAAACGATATACTAATTGAAGAATAATAGTTGATTCTCATTATACCTTCCGTATCAGCTACCTTCCGTTTCCCTTCCATTTACATAAAATCTTTTATCCATGACTCGTCTATAATTTGATTATTATACATGAGTTTATGAACTAATAATAATATTTATTATTCACTAGTGAATAATGGTTTCATTATTCACCGCGTCCTCGGATATCTCGATCCAAACTCCAAACAAGAGCTATGCTCGATCCAAACCGACTTGGAATGCGATTATACGCCCAAAATAAAATTAGTTAGCTACCTAGTTAAAGAAAATTTCAATGTGTTGTTTCCATGTTACTTACTCGTTACACTCGTTCAATATTTTTTTGACATTAAAAATGAAAACTTATATTAATATTATCTAAATTTTTTTGATAGTCCTGGATAAAGTATAGTATTCTACCCGCCTATAATGGCTGTTATTCGCTTGGATGATTTATGACTTCATCCGCGTGAATAAAAGCCACCATTATATGCTCGTTGAATAATATACTAATATTATGTAAATGAATAGGACAATGCACACTATCGGTTCCGTTTCCTTTCTGTTCCATATCCTTTCCTTTTCCATACATTTTTTTGGCGGATGAACTGAGACTGAAGCGTATCGGAAACAGTGTTGTCAAGTTCTTACATTTGTACCAGCTCTGTTAACATTTTGCTGATATTTATTTATTCTTTCATACAAATTTTTAAAATAAAACTTTTGTAATGATATAAATTGTACAATAAAAAGTATGGAACTGATATGGAACGGAAGCTTGCGTATAGCGTCAATACATTAAAAAATACGGAACGGATATTGAATGAAAATAGAAGGGGCGGATATAGGAAATTATTTTAGGGGGGGGGGCAAAATAAAAAATAATGTAGAATATGCTTTTTAGGGCGCGATTTTTAAGCCAAAAGCCGAAGATTTAACCCAATTTACTGATTTTAGGGGGGGGGGTGCCGGGCTCCATGGGCATCCCTCTGTATTCGCCACTGAAAACAGATGGTATAGTGAGAATCAACCCTTACGCTGCTTGCCGGTAATACGTGAATTGACTAGGCATTTCAGAGGGCACGGCGAATTTCCGTTTTTGATGCTGACATATACAATACGATAATTTCATAATACATATAATATGTATTATATGTTAATATATTAAAAAGAGTTGTGTTGTGTGTGTTTTAATTGGTTTTCGAGGCTATGATGTAGGTCTTTCTGTTAAAATAATTTCCTCATCCGCTATTTTATCAAATTAAATAAAAAGACATTGACACTGAGTATTTCTCTAAATAATTTGCATACTTTTAAGCTCGATGCAAATTTTTATGACACATTTCTTTAAATTGTGCATATTTCTTTACTTATTCACTACAATAATATTAATTAATAATTTATAAAATAAATTAATATTTGAAATTAATAATAAATTTGAATATTCGTAAAAGTCTTGAATTTGCGATACTACTTCGAAAATTGTATAGTTTTGTGTTTAGTTTAGTCTACTGTAAATTTATTAAAATAAAGTAAACTTTTGTATATTTATTTATTTCTTTGTTTATGACTAAAACAAATATATTACTAATGTATGTGGATTTGCGTGGTGTAATATTTTTTCGAAATTACTTATTTCAATACGGAAGAAATAGTATCTGAGGTCAACACGACGTCTTCCTGACTGATTTATTATCGACTTTCAGTTTTATTAATAGTCTTTTTATTACTACCGTAAACCCGAATTATGACAATGGATGGTGTCCTGCTGAGGTATCATAGGAATTGATTTTAATGGCTATGGGGTGCTATTTTTAGTTATTTGGATTATATAATATTTTTAACTGGGCTAATGCCATTCATAAGAAAATCTCTTCTTATTACTATCGTATACCCGAATTATGACAATAAATAAATAAGGTGAGTTACTGTTATAGGAATTGATTTAGTTTGTTATGGTCTGCCATTCTGAGTTTTTTTAAATTGTCTAATAAATTAACTGGTCTAACAACAAATTATTTTATTGAAAGTTTGAAACATCCTGTGGCATGGTTTAAGAAAGTAAGAAATTTAAAAACAGATAAATCATCAAAGTGCATCTTTCCTCGATCTTTTTTTATTCATCTCAATAGCTTTATTTTTATGGCAAATATTCGCTTTATAATAAGACGGTAAAGATTTTCAGCAATTTTAGCATAAATTGAAACACACTGTGCTTTTGCTTTTGATTTTCAATACACCTATGTAATACTTTTTTTTGTTTTTGTAATATCACTGTCATTAAAAACAAATATTACTATTGTTTATTGACTATTGTTACTCTAGCATAGATGTTGCAATGTTTTAAGCTCAAAAGTTGACTGTGCATTCCCTACCATGTTCAATTAAAGCAGCAATACAACCTCCGGACTTAAAATAATTTCTGCTAGAATAACTGCCAATAAACAATAATAATATAACTTTTCACTGACAATGGCATTACAAAAATAATAAAAACTGTTTCATAGGTGTGTTGATTAAGATCAAAAACAAAGGTAAGCTTTTAATGCCAAGATTGTTATTAATCTTGAGTATCATTTACAAAAACGAATATGACCAAAATTAAGAAGCTATTGAGATAATTCAGAAAACAAATTAACGAGAAAAGGTGAACCTTAATGATAAAGTGGTTTTTAAATTCTTTCCTTTGTTAAAACATTCCACAGTGTGTTTCAAAATTTCGCCAAAATAGCAACCCATTTATTTTTTCTCGTATAATAAACAGATGAGGATTTTAACTTTTAATTTAAAGACATAATTCAGCTACATATTGCTTAAAAAACATCAAAAGCTGACCACTAGAACAAAATACATTGAATTATATAACACAGGGTGATCCAGACTTTAATACTATTCATGACGTTTGGTGCATTTACCTAAAATCTTATTTTCTGAAGAAGCTATATACCTTTAAAAGTAATGGATTAGTAAATTAGGGTTGCCAACCGTCCTCTATTCCAGAGGGCAATCTTGTTTTTGATCTCACTGTCCTCTTTTCTTTCGCGTATTGAAAAAGTCCTCTTTTTACATACCAAACTCAAAATCTAAAAAATGTTCGTGTATACGGAAAAATTGTTGATATGTGTCTTTTGGTACTCCCACTCGTTTTTACAGAAAAGAAGTCGAAGAAATATTTATGTAAAAGAAATATTTGTGGAAGCGATAAACATGTTTAACTATTTTATGTTTACTTATTGTTGGCTCATGTTTTGAAAAGAGTTTTTTTGAAAATGGTTTGTTTTATTTTAACAAGTTTTGAGTACAAATATTGTTAAGAAAGTAAGAAAGACCATCAATCCCATACCATTGACATAACTTTTTAGTAAATTCTAGACATTTGGGCTCGCATTTGGGCGAGGTTTCAAAAAATGTTTCACCTGTACATCTTTTTTACCCTCTCGTCCTCTATTTTTTATTTTTGGCAACCCTATAGTAAATAGACGTAATATATTCAAAATTATAGACAGATAACCCACACTATAGGTATTACAGTTTTAATGATAAAAGTCATTTACAGAAAGATCGGAAGTCAGATCGTGTCTTATAATTTAAAAAAAACACAATTTTCTCATAAAATTTTAAATATAAGTGCTTAATAAAACAAAAAGATTAAACAAAACCTAGTTCAATCATGATACAAAATACAGGGTGTTCTATTTAAAATAGTGGAGAAAAATACATTTTGTTTTGACTCGTCCTGTATATGTATATATCTAACAGGATTGCAAATTATGGTAGACCAAATTTTGAAGAAGACACTATTATACATTAATTTCCGTTAAAAAAATCTTCGAATTTAGGTTATAAAACTGTTATATTCAAAAACCATTATGGCATTATGGTATTCTTGGAATGGAAATGTATTGGTAATTCAACTGAGTTAAAGAAATATACAGGGTGTCTCGAAATAAGTGCAAGTATTTTAAGGGGTGGTAGATCTTGATAAAAGAAACATATTTTCTCTTTATCGTTTTTCAAATAAGTCCAAAATAACGGAGTTATTTTACTTTGAAAATTTCCAAAAAAAAATATTTTTTGCTAAAATTTTGAGAACCACTGGATCTTTTCTGGATTTTCTTTCTTGTAAATTTAATCCACAAATTATTATTTTTAAATAAAAACTAAAAAAACTTCCAAAAAAATTTTCAAAAAATTCCAAATTTTGAAAAAAAAATTTTTCGCGAAAAAAACCTTTTAGGCGTGTTTCTGAGATTGAACTATACTACCAGTTAAAATACTTGAACTTATTTCTGGGACACCCTGTATAGTAATTTCATTTAAAAATATACAACTTCAGTTTGAAATTATTTTGAATCACCCTGTATGCTAACAAAAATATTTTCAAAATGTGCGTTACCCAATATAATGTAAAAAAATTGTAATTACATTTACAAACCAAAAACCTAATATAGAGGTTTTTCGGAAGCCTGAAACACCCTGTAAATGAAAATTTTAATGTGGCCATTTTTTGTGTCGGGAATTGGTATTTGATTTCTCAGAAATTTAAATCTTGCACTGATTGCAATATTAACGTTACTTTCTATCATTCAACATATCCTCAAAAAACCTTCTTACAATATTTCATGTTAGTTTTCTGCTATTATTCGCAAAAGTTTCCAGCTCAAAACAAAAAGAAAATGTCAAGGGTTACCAGTTCGTCAGTTTTTGACACTCTTCGTTGGCGTAATCTATCCTTCGACTAGATTAAGAGCAATTTAGAAAAAAATTATAACGTTTTTGACACGCCTTTCCTGAATCGTTCATAGCGTTTTTACAGTTGAAAGTGAATTTATTAGAAGTAAAAAAGCAGTGCAAAATAAATTTCGTTGGTTTTTTTAATAGTCACGTAGCACGTGTATTACGTGTATTATCGCATGGCGTGCCTATTTCATTTACTTTCATTTACCTAATTTGTGTTACGGTTACTTTTTGACTCATACATTTACAAATATTGTACAGATTGTCTTAAATCCCTTGGTGACTATTGGTGGGTTAAAATCTCTGTAGCGATTCAAATGACATTTTGAGGGTGAAAGTTAGTTTAATTTTTAAGAGTCTATTACGCTGTACTTTAGGGTCGCTCCCAGGGGTCGAGTAAAGTGGGTGGCCGAAGGAAATATATATTATATTTCAGAAATCTGCCTAAGGCTTAGCCCGATCCTGTCGTGTTAAGCCACACCCAAAATTCCAACGCTTTCCAAACACTTTCCACGAAAACTTAAAGGGGATTAACCTGCAGAATCATTGGGAACAAGCAGTTCAAAATCGAATTCAATGGAGAAGAATTGTAAACTCAGTTAACAGCGACAACCAAAAAGGCAACAAAGCAATGAGATTTTTGAATGTCCGGAGTGCGATAGGCAAATAACATCACGTATCAGGCTTTTCAGTCACAGAAAAGCTCATGAAACACAACGCCTTGCGTGACCATCTTTTGATGCGTGTCGAATACTCGCCAGCGAGTAATGTCAGTAGTATACACCCTAAATTCTGAACACACGTGCTTTGATTAAGGCTTGATTAAAGTTTGTAGAGCGTTAGCATTTACCATAAAATAGCAAGCAATTTGTTACAAAACCATATAAATTATATATCACTGTAATCACAAAACTCCAATCTATTTCCGTATTGTAACGGAATTTAAAATTATGTATTTATTTTCGAAAAGATTTAGTCCACACTAAGGCATATTTTGTTAATGTTTGACCATCAAAATCTTAAAAATAAAGAAGTTGTCTAAAAATGTGCTACAATACGGATTTAGTATAATACTTTATCTTTAATTCCCTTTTTCATTTGTGTAAAAATACCTAGCCAGTTTTACATAAAACGTTAAATGCCGAACGCGTATTTTGCTACTTTTTCGGACTAGTGAAATGGTACTAAATATTATGCGCTATCACTGGAATAATTTTCTAAAAAAACATGTGCTTCACTGGCTTTTTTCCTCTTGTTAGCCGATTAAACGCTGTCTATTGATATTTTTAAATTTAGTATAGTTACTCCCGGGGAATATCTTATTCAGAGATTCTCTGATGACACAGTTTTAATTGCCAATAGTCCTGAAGAACTACAAACACGAATTAACTAACTAAATACAACCAGCAATAAAGTAGGTCACAAAATGAATTTAGCAAAAAGTAAAGTAATGTACAGGGTGAGTCAACGATTGAGTAAAGTCCATTGTCTCATTTGTTTCAAGATTTACAAAAAAATGTTTAATAGAAAAGTTATAGGGCCATCCCTTAAGATACACATTTTAAAATTATTATAGAATATACAAGGTGCTTCAAAAAAATGTGGCGGCTATAACCTGTTTTTTTAAATGCAGCACCCTATTTTTTATTTTATTTTTAGATTCTGCGTAAAATTCCATAACTTTTTTTATATATAATGTTATATATCTAAAATTAATAGTTTCTGTAATATTTCAATTTATTTAAAGAAATGTTAAATTGCAGTGTGGTAAAAATTGTCAGTGGTGTCATTGTTTCAGAAGATGGAGTACCAAAATTTGGTAGGAGAGTTTTATAGAGATGAAAAAAAAGATATATGTAAAGATATTTTAGTTAAATGATACAGGGTGTTTTTTAAATGGGACACCCTATATATTATCATTTTTTCTGATAGATTTGACAAAACTCTTCAACTTTTATTAAGTATGTCGTATCCCTAATTTTAATAGTTTGCGATTTATTCCCATTTTATCTATTTTTACCCATAATTTTAAAACAATTACCCTATAAAATCATAGTTACCATGACAAAACAAAACTATTTATTACTTACCGTTAACAAGTAGCTTGATAGTTAGTTACAATTGCTGGTATTAGTTAAAATTAATTAACTTTACTCAAATAAACTAAATCGCAGTAGTGAATTTCTTGGTGTATTTCTATATTATGAAAGATGACACTTGGAATTATATGGAAAAGCCAATATAACTACTGCCGCGAAACCGTCCGATTACACACTAAATATGTTTTCTAGATAATATATATCTATCTTTATAGTACTTAGCAAAGTACTATATAATATATAGTACTGAACCAAAAAATGTGATTTTCTAAGCTTGTCCGTGTATATCAATTACATTGACTAATTCATTTCAAGAAAATCTGTAACTATTATCTCTACCATTTATACTTATTACAACAAATTAAACTAAAATTCAGATTTTTATTTTATTTTTAAAATTAGATACTTTTTTCATGGCAACTATGATGTTATAGCGCAATTGTATTAAAAATATGGGTAAAAATAGAAAAAATTGGAATAAATCGCAAACTAATAAAAATAGGTATATGACATTCTTAATAAAAGTTGAAGAGTTTGGTAAAATCTATCAGAAAAAATGATAATATATAGGGTGTACCATTTAAAAAAATTGAAATTCCTTAATTTTAAGTAGTTGAAATTCCTAAATATATTTTGAACACCATGTAACATCTATTTTTTAGTTGTCCAACTTCAGAATCAATGCCATCATTGACAATTTTTTAACCCACTTAGATATATAACATTATATATAAAAAAGTTATGGAATTTTTCGCAGAATCTAAAAATAAAATAAAAAATAGAGTGTTGCATTTAAAAAAACATGTTTTAGTCGCCACACTTTTTTGAAGCACCCTGTATACTGTATAATAATTTTAAAATGTGTATCTTAACCATCTCTATAATTTTTATATTTAATATTTTTTTGTAAACCTCAAAACAAATGAGATAATGGGCTTTACTCTATCGTTGACTCACCCTGTACAACGAACTAGTAGACAGAAAAGACATTCTAATAAATAACACAAAATTGGAAATAGTAGAAGAATACATATATTTGGGACAATTAATACATTTTCTCGCTCTGTATCTCTACTACCAGAAATCAACGGAAGAATTAAGTTAGCATGGAGTACTTATAGAAACTCAATCATATTCAAATCTAGAATGCCACTTTATCTAAAGAAGAAAACATTCGACCAATGTGTACTACCAATCATAACCTGTGCATGTGAAACCTGGACACTTAAAACGGACATTATAAGGAAACTACAGGTAGCACAACGTTCATTGAAACGAAATATGCTGGGAATAACCAAGAAAGACTGTAAAAGTATAGAGTGGATACGACAAAACACCCAGGTAATAGATGTCATCCACAGAATCAAATCCCTCAAGGGCGGACAATAGATGGACCACAAAAATTGTAGCATAGTACCCAGGAGGAATTAAGAGACCTAGAGGAAGACCAAACCTGAGATGGGACCATGATATTATGAAATTAGCAGGGATAACTTGGGTCCGCATAGCCAACAATAGATAACCAATGGGTCCAACTACAAAGAGAGTATCTAAATATGTGAGGGAGGCTACACCATAATGATTGGAAATGCTTGAATAAGCTGAGAATGATGATGATGATAATTGTACAAGTCACTCACTAAGAACGATCCAATCTAGGCAAAATATAGTAAATGAAATTAAAACTTCCAAATATAAATTAGAATTTTAGCGCACAGAACAGAACAATTTTAATGTTTATCTAACTGAACGAAGTATATAATGAATTAATTCTAGTTTGTTTAAATAGTTCAATAGGGGTAATAATAAAAAATCATTTTTACATTTATCTTGTTACATATATGTTTTAATTTATTCAAAGGTACCTGTTTTAACTGAGGATAATGCCAGAATTATATTATACATCAGGATAGTACAGGACAGCGTGTTTATCCATTGTCACAATTTGGATCATAAAAAGACATTTTTATCGTTTGGATTAGATCAGTTAAGTTATTCGTATTGGACAAAACAGCGTCATAAAGTGTCGTTTCTTTTTTCAGATTGACAAAATCTGCACAGGGCTTCGTCTGCGGTCTGTCTCTTATGCCAGACCAAGGCGACAGAAAGTGAACACGAGACAAAAACAAGACAAACCTGCGACAAAAATGAGAATTTCAGACAATATAAATTTGAGATAAAATGTCTATACCGCGAGGACAAAACTATACAACAAAGTTCAGTATATGCGAATCAGTTTTTTTAACCCTTAAGTACTAACATATCGAAAGAGTCGCGCCTATATTAACAGACCGTCTGAGAGACGCATTAAAAAAATACATATTTTGTTTGTGTCTAACAGATTTTTTGTAAGTGGAATGAATCATTAGTATTAAAACTACAGGAAAAAAATATCTAATGCTTATATTATGCGAACATGTTTTATATATTTGAAATAAATGTACTAGTTTTGGATTTTTGTCATATCTTTGTTTCTCATGGAGATAGAAAAAAAACGAAAGGAAAATGAAAAAAATATATTTATTATTATATCTAGCATATAAAAATCTATCTATTAAGCACAAAAAAGCAAAAGAAAATATAAAGAATAAAAAAATGACAATGCCTAAAGATGGGCTTGTTCCCTACACACTTTTTTGCGCATTCCAAACAAATTATTCTCCTCACTTCCTTCGATATTAGTCTACTGATCATTCACATCCATATTTTCATCATCTATCACAAAACTTACACAGCTACATACCATTAGATATTAGTTAAAACCCGTTTTTTAGCTTCTAATTCGAATTCAGAATTATGATCGCTCTCTATGGCAAAATTTTCGCCACATTCGGATTCTATGCCAATATTTTGCTATTATCGCTGCCAGTTTCTTCAAACCACTTTAGAAGAGCATCCTTGTAATCTTGCTCGCCATACTTCACATGTTTTGAGCTACTAGGTGCTTGATTCATTCCACAAATTAAAAAAAACTTACGTTAACGCTAACACTCCGTCTGTCAGACGGCATCGACAGTTTGAACTAAAATATTTCGAAAACTACACACTTACGCAAATTGCCCTGCCGGCCTTTAATTTGTTTTGATGCGTATTGAAATTACATAGTTGGATGATAATTAGAAGCGGTGAGGAGGGGAGATGTTATATGTTCAGCTAGTCCGTTGCGTCTGTGAGACGGGGTGTTAGTACTTAAGAGTTAATCATGTGGCCTTTCTACTAGAAAGAAGATAAAGGTATATTACTAGCAACCAGTAGTGTTGTCTTTTACTCGCCGTCCCATGTTGCAAAAAGAAACCCCAAATAATGTTTTTGTTTTTATTTCTTCTCGTATAGTATATAGTTAATAATATTTCTTATTTTTTTCTTAACATCATCAACCGAGTTTATATTTATGCTAAACAAATCTCCTCTAATGCACCAGCTTCTTGTAACAATTTTTGTAGTCCTTGTTTTTACCCTCCCATAATAATAAATGCGCTCTATTAGTTTGTGACTACACTTTCTCTCTTCTGCCATTTTTTTTTATAAAGATGGAACACTCCATCATATACTAATGTCATATATTAGCAGTACCAGCACTCAACATTACTAAATTTGTGTGATTCTATTAGTTTCCTACTTTTGGTAATTCACGACATCCACACTGCACCGACAACTTGTCGTAAAATACACAACAAAACAGAGACTCTTTGAACTTTACCGACTCGAGACGGGACATTCAAAAATCTCCGAATTTGGAAACAAAATAAAAATGAGTATTGGATTTGTCTGAATTTTGTCGTAAAACATGAATGTTTTTTATCTTTATGTCGCTGTTTTGTCTGCTTGGTCTGGACCCGGCTTTACAGTAAGCAATACACTTACTAATTTGATACAGCCGTATAAATCTAAAAAATATTAATTCTGGTGAACATAACATACTATTAATCCTTAAAGTTAATATTGTTTAATTTTTAGTCGTTAAAAAATAACTTCTGTTTCTTTTCGTTAATGAATGATCTTTCGTTAATGAAAATTCTTAATGTAAAAATCAACAAGCACTTCTTAGTTCTTAATATATCATATTTTCAAGGTTACATCATAACCCAAATTGATTTTGCCTTAATTAACGAATTAAGAGAATAAGAAACCAATCTTTTTAAATTTGTACAAAGCTTGAATCATTATTCTGTTTGGATCATTATTTATCATTCCGCCAATTATTATTCTTTTTTGAAGGTAGAAATTGTTTTTTGACGGATATGGGATGATTGATTAGGATTTTCTTAAGATTTGAACTAGAAGGATCTGTTTGGGTTTTTATTAGTTTTGAATTGATTGATGAAATAGGTGTTGAAATATATTTATTGTTCATTGTTTGTCTATTGTTTCAGATATAAAGCGTAGCTAACTAGTTTTTTGTCAATAAAACTATGTTTTTTTTTCAAAAAAGACGCAAATAATATACCTTCGCATGATCAAAAAGTTACATCGACAGAGATCTTGAGATTAACAAATAAACCAATTATAATATAATTTTCAACAAGAACTACCTGTAGATACACAGCCTAATGGGCGAATTCGTGACAAGCCTGTGTTGATTTTCCCTGACGTTTCAAGTGCTGTACGGTGGAGACACCAATCGTTCTGCGGTCAACGCATAAAACACTTGTTTTCTCTAATTCGGTCAGCGAAGGCATATCGAAGATGGTGTGGATCTGAAAGCGACAGTGTTGCCATATTAAAATGTGTAATATCTGTAATACGTTTGACCAAAATATCTTTGGATGAAAAATCCGCGTTTATGTATTGAAAATTTGTTCGTGTTTACATAGAATAAGCGACAAAAATAAAAATTCTTTTATAGGTACTATATCGGTACGTATGATCGACAAAAGTCGTTTAGTTGGCTTGGAAAGGACGATTATTGATATTTACCATAATATTTTACATTATGAAATAACAGCAAACTTCATTTCTAAGCCAACAGTATTTAATATTGCCTCTACCGATGATAGTTTGAAAATTTGGCGTAACACGTCAATTTACATATCAAGGGGGATAATTTTTGAGGCATTTGTTGTCGTGTTACTTTCAACCCCTTGACCCCCAGGGCACCTACCCCTAAAATTTTAAATAGCAACCCCTATTTCTTTTACCATTTTTGTGTTTCTTATAGAATTCTACATAAACTGCATTATTTTTTTGAGAATTTTATAAGGAACACAAAAATGGTAAAAGAAATAGGGGTTGCCATTTAAAATTTTAGAGGTAGGTGCCTTGGGGATTAAAGGGTTGAAAGTAACACGACAACAAATGCCTCAAAAATTGTCCCCCTTGATATGTAAATTGACGTGTTACGCCAAATTTTCATACTATCATCTGTAGAGGTAATATTAAATACTGTTCGTTTTCAAATTGTCACCGTGTATAATATTATATTAAATTGTTTAGTGATATAAAATCCGTATTATTAACGTACTGTACCGTAACCACCGTAATAACACGGCCGGACAGCTGTGACGTAAAAATCTCGTGACGTCACCAACTGGAGGCCTAACTCTATTTATAGCAGCGTTGATAATTACCCGATAAAAGTTCAAATTGTGGATCTTTTTTCACTCAGCAGATATATTTCGAAGTTTTAAAATGTCTTTTTTCGAGTTTTTAAAAATATTATAGTATATATAAATAGTTTTAGTAGAATACGGAAAAAATCATACCAGTCAATAAATGTTTATCTCTCACTTTTTATCAATCAAATTTAATAAAGTAATATTTTAAGTATAACAATAGTACCTATAATTATGAGGTTATATAGTATAACAATAGTAACAACAATACCTATAACAATAGAAGATATACGAAAGGCAATTAAAACAATAAAAAACAAAAAAGCAGGAGGACCAGGGGACATCGCACCAGAGCTCATAAAATGCGGCACAGAAAAATTATTCAGAATCATACATGGAATGTTTGGGAAAGCAATAAATGGACATAACATACCAGACGAATGGAAGGAAGCACAGCTAACATCGATTTTCAAAAAAGGAGATAGAAGACAGTGCGATAACTATCGAGGGATCAGTGTCATAGCAACCATGGAGAGGCTATATGGTAGAGTACTGAGAGACAAATTAGAACAGAACATACAAGGAAAAATCGGAGAAGAACAAGCAGGTTTTACAGCAGGGAGATCATGCATAGATCATATTTACACGATCCAACAATTATTGGAGAAAAAAAAGCAAAGAACAAACCAGTACACTTAGCATTCATCGATTTAAAGAAGGCCTATGACACTGTACCCAGGAAAGAACTATGGAAAGCGATGGAAAGACTGGACATACCGATAACACTCACAAATGCAATGAAGACTTTATATAGGAACAACAAAATACACATAAAAGTAGGGAACAAGATAGTAAACAGCTTAACAACATCGAAGGGGCTGCTCAGGGATGTCCAACATCGCCAACATTATTTAAAATATTTCTGGAACATGCACTGACAACCTGGAAACGCAAATGTGAAGGTATGGGAATCCCTCTAAGAAATGAACATCTTTACACGCTCTGCTTTGCAGATGACCAGGTGGTGATGGCCCAGGATGAGGAAGATCTAAGTTATATGCTCAGGAAGCTAAATGAAGAGTATGAAAAAGTAGGACTAGAAATAAACCTGAAGAAAACCATGTACATGACAACAGAGGAAGATACAGCTGATTTACAAATAGAAGACCACCTGGAAATAAAGGGAACCAATAACTTTAAATACCTGGGATTTACACTATCGAAAAACGCAACTACGGAAGAAGATATAAATGTCAGACTTGGACAGACAAGATCCTGTATACAACAACTGCACTCCGTTATCTGGGATAGAAATATCAGGAAAAAAGACTAAAACATTGATATATGAAACAATTATTCAGAGTATCATGACATATGCAGCAGAAGTATGGGTCATAAACAAAAACAACCAAAGAAAAATTCTGGCCACCGAAATGATGTATTGGAGAAGATGCTGTGGACTAACCAGAAGAGACCGAGTCACGAATGAGGAAATAAGAAGAAGAATGGGGAGAAAGACCGACGTCTTAAAGTACATAGAAACGAAAAGATTGGTATGGTACGGTCATGTTAGAAGGGCGGAAAATAGATGGATTAACAGAGTGACAGAGTGGAGCCCGATTGGAAGAAGAAAGCGAGGGCGGCCAAGAAGATCATGGCGAGATGAAGTGGACGAGTCTATGCATCAGAGAGGACTACGAGAGGGAACATGGGATGATCGAGACGAATGGAGGACCCGGTTGATGGAAGGAAGGCAGCCAGAGCTGTAGAATCCTTTATATATATAATATTTTAAGTTCACAATAGTGTATAATATGAGAAAAAAATTATAAAAAAATAGATATTTTTTATAGTATATAATATGCATTTTATTGATATTTTACGCCCCCTACTAAGGGGCGACGGCGCCGCGCGGCGCCTGTCATAGCGGAGTGGTGTTGCCGCAGTTGACAGTCGGTAGGTATGCGGACGTGCTAATTATAATCGATAACAGAAGAGTGAACAAATTTATAAATCTGTAAAAAGAGGTGTTTAAACTATAAAGTGATTATAAGTGTGTGCTATGCTTTTACTTATCTTTTACCTCACCTCAAATCTTCCTCAAACCTTTGATATTTGAAAGTTACATAAACTACACCCTCTACATCGATTAACTACATGTAATGTAGTTTACGTAGTATTTAAGAGTAACATGTAGTTTTCCGAACCCTGATAGTAATACTGTTCAAATTATTAGTCATGCTTGTTATTTACTAAATTCTTTAAAATGCGATGAAAATAATAAATTTCTAACTTTTATCTGTGTTCAATATTAAAGTTATTAACTTGAGTTGAGTAACAGGTTGAGCTTGAAGTAATAAAATATTGTTTTAATGAGTAAAATATGAGGTATGTTTTACTAGAGAACTTGCAAACTGATCCTCTTGAAAGTAGGTTTGGAAAATATAGACAGTTAGCTGGGAGTCAATACAGTATTTGTGTTCGACATTTATATGAAGGCGAAAGAAACTTAGGATTCAGTCATTAATGTCCCTAAAATCTACTTGTTTTGTTTCTATAAAAATCGATACTTTTTATGATTTTATGATGACAACACCTTGATGTCTAAAGAAATACCACACGATACAAGTACCATCGAATCAGATTGGTTTAACACCGGCATTACTATTTCTATACAGAATATCGAAAGTGTGAAGGAAGAAAGGCCTGTTATTGCTTATTTAGGAGGATATTGCTGTTATATTGTCTTAAAGGAAATTAAATGCGATACATGTAAGTATAATTTAACATTTTCAGACGACACTGATATTGAACAAAATCACTTATAAAAAACCTTACTAAAGGCAGTCTTAGATTTCCAAAAGATAAAATAACTAATATAGTTTTACTTGAATATATAATTTTTAACAAAGCCGCATGAGGAGTTTCTCAAAATTCACTTTAAAAAAATATTTTTATCAAAAATATTTTTGGATTACATTAAACGTAATAACACTATTATTAAAGTTTCCGCAATGTACTATTTATAATGCTAAGTTATTGTAAAAATTGTCATAAATTATATTAGAAATACACGTCTGAAAAACTACTGTTGTAAAAAAAATTATAGACTTGGAAAAGGAAATAAAAGAAACTTATACACACTTACAGCATAAATAAATACAATGACGATGGATAATGTGAGATGGGTATGAATCTGATGTTTTTTAAATTTTATGTTTAATTATTATTTATTAAAAATTCGGTGCAATTAAAGTTTATATCCATTATATACGTATAAAGTGTATCAAATGCAATTAAAGTTTAGGCCTCCAGTTGATGACGTCACGAATAAGCTGTTCGGCCTTGTTATTACGGTGGTTACGACTGTACCCAGTAAATTTACGGATTAAACAGTAGTTCTGGCAACACTGTCTCCGGAAACCACTCTCTCTGTCGACTGAAAGCAGAACTACGGTATATTATTCTTTATCCGCTGCCCTATAAACGACTGATCGATCAGCGGGCAGCGGCGCAGAACTAAACTAAATATCGGAAATCTCAGACAGGCTGACGGTAACGCCAGCTTCATCTCGGACAGGTTTTGTGCCACGAAATCGCCCGTAAGGTTGTGCATCTTCTTATTTTTTCAATCAACGATTTTATTTTGAAATAAACCATTCGGTTGAATGCCCATTGTTATTCTTTCATTAATAGAATTGAGGTTGGAATATTTAGCCTTAAAAGAGACAGCATCCAGGTCAGCATTATCAGCAGATAAGGAAAACAGACTTAAAGCTAATGGTAAGCTGAAAACGCATCTAAAGCTGGTGGGGTTGACGAACAAAGCTATGTGCAGATTTTACCAATCTGAAGAAGACACGACTAAACACATTTTATGTGAGTGCGACAATAAATGTACCGTTCTTTGTATTAGGCAGTGATAAGCTATTGGCATAGAGCTATATGGAGGAACTGTATTCGGTGTTCAAGTTAGAATGAGAAAAAGGAAGATGACTTAAAAAAGGATAGGACTGGAGAGTGTAACCTAGAGATTATAGAAACAAAATAACTACAACCACTTTAACAGAATTATGAGTTAATAATAAACATGCATACCATAAATTGCAACATACTTTCTAAAATGTCCTTCGATAGTGTGAAATTTCGAAAATTTTGCAGGTGAATTATCTTTCAGAAGTCCATTACAGCGGCGACCTTCTTCTTTTATTACTAATTATAAAAATAATAGAATTCTGCATTTTTATCGTGTATAACATCCTTCCCACATACTCGGAGCAGCCAATTACAACATTTCCTTAATTCGTTGGATGGAACAAGAGACTAAGATGCAGACTTTCACGATTTTTCGATAAAAAAAGAATCTACTTAATTATATAGATAGATACATGATTCACCGATGTATGAATTCACAATACATATATTTATTTTAATTTACTAGCATGATTAACAAAATGTGCGCCCAGAGAAACAAATATTAAAGATCTCGTATGGTTATTCTGTGTGAAATGCACAGCTTTAAAAAGTCACGGTAAGGGTTTGGTTTGGTTAAGGGATGTTAATCACCGCGACCTTATACAGGGTGTTTCAAAAAACATCGTGGAGGTAAAAATAAGATTTATTGTTTATTTCAATATAGGTCCGATTCTGTTGTGTTTTGTAGCTACTGCCAAAATTTTTCTGTTTATTATAAGTTTCTTCCAAGTACTTTTAGCATTTCAAATGAAATTTTGAGGGTAAAAGTTACTATAAATGCAACATATTTTAAAGCTGTGTATTTAAAAAAAAAGTGTCGACATATTCAATAGGCACATGCATATGGATTATCACGGAAATATTTTTCTAAAAAAAGCATGTTCGCCACTGCCTTTTTTTTTTCTCTTGTTAGCGAAATAGTGTAAAAAGTTTAATGCCGATTAAAAGTTGTCTCTTCGTATTTTGCCGATTTCGGCCTCCTTTAATATACAGAATTTTATTAATTTGCCTTGATCCAAGTATAATAGCAACCTTTTCAACATTTACAAAAATGTTATTGTAACCATTGTACCAAACCAAACAAAAAATAATATCATTAACTTGCGAAAGTTTTAAATATGTACTCACTGATTCCTCATCAAAAAATATGAAAAAAGATCTTATAAACATGGGTATGGAAATGTATAGTTTTAGAGTTACAGGATATATTAAAACTTTTTAAAATTTGTTTTTTTGTAATTAGCTTAAATACCATTATTTTTTTATTTGAAATTGCTGTAGGTTGGACTAATAGTTATAATAACTAATAATAATAATATTTAATAATAAATTAGGTAAAATATATGTCATTTTTTTTATTTTTATTTTTATTTTATTAATTGTGATTTAATAGAATTGCGTTTACTTCATCAAGGAGGCCGAATTCGACAAAATATGAAGACATGACTCTTAATTGGCATTAAACGGCCTACACAATATGTAGCACTTATAGTAACTTTTACCCTCAAAATTTCATTCGAATCTCTAAAAGTACTTGGAAGAAAATTATAATAAATCGAAAGATTATTCAGACTTTAACACCCTATAGCTACGAAACAAAGCAGAATCAGACCTATATTGATGTGAAAAATAAATTTTATTTTTACGTGAGGAATCTCCCCACGAGGGATGGCACATGTTTTTTGAAACACCCTGTAGATCTATTGTTTCTCCTTTCTTGAGTTATAACTCATTATACAGTCTCAGGGCTTTTTGACAAAAGCTAGACGGTTTTACAGAGGTTAATTCTGCATCTCCTTTATCGGTCGTACTAAAGTATGGCACGAATAGTTGTGGTCTCGGCGCTCTCAGTGATGAGGGGTTCTGATGTTTTTCCATTTTCTCCACAGGCTCTACCGGCATTGATTCTTATCTTCAATGTGCTGAGGTGTTTGCATTGAGGAGACAGTGTGCTGTTAAAAGCCCCGTGACAAACCGAAGATTGTTCTTACTTAGATCAAGAAAAATCTTCGATTTTTCTCGGTCGTACCCAAGTAGCATCTATCTGACTTCGAACTAAATCTGACCTGAAGCGACGTCAGACTTTGTGCAAATTTAGGTCGGGTGCTGGTGATACGACTGGTGACGTCGCTTTCCTATTAAAAGTGACGTTGTTGGATCCGAGTCGGTAAATCCAACGATCTGTCGACGTACAAAATAACAACGTATCATTTTTATTAATTTCCCAACGTCGTTCCAACGTTGGCTTGCACGACGTACCTATACTTGAACTAGCCCGACGTCTACCCATTGTCCGAATAGGATACGTCTCACTGATAATCCCTAAAGTAACGTCCAATTATATTTTGTTGTATTTTATGTTCATATTTTTAACCTAATTTACGTATCTCTATTTACGTCCGTAAATACAACCCATTAATTAGCATTTGCGGCCTAATAAACGTCATGAACGTAACCTAATAAAAAGTTTTTGTAAACAAATTTAATTTTTTCTATTATGCCTAAAAAAACACTAAAAAGGCATTTAGACAGTCATCTACATTTTACAGAAAGAGGTCGAGGCTTTTGCAAAATAATAATAGTAGTAGCGATGTCTTCTCTCCGCCCACGAATGCTTTTTATCCGGAAGAGATGCTGCATTACATTGGTGCATCTTAATTTCATTTTTTAGCTTAGGAAACCAGCAGACCCCATCCTCCTCCCACATGTGAGGTACTGGTTCCAATTCTTTTAAATTTTGTATATACTATCTTAAAAAAGTGGCTGCCCATTGTTTTAAAGAGAAAACAAAAACTTAAATATAGTTGCACAAATCCACAAATCGCTGATACGCAAAGTGAGGTTACGTGGCGTACGTTGGAATTATATACGTCATAATACGATTGCCGGTCGTCCGGTTAGATGACTTCGGTCGTGTGAGACGACTAATGTTGGAGACCCGGTCGGAATTGGTATATTGGTAGTTCATATTAAGTCGGACACAGAAATCCGCCATTCTTAACAGGTATCCGATTGTCAGCCATTTTAAAATCGTTTTTTGTTTTCAAAATTTATATTCACATTTCGATTTCTAGTAGAATAATATTGATAAGGTTGAGTTTGGGGGGAACCACAGTACAGTTTTATGATTAAACCAGCTAGAAAATAAAAAAAATATTTTGGGAGTTACTTTTTTATAGATATTTTTATTTCATAAATCTACCTACTTTTGAAAGCGCTCGTTGTTTTCCGGAGTATTTTAATCAGATATATCAAAAAAGTGACTTCCGTTGACAAAACTGATGTCTGGATTAATGATTCAGAATTATTATAATATGAAATTAGATAGGCACTTATTCGAGGAGTGATTATGAATCCATTTGTAATTAGGTAGTTTGGTTAGGTTTTTATGTATTCTTGGTAGCGAATATGAAACCAAACGTAACGTAAGTGCTTAGCGACGAATTTTAAGTGACTAAAATCCAACGTAATATGACGTTGGTAATTGGTAGAATTACATTCCCGATTAGTCAGATACCTACGTCGAGGCGACCCGAATCTGTATTCCCCATTTAGGTGCAAATAAGGGTCGTCAGGCGGTCGAACCGACGTTGGTACCCGACGTCGGGTTTATTGAACTCGACGTATACCCGACGTTAGATAACGTCCAAATGCTACTTGGGTAAGTTGTAGGTTCAAGCCTTAACAACACTACATAAGAAATTCGATGCAGTTTTTTTGTAGACGAATCATTTTTGAAATAAATAAACAATTTTAATGAAAAAACCATAGAATTTTTTTTCAAGAAGTGGTATTGTATTTAGGGGTTCGCGTTCACACGTCGAGTAATTGATGAACCACAACTGTTAATAAAACGTGCATCGAACACCACAAATTAATGCAGCTACTCAAAAGGCTTGATATAGACCAAAAAGACATACAATGCATCGAAAACTTGTATTGGAACCAAACAGCACAAATGAAATTGGCCAATACCATGTCCAATCCCATACAAGTTAGAAGGGGGGTACGACAGGATTGCGTGCTCTCTCTACTCCTATTCAATTTGTACTGAGAGGCTATTTTCCAAGAGGCTCTAGAGGACGTGGAAATGGGAGTCAAAGTTAACGGAGTGAGGATTAATAATATCCGCTACGCCGACGATGCGGTCTTGATTGCAGATAATATACATGATCTACAACAACTGATCAACAAGGTAGGAGAACAGAGTAAAGCAATGGGTTTAAACATAAACATCAAGAAAACTAAATTTATGATAATATCCAGAAATTCAGATGTGTTTAAAAACTCCATTATAACATTTAATACAAGGCCCATAGAAAGGGTAGATAAATTTAAGTACTTGGGCATCTGGCTCTCCGAAGATTGGACATCAGACAAGGAAATTAAATGTCGCATCGAACAAGATCGTCAGGCATTCTTGAGGTTCCGAAAAGTACTTGTTTGTTCTTATTTTCACCTTAACCTCAGTTACGTGTGGTCGGTGCTCCTTTATGGTATGGAAGGTTGGACATTGAAAGCAGCTGCCATTAATAAACTAGAAGCTTTCGAGATGTGGCTATATCGCAGAATTCTGAAGATACCTTGGACGGCTAGGTTAACAAATGAGGAAGTTCTGATTCGTGTTAACAAACAGCGCGAATTGTTTGAATTGATGAAGAAGAAAAAAACCGCATACTTGGGGCACATAATGCGAAACCCCAAATATCAATTCTTGCATCGAAGGCAAGATCGAAGGCCGGAGGGGTATAGGAAGGAAGAAAATGTCTTGGCTGAGGAATGTTAGACAGTGGACAAGCTTACACGATGTACAGTCGTTGATAAACACCGGCACCGCCAGGAATAGAGAAGAAGATGGACAATGTTATCGCAAACATCCATTGATGGATTCGCACTAGAAGAAGAAGATTGTTGTTCACACGTGTTACAACACCAAAGGTTCCAACGTAAACCATATTCCATTTAATTAAGTCTAAGATAATTTAGTTATTAATTAAAATAATAATGTGATGATGTAAAATATATGTCGCAACAACAAGAACATTTAAATGTTTACATAGCCGCACGAAATCTCGTTACGACCATTAATAAGGTCGAAATATTCAAGCAGCCACGCCTTCTAGATTACAGCAAGCCGGAACTACAACGATCGGATATAATTAAATTTAGCAGGACTTTCCAGTCCAGCAGAAGGGAGCTTTAAACAGATCACAGATATCTTTTTACTGCTTACACCGAACAAATTAGATCACATCACCTCGAGGTCCAAGGCCAGTCGAGATCGGAACGGTAGGTATGTTGATATACACAGGTAGTCGCTTGAAGTGATTTTACAATTGCCCGATGAAGCGTTAAGAAACAAATTATTTATAGAAACACCTAAACTGATACAGGATGTGTTGCCGTCGTTTAATGAGCAAAAATGAGATCAGAATTTTGTCCGTAAATATTTTGTTGTTTGTGTAATTGCTCCATTATTACAGTGAGCTAAATATAACCAAATTTTTAGAGTATGGTCGAGAGTAGGGTTAAGTGGTGTAAAAATGATACTATTTTCAAAACTTTTAGTTTTTTTTTCTTAGTTACAACATAAGATCCTAAGCCGGGTCCAGACCAAGCAGACAAAACAGGGACAAGACAGAAACATTTATGTTTTACGACAAAGTAGCGAGCGATATTTTTGTCTCATTTTTGTTTTGTTTCCAAATTCGGAGAGCACCAGCTTAGAGAAGATTTGTTTAGCACTAAATATAAATTCGGTTAATGATGTTAATAAGAAAATAACAAATATTAATAGCTATATAGTATACGGGAAAAATAAAAAAAAATTATTTGGGATTTCTTTTTACAACATGGGATGGTGAGTCAAAGACAACATTACTGGCTGCTAGTAATATATCTTTATCTTCATTCTGGTGGAAAGGCCGTGTGATTAATAAAACTGATTCGCATATACTGAACTTTGTTATACTTTATATAATATAATAAAGTAAAATAAAATAATATAATATAAAATCACTCCCGTCTCAAAATCGTGTTCACTTTCTCTCGCTTTGGTCTGGACCCGGTATAAGGTTACTAGTGGTTACCACCATTTAAATACAAAAGTATTTCTTCTGTAAAAGGTATTTGGTGGTAACGAAACTATTGCAAAGGTAAAAATACACCAAAAGTACCCCTAAAAAGTTAACATATAGAAAAGGGTGTCTCATATTTAATCTATAAAAAGTCTAGAAATGAGACTTGATGGGTTAAATGTCAGACAGTCACAAAATGTACGTTTAAAGGTCCTGCTATGGTTTATATTAAATGTTGAAGTAAAGATGAGTCTAGAAGAATAGAAATTAGACATAGAAATTTATATTTTTTATTAGTAGAACACAAATAAAAGCATCTAAACTATTAAAGAACACCTACATATAATTCAAATGAAAATACAGTAAAAATACACCGTCCCAAAACATTTATAAACTGAAAGTGTAAAAAAGTATATCAAATTAAAAACAAAGAAAGTATGTAGTTAATAATTGACATTAAAATATTAATAGTATCACTATAAATAGTGGAATAAAAATACATCTATACCAGTTAACGAACTAAATATTTCTCAAAATCTATTGAAAGTCTTCGCAGTCCTAGAAGTCCCGCCTTGCAAATTTGATTTTGGTAATTTTAAAACAATGTCAGTAACTACACTTTTGATCAATATGAAAAGCTTTGGACGCGAGTATGCTGAAGACCAGGTCGCGACAATAGTAAGTTTACATCTCCCCTGCTGACTACCTTTACGCAGCCTTTTTAGGATCCCTCTCTATATACTTCTTTGGTTTCTTTACATGTTTTTTGTTATTTTTGAGTTGAGACCAATAATTTAAAAATATACATGCTTAGTTGTATAGTATCCTACAACCATGCACCTTAACCTATCTAAAAAAGTAGCAAAACTAAAAAAGAAAGTAGCAAAAACTAAAGTAATATACAACGAAATAGTAGACAAAAAAGACATTCTAATAAATAACACTACACTGGAAATAGTAGAAGAATATATACAGGGTGAGTTTCCTACGATGTTCTCTATGGGTATCTCGGAAACTTCGGATATTTCGAAAAAAACAAATTTCGGCTATTTTAAAAATTTGTTCCTAACTCCATTATAAGCTATTTTAGACAAAAAGTTCTCAGATAAAAGTTGTAGATAATCACATCCTTTATGAGACTGTGCTCTCCGTTTTCTTCTAAAGCCTGTCATTTTTGACATATGACACAAACATATGTTTTTTAAATGAAAACCATAGTTGGCCATGACTTCATAAAAAGCGCCATTTTTTAAGCTCTTCGAAAAATTACAGTGTTATAGCCAATTCTTATCATTTTTAAACAATTTCACTTAGTTAGCCATGGAAACAAGTTTAATTGTATTTGCTCTCAGAAATGTGAAGCTGTCACATCCAAATTTTGTAAATTAAAATAAACAAAAATTGTAAATATGAATTTTTCAAATGAAGAAAAGCGTGTAGATACTCCCGCATCAATAGAGTGGTTCCAACATGACTTTTATTACGACCCCCCCCCCTCATAATGAAAGAAATGTTAAAAATTATTTACATCATAATTATGCGAACTCAGGAATAAAAAGAGGTGGACCAATTGCATGGGCCTCCTCGATCACCTGACCTATCCATTTTAGATTTTTTTTTATGCGGTATGGTTAACAATAAGGTTTACAAAAGAATTTGTGAATTAAGAGAGGCACTCGAAGTGGCGGTACGAGAGAAGTTTAATTAAGTCCACCTTCTATGAGAATAGGTAGTAATTCAGTTTCAAAAAGATGCAACTCAAATCATTGGCGGATTTTCTAAAATAACTTAAAGAGTATGCAGTGGTATTATTTTTTAAGTTTTAGTTTGTGTAATGTAAATAAGGAACCGTTTAGTAATATATTCTAACTTTTTATAAGTTTTATAAATCATAATAGAATATGAATACCATGCAATCCAATTGAAAATAATCAAGAAAGATCAGAATTGGCTATAACTAAATGTAACTTTTCTAACATGTCATGACCAACTATGTTTTCCATTTAAAAAATCATATATTTGTGTCATATGTCAAAAATGACAGCCTTTAGAAGATAACGGAGGGCACAGTCTCATGACGAACGGAGGGCACTCTCTCAGGATGTGAATATCTACAACTTTTATCTGAAAACTTTTTGTCTAAAACAGCTTATAATGAAGTTAGGGACAATTTTTGAAGCCATGAACTTTTTCAAAAATCTGAAAGGCGCATATTTATGACCCCACAAAACTGCAATTCTTTCTCCATTTAACCGACTCTCTATCTCCAGTAGTTTCCGAGATACCCATAGAGAACATCGTAGGAAACTCACCCTGTATATTTGGGACAACTAATACACAGCTCGGGATCTCTACTGCCAGAAATCAAAAGAAGAATTAAGTTAGCATGGAGTACTTTTGGAAGAAACTCAATCATATTCAAATCTAGAATACTACTTTATCTAAAGAAGAAAACATTCGACCAATGTGTACTACCAGTCCTGACCTATACATGCGAAACCTGGACACTTAAAACTGACATTATAAGAAAATTGCAGGTCGCACAACGCTCAATGGAACGAAATATGGCAATAACCAAAATAGACCGTGTTAACGCCTATCGTTTTTATATTATTTTTTATTATTTTATACTGTTTCATATTATTTTATATTATTTTTTTTTTGTTTAATGTAGTTCACCTAAATTTTGTAAACGTAGTCAACGTAATTATTTGATTGTACGGTGTAAACGCACCAATATGCGTTTGACCTTCAAATTTCTGACTTCTGTAAAAATTGTTGTTCGGGTAGCACGGCCCGTAGCGTGCTCTTAAATATAAGTCGTAAAAATTTAGTTATTTGTCATTATTTTATAAAAAACAAAAGAAAATCCAGCGTATTAACATATGGTCCTTCGAGCCGGATAAAAAGTTTGTGAAAAATTGAAGAAATTCGTCAAAAATCATCAAAAAACTGAAAATTCCAGTTAACCAGTGGAGGATTCATCAAGGTATCGATTTGACGTTGTAAACCTACGTCTGGTCTGTTGGATCGTCCGAGACGCCGGTGGAATTTTGGAAACAGGGATATGACATCTTTGTCGCTCTCGATATAGTCCGGTGAGTCCTTTCTTTTTTTTCCTTTCTATTTCGTTTAGTATAGCTTATCTCTTATCGTATTAGTCATATTGTGTTTTATTTTTCTAAGAATTTTGGTGGTATTTTATAATGGCAGACCTAAATATTTTAATAAGGAAAAGAGCCGCGGTAAAATCAAAATTAACTAATTTTACTAATTATTTGGATCGTATTCAGCAAAACGCGATAAATGTAAAGCCGTCGGAAGATGTTGTAAGTGAATTACAACTACGTTGCGAAAAGGCATCAAAATTACTAGATGAATTCGAACAATTTCAGTTAGAAATAGAAGTAAATTCTGATGATGAAGAAACTCAGCAAAACGTACGCAGCGAGTTTGAAGACGCATATTTTAGTATTATTACGGCTGCTAATCAATTCATAAAAAAGAATTTAGTTTCGGTAGAAAATGATTCTGAGGGAAGTGCTTCAGGTGGTTCGATTGCATCAGCTGGCGCGTCCACTTCAAATACACAGGCTATAAAACTACCTACAATTCAACTTCCGAAATTTGAAGGTTTTTATGAGTCATGGTTAGAGTTTAGGGATACGTTTGAATCGCTGATTCATTTAAATTCGTCCATAAATAAAATACAAAAGTTTCATTATCTGAGAGCTTCGTTAGGTGGTGATGCTGGACAGGTAATTAAATCGCTAGAATTTTCAGCTGATAATTATGAGATTGCCTGGAACATCTTATGCGAAAGATATAATAATACAAGATTGCTAACCAACAACCATATTAAATCCTTGTTTAATTTAGACTCCATTGCAAAACGATCGTCGGATAAATTGCGAAATATGATCGACAGTGTTAACAAACATTTGAGAGCCTTGCAAACTATGGGTGAGCCGGTCGAGTCTTGGGACACCCTCTTAATTTATTTAGTAACAACAAAGTTAGATTCTGATACATTGTCTGAGTGGGAACAAAAAAGGGATAAAAAATCGTCAAAATTAGGGGATCTTATTTCATTTTTAAAAAGTAGAGCTGATATTTTAGAAACAATCGAAATCGAAACGAATGCCAATAAATCGCAAAAAAACACAAATAAGTTAAACACAAAGTCCTTTTTCACCAATAATATTAAGTGTGAATTTTGTGAGGGAGACCATTATATACAACATTGCTCCGAATTTAAAAAGTTAAATGTAAATGCACGTATTGAAAAAGTAAAAAATTTAAAATTATGTATAAATTGTCTAAGAAAGGGACATTATAGCAAAGATTGCAAATTCGGACGTTGTAGATTTTGCTCTAGTAAACACAATAGTCTCCTTCACATTGATAAAAGAAATACTACATCTAATAACAATGAAAGATCAGTTTCTGTGGCGTTTTCATCGAAGCCGAGTATTCCAGAAAGCCAAGTTTTATTATCAACAGCACTTATAAAAGTTTTGGATATTCATGGTAAATATCATACGGCAAGAGTGCTTCTGGATGCTGGGTCACAATCGAGTTTTATAACCACAAGTTTGTGTGATATATTACAATTAGAAAAAATTCATATCGACATTAAAGTTGGCGGGTTTAACCAATCAATTTCCAATATAAATTCTAAATGTCAAGTTAACGTGTCATCCAATCAAAATAAATATAGGACTGTAATTTCTTGTTTAGTAATTTCAAATATCACAGGAAGTTTACCAAATTTTAAGGTTGATGTTAGTAAATTGTCCATTCCCCCAAATATTCGTTTAGCAGATCCAGGGTATGACAAACCCGACAGAATTGATATGCTTTTAGGTGCGGATCTTTTCTGGGATTTAATTTGTGTTGGTCAAATTAAGCTGAATAAAAATGGACCTATTTTGCAAAAAACTCGCTTTGGATGGGTGTTAGCTGGACCTGTAAATTCAATACCGGGCACATCTATTCAGTGTAATTTCTCCAAAAATATTTCAGAAAACGATTTGCAAAGGTTTTGGGAAATTGAGAATTTTCCAAATAATAAAATTCTTTCCAGTGAGGAGAAGTATTGCGAGGAACATTTTGTTAAAAATACTTTTCGTAATGAAGCTGGTCGCTTCAATGTAACAATTCCCTTTAAAGGTGATATTTCCAAATTGGGTGATTCAAAAAATTTAGCGTTGAAAAGATTTTCATATTTAGAGAGAAAGTTGCAAAACAATGGAATGCTTCGTGAATTATACTGTAAATTTATGCAAGAGTACATAGACTTGGGTCATATGAAGGAGATAGGGAATCAGTTTGACGAGTTGGTTTCCTATTACATGCCTCATCACGGAGTTCTAAAAGAAAATAGTTCCACAACAAAACTGAGAGTTGTGTTTGATGGGTCAGCAGTTACTAGTTCGGGCTATTCGATAAATAATTTGCAAATGGTGGGACCAACCATTCAGGAAGATTTGTTCTCGATATTATTGAGATTTCGTAGTTACAATTATGTTTTTTGTGCTGATATTGAAAAAATGTACCGTCAGGTGGAGGTGAATCATGATCAGTGTCGATTTCAACGCATTTTATGGCGTTTCAACCCATCTGAACCACTAAAGACGTATGAATTGAAAACCGTAACCTATGGTACAGCATCTGCGTCCTTTTTGGCCATAAGAAGCTTATACCAATTAGGCATCGATTGCGAAGAATGTTATCCAAATATATCTAATATCATAAAGCGAGATTTTTATGTTGATGATTTAATGAGTGGTGCTAACTCAGTCGATGAATGTATTAATTTGTGTAAAAGTCTTGCAAATGTATTAGAGAAAGGTTGTTTTAAACTCAGGAAATGGCTTTCAAATAGTCCTGAAGTTATGGTTGCTTTAGATGAAGAACTTCAATCTTCTGATATCGTTAACATGGGAAAACAGGAAAACACTAAAACATTAGGTTTATATTGGTCAAAAGTTGATGATTGTTTGCTTTATTCAATTTCAAATTATATTTCGAAGGGGGTAACAAAACGTAAAATTATATCAGATATTTCTCAAATATTTGATCCTCTTGGCCTTCTTACTCCTTGTATTATTATTGCAAAAATATTAATTCAGAAATTGTGGTTGGAGAAATTGAGTTGGGATGAAGCATTGCCATTAGTTTTCCAAACTGAATGGGTGCATCTTCGAAATGAATTGGTGGTTTTAAACGAACTGAGAATTAATCGTCATGTTGTATGTAGTAATCCTATTAATATACAGTTGCACGGATTTTGTGATTCCTCTTCAGTTGCTTATGGTGCTGTCGTTTATGTTAGATCTAAAGATGCAGACGGCAACATTTGTGTGAATTTACTTACCTCAAAATCCAAGGTTGCTCCATTAAAAACATTAACAATACCTCGACTGGAACTGTGCGGAGCACTTATACTTTCTCAATTACTACAAAAGGTCAAAAATTCTGTTAGGTTTCATGTGGATGACATATTTTATTGGACCGATTCCACGATTGTTTTGGGCTGGCTAAGGACGTCTCCTCATCTGTTGCAAGTATTTGTGGGAAACCGAGTTGCACAAATACAAACCTTATCGAATATAGACAAATGGCATCATGTTCCTACGAAATGTAATCCTGCGGATCTGTTGTCTCGGGGAGTCTACCCTAAACAGTTGTTACTCATGGATATCTGGTGGCATGGTCCTGACTGGTTACAGGACGACGAGTGTTTATGGCCTAATCTAGAAATTTACGAAAATAACTTACCTGAAATGCGAAAACAAATTGAGTCTCAACTTACTACTAAAAATTCTACTGATTATTTTCCTTTTGATAAATATTCTTGTTTTTACAGATTAAAGCGTATAATTGCTTATTGTTTAAGATTCAAACATAATTGCTTGAATTATCATTCAAAAAAGGTTGGTTTTGTTAGTACTGAAGAACTAGATAACGCTGAAATATGTCTATTAAAAATCGCTCAGAGTGAATGTTTTAGTTCTGATCTTTTTTATTTGCAAAATGGCAAACGCGAAAACATAAATAAATCATTGCTAAGTCTAACTCCATTTTTATGTCCACAAGGTCTTATTAGGGTAGGGGGAAGGCTGTCAAACTCGAATTTTAGCTTTGATAAAAAACATCCAGTGTTATTGTCCTCTAAGCATAAACTTACGAAATTATTGGTTAATTCTGAACACAAAAGGCTTTTACATGCGGGCCCTCAAATGTTATTGGCATCAATCCGTGACAAGTATTGGCTTTTAGGTGGCAGAAATTTGTGTCGTCATGTTGTTCGTTCTTGTGTAGGATGTTTCAGAGCTAATCCGAACGTGACTACCCAGATAATGGGAAACTTACCTGTTCAGCGCCTCACCCCTGCATATCCTTTCTCAAAAACGGGTGTAGACTACGCAGGACCGGTTCTTATTAAAGATAGACAAGGACGTGGTTGTAAAGTCACAAAAGCATATATTGCGGTATTTATATGTTTCTGTACAAAAGCTATTCATTTAGAGCTAGTATCGAGTTTAACTACTGACTGTTTTATAGCTTGCTTAAATAGATTTTCTGCTAGGCGAGGAAAACCAGCTGAGATGTTTTCGGATAATGGTAAAAACTTTTGCGGTGCCAATCATGAGTTACGAGAACTTCATGAATTTTTTAAGGTTAAGGGTGATGATATTGCTGCTAAGTCAGCTAATGTAGGAATTCAGTGGCACTTTATTCCGCCTAATTCTCCTCACTTCGGAGGACTTTGGGAGGCCGGCGTAAAGTCCACCAAATTTCATCTTAAACGGGTAACATCAAATGCTTTAATGACTTTTGAACAACTTTATACTTTATTGACTCAAATAGAAGCTATACTAAATTCCCGTCCCCTTATCCCTTTGTCAAATGACCCAAACGATCTTACCGCAATCACTCCTGCCCACTTCCTCATCGGAAGAGAGTTGACCTCAGTAGCCTCGCAAAACTTTGAAAATATTCCCGAAAACAGACTAAACATCTTCCAACGCATCCAACAAGTACGTCAACACTTTTGGAAAAGGTGGTACAAGGAATATATATCTGAACTCCAACAAAGGTTGAAGTGGAAGTCAACAAGCCAGTCTCTGAAGTGTGGGGACATTGTTCTCGTAAAAGATGACAACTTACCTCCCTTGAAGTGGAAGCTTGGAAGAATCACTCAACTGTATAATGGGTCAGATGGTGTTGCACGAGTCGCCTCGATAAGAACTGCATCTGGTGTCATAAAACGCGCATATTCAAAAATATGCCCACTTCCAATCAACTACAACGCTTCATCCCAGGATGGACAGTGAGAGTGAAGGTGTTGTGCAATTGTTTCATTTGCGTATAGATGTTCTGTTATATGTTTTTATTGTTTTTATATGTTTTGTTCTGTATTTTGAAAGATTGTCCTTTCAAGGCGGGGGGCATGTTAACGCCTATCGTTTTTATATTATTTTTTATTATTTTATACTATTTCATATTATTTTATATTATTTTTTTTGTTTAATGTAGTTCACCTAAATTTTGTAAACGTAGTCAACGTAATTATTTGTTTGTACGGTGTAAACGCACCAATATGCGTTTGACCTTCAAATTTCCGACTTCTGTAAAAATTGTTGTTCGGGTAGCACGGCCCGTAGCGTGCTCTTAAATAAAAGTTGTAAAAATTTAGTTATTTGTCATTATTTTTACAAAAAATAAAAGAAAATCCAGCGTATTAACAATAATAACTACGATTAATATTATGCATATTATTAGATCGCATACTGAGATTTCAAATTCACAATAAAAAACTTAAAAATAATATCTTTAAATTTCTGACCTGGATATTGATTATTTGAATTTTCCAATTGGCTCGATTTTCCTTCTTCAATGTTAATTAGCGCTGATCAATATTGTTGCGATGAATATAATCAGATTAAATAATTTAAGAAACCAGAGTCGGACTTGAAATTGTTTTAAATAATAATTAAATAGTTTTGTTGGTGTTAAGGTATCCAAAACAACAAAAGGTATAAAGTATGGCATATCATTGTATTCAGGAGACCGAGTTCTTTCAAAATCTGAAATAAAAAATGCAGGTCCGTATTTAAAAAAAATAAGTTGGCCTCTGTATCTCACAAATTATCAGCTAATTTGAAAATCTAAAAGTACTATCAGATAGCCCTAATAAAGTGGCTATGAGAATGTGCAATTAGTTTTTTGATTTTGTAAAAAGTAACGAAAGAAAAAAATAAAATTGATTTTCAAAAAAATCAGTTTTTTCGAAAAAACTCAGCAATCCTTGAAATTTTTAAAACTTTTTTGATAGCATCTTGGTGAACATCCCAATACGCAACTTTGCCCCAATTTAACCATGTTCGTATCTATTACGGTTACCGAGATACCAATGCTCGTACCTCGAATTTGTAGCACCCTGTATAGACTATTCATAGTTATTCTTTATACAAGACGATAAAATGGTATTTTATCGTCAACCAAATTAATTTCGGGAGAGGATAATGCAATTTTATCGTCGTGTATAAAACAATATTTTGTTTTCCATAGCGAGTTACGTTTTAAAAATATTCAGAAATTATTATTTCAAGGAATTTATTACGAGTAGAAAAAATATTGTGCTGGGTTGGCGTTGGTTTCTATGTAATTTGACAAATAAATAAAGCTGTCTCTTTAGTTGTCAGTTTTCAGTCAATATTTTTAGCCGACCATACCAATAGGTATATAAAATACCTATCGGCAAAAAAATTTTTTTTTTAATTTCCCTCAAAATAAGTTATTTGGGTCATAAATGAACTAAATACAAAATATTTTCATGGTGTCTGTCTGTCTGTCCGTCTGTAACACGATAACTCAAAAATCAATAAACCGATTTTAACCAAATTTGGCACAAAAATACTGTGGCACCCGAGAATCTGGCCGTTAGTTTTTGGTGGGGGTGGGGGGTTGGTAAGGGGGTATGTGGGAGGGGGATACAAATTTTAAAAAATCATAACTCCAAAATTACAGTAGCTAGCGAAACGCGGTTTTCAATTTAAGATTAGTAATAATATTTGCAACAAAATTTGTAATAACTTCAAAATCAGTCAAAGTCGCAGTTTTTGAGATAAAAAAAATTGGAAAAATTCCTTTACTTTGAAACAGTTCTTTTACTGCCTACCAACTTTTTATTAACATATTTTAGTATGGGCGGCTATACGTGCCTCCCGGCGCCAATTTTTTTAATTCTCTTTTGTGTCGATCACAGTGTCGATTGCTGATTGAATTGGAGCCAGAAATGGCTCAAAACGAAATAAGTAAATTACCAACAGATATTAAGGCTGAGGCGACAAACGTCATATCCAAACTACTTCCATTTAAATCTCGAATAACTTATGAAAAGGAATACAAAAATTTTCAAAAATGGAAGCAAATAAACGTGCAAGAAGAAATACAGTTTTTAACCTATCCTCGCTGTTAAAGGACTATTTTATCTACTATTTTAACAGTTGCTATGAAAAAAAGGTATTTTAAACATTTCGGTTGATGTTACATAAGTGAAAGTTTTATTATAATGTTTATATTTTTTTCATTCTAAATTAAGAGAAAATCTGTAGAAGGAAATTAGTTAACGTCAATCATTCACTCCATAAACGCAATTCCAAATTGTACAGGATCGCAAACCGTGTTCCTCGTCGCTTCCTCTATAATTAAATCGATTGTTGTTACAAAACTAAAACAGACACTTCTTATTCACGCCATTTTGGTAAAAATAATTCTGCCATTCTCTTCGGTGCGAACGCGTTTTAAAGGTGATTTTTTCGTGGAAAATCATTCGTTTCAATTTTACTTTCAATAAAACACAGGATATGACTTAATTATTATGAATAGCGACTTTTTCTTAAAAGATTTATACCGGGTTATATGCCGTTATTTGAATCACTCAATAAATGATCAAAACTCACGTTTTTTAGCCTACCGTACCAACAGGTATGGTAGGCTATTAAGATCGGCAAAAAAAGTTTTTTTAATTTCACTCAAAATGAGTTATTTGGGTCATAAATGACCTAAATACAAAATATTTTCATGGTGTCTGTCTGTCTGTCCGTCTGTAACACGATAACTCAAAAACCGCTAAACCGATTTTAACCAAATTTGCCACAAAAATACTGTGGCACCCGAGAATCTGGCCATTAGTTTTTGGTGGGGGTGGGGATTGATAAGAGGGTATGGGAGGGGGTTAAAAATTTAAAAAAATCGTAACTCCAAAATTACAGTAGCTAGCGAAACGCGGTTTTCAAATTAAGATTAGGAATAATATTTGCAACAAAATTTGTAATAACATCAAAATCAGTCAAAGTCGCAGTTTTTGAGATATTCCGTGTTTTCGTAGTCCATTTTTGAGAAAATCCGTGCGGAGAACTCCAAACTCCCATCGGACGCGACCCCAGGTGGCGGATAGGGGAAGTAACCGCGGACCAAAATTGGAAAAAATTCCTTTACTTTGAAACTAAAAGAACTGCCTACCAACTTTTTATTAACATATTTTAGTATGGGAGGCTATACGTACCTCCCTTCGCCAATTTTTTTTAAATGATTGAACATCATTTCGTGTTTATCTGGAAGTATGAGCCTAAGCAAAGTATTTTAAATATATCTCGGTTTTGGCAGTATTTGCATAAAGTCTAAAAATTTTATTTTGCAATTATGTATATATCACGTTTTTTTTTTCAAAATGGTGGCGTAAAATGGTTTTATTCCAAATCTTCATAATAATCACGTCATGCCGCACAGTGGAATGACTAAATGAGAACACAGAGACATTGTGAAATTTTAAAAAATGTAGACTTATATTTGCATTCATGATAATGAAAACAAATTTTTATACTTGAAAACATAATGATTTATATATATTTATTTATTTCTGTTTACAAAGTTATTTTTTCTAAACAGCCAAACAAAGATAATTAATAAACTTCAAATCTCAATTCTCTATATGTTAATGAATTTTCTATACAGTTCACTTAAAATAAATATAAATAAAACATGTACCGGGTATCCCACTAAGAATAGCTCTCGGCTGTATCTCGGAAAGTATTAGCCGTAGGGCCTGCGGAAAAAAATATTTATAACTAAAGAGACTATGAGAAATTGCTGGAAATTATTTTCAAGTTTGTAGAACAACCGCTAGGGGGCGCAACTGCAACAAAAAATAAGAAAATGGAGTTTTTATACAATTTTGCCTAGATAAGATGTACTATAAGTAATATAGTTACTATAACTAGATATAATGTACTATAAGTAATAGCTTCATAATTTTCAGTAAATTTTGAATATTTTTTGTTAGAACCATTTTCCCCTATCTACCATAATAAAGTGGTGGGGGGAGGTTAGATCTGTTTTTATTTAAATTTTAATAACTCCGGACTGGATGATCGGAATCCAACAAGCGAGGGCTCCTTTAAAAGAGGGTTTCTTACTCTATATTGTACCATAAAAACAATAATAATAAGCTTTTGAACGTAGACGCTGGGGGGCGTTGTCTTACAATTTAACAAACATTGTGCGTTTTTTCAAAAAAATTAAAGGTGATAGTATATGTAATTTTAGCTGATAGTAAAGAGTAATAAAAACTTAACAAGTCAGCAAAAACAGCATCTTGATATCTTTTTTCAACCCAAAGTTATTAGCAAAATTATAATAAATACGAAAATATAAACACTTAATTAACCTTATTTTTCTAACATGGTATTACTAGCCCTCTTGATTATGAACATTCTGACAAAAAAATAAGATATAAATGATTAGATTATTCTAAAATCGACAATATACCAGAATACCATAATACCAGATGTATTAATATCTAATAATTAAGATATCAATGACAGTTAATAAGAAACGACGCCTCAGTGAAGTCATGGTAGGCTTTGGAAGAATGTTACTTTTGACGTAATAGTATAAACGTCAGAGTGTTATTAGATCAACATTTTGACAGTCTTAGCAGCGTTTTTTCTCTGTTGAAGAAAGGCATTTTTAGAAAGCCAATCAAAAGATAAAAAAAGGCTGCTGAGACTATCAAAATGTTGATATAATAATATTTTGATGTTTAAACTATCCGTTTAAAAGCAACTATTTTCCAAAGCCTACCATGAATTCACTGAGGTGTCGTTTCTTATCCACCGTCATTGGTATTTTAATTATTAGATATTAATACACCTAGTATTATGGTTCATTGTCGATATTTTGAATAAAATAATCTTTTCTATATTATTTTTTATTAGAATGTTCATAATCAAGAGGGCTAGTGATACCGTGTTAGAAAAATAAGGTAATTAAGGGCTTGTATTTTTGTATTTATTGTAATTTTGCTAATAACATTGGCTTGAAAAAAGATATCAAGATGCGGTTTTCGCTGACTTGTTAAGCTTTTATTACTCTTTGCTATCAGCTAAAATTACATATACTATCGCATTTAATTTTTTTGAAAAAACGCGCAATGTTTGTTAAATTGTAAGACAACGCCATTATTGTTTATATGGTACAATATATAGTAAGAAACGCTCTTTTAAACGAGCCTTCGCTTGTTGGAATCCGATCATCCAGTCCGGAGATATTAATATTTAAATAAAAACAGATCTAACCTTCCCCCACCACTTTATTTTAGCAGATAGGGGAAAATAGTTCTAATAAAAAAAATCTAAAATTTACTGAAGATGATGAAGCTATTATTTATAGTATATCGTATCTAGGAAAAATTTCTTAAAAATTCCATTTTGTTATTTTCCATAGCAGTTACGCCCTCTAGCGGCCGTCCTACAAACTTCAAAATAATTTCCAGCAATTTCTCATGGTCTCATTAGTTATAAATATTTTTTTCCGCAAGCTCTGCGCCTAATACTTTCCGAGATACAGCCGAGAGCTATTCTTAGTGGGACACCCTGTACTTGAATATGCTTTTCACAAATTAAAGTTTTTCTACACATTAGGGTGTGATATAAAATAAACACGTATATTTTATACATCTTAATTATTGAGATACAGGGTAATAATTTTGTCTAATTTTTTTAACTTTGATGTTGTTGTAAATTATGTGTTTATGAAATTTGATGCACGTCTTCTATGCATAAAAATTATTATTTTTACAAAAAGTTTCTTGTATCTCACAATGTCCATCCAGTCAAAGCAGAAGCGATTTCAACACAAAGTTTTTTCAAGTTCCCGCATCAGGTTGTTAGCGATTTAACCCTGAAGTACTTTAATTTTTTAAGCAAAAACTTCTGCGTCTATAACAAAAAGAAAATGAAGACACCAAAATTGTTTAGAATAGATAATTGAAGATTTAGTTTAGATAAATGAAGATTTTGTAAAAGATGTTTATTTTAAGACAAGTCAGTGGTATTCTTTCTCGAAATATATTCTACCCGTGAGGACGTATCTGGTTGAAATAAATAATTTTGTTCCATTAGTAACATCAAAAATACGTTTTGCTGCATAGAAGACGTGGATCGAGTTTCATAAAGATGCATATAATATAATAAATCAGAATTATTATGATAAAAAAAATTTACCACCCTGTATCTTAAAAGTTAATATGTTTAGGACATACACTCATACGAAGTTTTTTTCTTAGAATAGGTTCAAGAATCGCCCCTTTAAATATTCACATGTTATTAAGGAATTACCCTTTATGTTTGCCAACTCAACAAGTCAACTGATGGTGAGCTGTGAGTATATTTACCAAATTCAAAATGAGACCGATTAATTTCATGAACGCGACTAGTACTTTTTCTATGTGTGTTGTATAGACCGACACTAACGCTGGTGTTGGTATTGAGAAATCAAAACCAAGACCAGTCTTTCTCATGACATCACTATTTGCATATTAATATTTTCATATGTATTTATAAAATGCTATTTCTGTAGAAGTACAAATAACACACTGAGGCTATTAAAATACTGATTTATAACATAATACATAGTCACAAATTACCTATTATAGTTCTAAATTCTTCGAGACACATCTTAAGTCTTAATTTTATTTACGGTTAAAAGTCGTATTTGCTGATACATCTATTAATTTAATGAAATAAAAACCATAAACACCTTAAAATTAAGCGCTTATTTTCCATGGTGTAAGCAAATCGGAAAAAGGTGCATTTATTTTGCGCTCCAGATATTCTCTAACCTAGATTAAATACGTATAATGAAAACCTGACACTTCCCTATAATTTCCTATAAATGGATCTAACATAGACCTGCATCTGAAAGCCATTATTGATTTTTTAAATCATATTGAAATTCAATATTTTGATGTAATACGTAACAGTAAACCCCACATGTCTAATAAGAGAAAACAGGAAATATGATTTGATCACTCTATTTTTATGATGGGTTCTTATTTAGTCCATAATTAAAACTAATTTATCCGATGATTGTTAGACTGGAAGGTCTGATATTCAGAGCAATAAAAGTCTATTCTATTTTCTCTTTCGCGCCAATGTATAAATATACTAAGGGCTGGCAAAGGTTAGTCTTGGGTCGAGATTTCCATATGTAAGAAGAGTACAATGCGTTTTATAATGCACCGAACAAAGGTAGAACAGTAAAAACGTTGCCAAACGCATGAAATAAACCGAGAAACTGTGCACGAGACGTGGAAGGGGATAATTTATTTCTACGGCACAAGAAGCCACAAATCATCCATGTATGCATTCCATTTCCTATTGGTCGAGATATTTTGAGGTTAGGGTTAGGGCATTGTTTATTGTTTTTAGTTATTTGGCGGGTTGGTTAGCGTGGTTATTTCGAGGGTGTTAATTTATTAGTTATGATTTTTTTCAAATAGACGTGAATTTAAGGTAATAGTCAGTTAATTTCAAATTCAAACACAAAATATAAAATAAACACCGAAATCGAAAATAAATAATAGGTTAGATAGAAACGTCAAAACAGAAGGCGCGCGCAACACGGTTGATTTGTGGCTCCTTGTGCCGTAGAAATAAGTGAAGGGGATATAGCAGATTTGTCGCAGTTGAGCGGCCGACCTAATCAGTACCTTTGTCAGTACTTAAAGTTCTAGGGAAAGGTGTACATCATGCGTTCAGCTTCACGATTTAATTACGTCTCGTGATACTTTATTTGTTTATTTATTAACGAGTCGTTGTAATTTTCCCTATATCTTGAAAAATTTTAAGTGCAAGTTAGAAACACTTGCATTTTTGGTAATAATAAGTGGAATTGAGTTGGTGTTCGACAGTGATCGCGTTATTAGAACTCTGAATTCAAAAATCGATATCTCGAAATCTATTAGAAATAAATTGATTGTAGTTTTTTCAAAAACTTTCTTAATATTTCTGCTATATTTTCTTCGCAGACAGTATGTGAAAATCTTAACAAACAAAAAAGTTACACGATTGCTGAAAATTGCTATGCACTAAAAGTAAATGGATGGGTTGTTTAAAATTTTTGAATGGAAAAAACAACCTTATCGAATTTTTCTTATTTAAACATATTGTAAAAGATCCGATCCTCAAAATAAAAAAAAGTTTCAATATCTAAAGTGGTTCTTAAGTTATGGCGTGTTATGTGTTAAAAAGTTAAGTTATACATCCCAATATCAACCAATTAGAAAATAGAAAACTCTATTTATTCTGTTTATTCGTTACTCTGAACCTGTGACGTGGGCACTATTCTCTTCTTAATTTCCTTCAAATCCCTTGTCAGTCACAATCGACCTGCAAATTATACGTTTCGTGCGCAATATAATTACGTTATAGCCTCAAACATGTGATCGCTTAACTTAACATCAATTACAATAAACAATGAGAGCGTAGGATTTTTTTTTAATCTTCTCAATGCTCACGGTAGGTGGTATCTATTTTTTACACAGTGAATCGTCAAAAACACCTATGAATATTCAAAGGTATATTACGTATAGGTACTACATACGTCTATTATGATACTTTTAGAAAGAAAAAATAACTTTCATATGGTTGATGTTTTAAGTTTCGGTACTTCCGTCAATTCTTTTAAGTCTCAGTTTGAAACAGACATGTAGAAAAAGTTGATTAACCATATACATAATTTGTTTTGGTCCAACGAATACAAGCAAAATATGTATAAACAAACCGTTTGTTTATTTAAATTTTGACCACAGACTTAATACAACTTTGTTTGCAAGGTTTGATAGTAGGGTTGGCATGATTTAAATCATATGATTTTAAATCATAATAATTTAAATCGTTAATCAAATCAAGTGATTTATTATTTTAATCGTGTGACTTAAATATTTTTTTTTCTTTTTAATAAATCGAAAAATAACTGTAAAAGTTATAAAAAATGTGTCCTAGAAAACAAGAAAAATATTTAACAGGTATACCCTGTATTATCTAGTAAAATGTTACACTTGCTATTGTAACATTTAAATACATACTACTAATAGTATAGTACATACATACTACTAAATAAATCGAAAAAGAATTATAAATGTTAAAAACTATATAAAAAATTATTTGTGTAAACTAACCTTGTGTAAACGGTGCGTCTCAAAAGTGGCTCATCCATATTAACTTTTTTATTTTTTCAGTTAAAAATGAGATTTGGTATGTTAGTATATGAGATAAATTAGGATTGATTGACGCATTCAATTGTTTTCGGTCGCTTGCTGTTTCACCGGAAATGACTACAACTTTTGATTTTTAAATTGCACCCTCGGTATTTTTTTAGTTCATTCGAGAGAAAATAACACTCTGAATAAAATATGTCAACTTTTGACATTTTCGCATATTGTTTTTTTTTAAATTATAACTTGCGGTTTGTAACGAAAATTTGACTTGAAATACCAAGTGTGTGGTATCAAGTTATTCAAAAAAATGATTTTTCCAAAAATGCTAATGAGCCACCCTCGTTTCTTTTGAAAAAGTTGAGATATCTTTAAAAATACGATTTGGGCATTTTTTAACCGGCCAGGACAAGACACTATAAACAGTAGATGATCAAATCTATTTTTCCAACGCTCTTTGATTAAGAATTAGTGTTTTTAACATTAGCCATGGCACTCTAGATTGAAATTTAAATACAATTTTTTATTAAGCGAGAATGTCAAAAGTTGATATACTTATGATTCGTCATTCTATTCAGAATATCATTTCCTATCGAATTAAGTTGTAACGTTTTTAGTACGTTACATGTCTTTGTATATGCTATATGATGTCTGGCGTATCATCACCGGATTCCCTATAGTTCAGGCCGGATAATTTACTTGACGCGCCTGGCGTAATTTTTACGTTCTCTAGTCAGCAACCCTGTTATCGTTCCACTGCTCTGTGGAGGCGCTGTCAACATCGCTTCAAGGCGCCTCTCCTCGCTTAACTTCACTTTGAGCTTTGAGTTTGGCCGTCGGCCATCTCAATAGTCCTGCTTAGAGAAATTGCAATTATTTAAATCTTGCTGTATAATTTGAATCAGCTGCTATTTCGAAGCTACAGGTAAAAATGAGATATTATCGTTTTTGATTCGATATTATTACTGCGTATTTTTAGGGTTGAGTTTTGGATTGGCCCACCTCAACTCGTATTTGATGTTTGCTGACACGTTGGTTTTCTTTTGTCCTCCAGAGTATTAAATGGAAGAAATGACAGTTCTTTTGTTTGTTATTGAGCCCTCGGAAGTATTTCGAGGTAGGTTTATTGTGTTTATTATACCTTGGTAGGTTTTAAACGAGAGTTTCGTCTTTTTAGGGTCCAAGTTACGGACGTTATCCAAGGTATGGGCAGGTGTCCCATATATATGTATTGATTCCAAGGTTATGGTCCAAGTTATGGACGTTGTCCAAGGCACGGATAGTGTCCTCATATTGCCACAGTATGGATGTAGCGTACGCCCCATGCTGCTTCGTTCCCATTTCTAAGGCTAGTCAGTAGTTACGGCTGTATTGATTCATGGTGTCCTCATTCTGACCTCTTTTGTTGTATTGGCCAACAGGATCGCCGAGAGACAGTACAGAGATATGAGCCCACGTCACGCTGCTACTCGTTGAAACAGGATAGCCTCAAGAACAGCTAAGTGTAGATTTAGGTTCTGGTTTTCAGTCGATTTTCAGTCTTAACATAATAACGTACATTTTAAATATCGTGCAGACTATGTTTAGTGGTTAGATTATTCAGAACATTTATGTCGATTTAGTAGATACAATATGATTTAGATCTTAGGTTTCATTACATTACGTCTTGTAATAGTATTACTTTCTATAGATATTATTATTGCGCTATGTTAACAGATGAATAACCAGACATAGATTCTAGAATCTACAGGTTGCAACATCTTCGAAGTAACATCATATAAAATATATCAAATTAATTAAAGTAATGCTACTTTTTATACATTTTCTATAACTTTACATGTATGGTATTTTTTTATAGTCTTTTCATAGAACATATTTAATATTATTTACATACATAGCTTTACTCGACATATAACCACTATAATAATTATTAAAATTGTACAATGCTATTTACCATCAGAATACATCATGAATGAATATAGTCACTAGTTTTAAGTAATAAACAATTGTGTTTTCTTTCTCTGTTCATGCCTGGCGCCCAATATTTGTATTTTCGATTTATTATTGTTAGTTAGTTTCTTTCCAGTGAAATACCTTACCCACGACTGCTCTACCATCGAAAATCTGACGGTCGCAGTGGTAATGTTTTATAAAAAACGCTATAAAGTAAAAATATATCGGCGATGACATTTAAAAATCAAAAGTTGTAGTAATTTCCGGTGAAACGAAAAGTGACCAAAAACAATTGAATGCGTCAATCAATCCCAATTTATGTCATATACTAACATACCAAATCTCATTTTTTATCTGAAAAAATAAAACAGTTATAGGGGTTAGTCACTTTTGAGACGCACCTACTTTTAAGACGATACCTACTTCATATCTATTCATCAATTAAAATGTTGGACCGATTTTTGAATTAATTTCCTGTGAATCCATTAGACCTCTAAACGGCAGGAATTTATTTTGAAATTTATATAGGTACAAGTGACAAAAATCCGCTGTTCGAATACATCTCATTCGCAAACACTAGTGCAGAATTAGGTTCTTTTGATGTTAGACTATTATGTTCATTACCGAGAATCTATGCTGTTTTACATCTTTTTTTTGTAACAGCTGTATGTTGATATTGATTAAAAGAACACGGAAAAATGACACACGCCGTAGAATTGTTAATGTTAGCGGTATCGGGCTGAGTTACGAAGATTTAGCCATTTAGTATAGAACTTCAATTGGAAATAAGTTTTAAATATTTGGAAATCCGATTTAAATAATGTTTTCTATTAAAATAAAAAAAAAAAATCTGATATAAATAAAAGAAATCTGATTTTTTGACAAAAATCAGTTTTTATATCATGATTTTTGCCAACCCTGTATTCTACTAATTAAAATACTTTATTCTCAAGTGCACCGTTTAGCTTTAGGGTTAGTTGGGCGTTATGGTAAACGATTTTAACAAAAATAATTTTAACAAGGTATAACTTTGAAACTTGGACGTTTGCACTGAAAATTCTAAAAGGGTATATTTTAAGACACTTTACTTAATAGATGCTTTGATGGAGAGCTAGCAATTTGTTGTTTTTTTTTGGAACATATATTGTCCAAAAAAAGGTTGTTTACATTTACCCCATAGGAAAATCAAATATTGTCCTATTTTGGGGTAAATGTAAACATATTTTTTAAATAGGGTAATAATGAACCAAGAACTATACAAGTTTGTTTTTAGTTGGGTTATAAGTTTATCAATGTGTCAATATAGGTATACTACCTCCTTCCTACAAACCTAAACAATCCATTTTTAGCGTTTTTCTTTTTTTTGTCTTTTTCATACTGTCTTTGAGCTTATCAGTGTTAATTTTACTAATACAGCACGAAATGGAAACCTCTATGTATATAAATTATCTTACCTTATTCATAAATTGAAATTTTTAAACAAAATTTCGCTAAGGTATAAAACGTTTTACATGTTTTAAAGCAGCTCTCCAAACAAAATGTTTTTGCACTATAAACAAATCGTACTAGAAAGTCATTTAATCGGGTCAATACACATCAAAGATGTGGGCGCCACTGTAGCCAGTCTACTTATTCCCTTCCCGCCAAATTCAAAAGTTATTGGACCTGTTTACAATTACCCCTGTTTGCCATTACCCCAACTAGCCCTACTTAGTAATCGGAATTGTAGATTATTCTTTTATAATTATTGTGTTATTTTATTATTTAATATGTGGTATTGTGGTGAACTACTGTTTTATTTTGCTATTGTAACGTCAAAGCTTTCAACCTGCACTGTATTACTTCATTTATTATTACTTCTAGTACATTCAAGATGCCTTGTTTTTGATAAATTATTTTTCTGACATTGGAAAGGCCGCAGGTTTTACAAATCCCCGATTTACGCAGAAAAGCTCATAAACATACTGAGAAGTTAAAACAAACCTTTGATGTTCGTCACTCAATTTTTGGCCAAGAGTGCGGCACAGGTAGACTTAAATCCAGACGCCGTTTCCTAAGCCACCCCCTGGATGAACCTCTTTCCCACTTAGAGAGGACCCACCAAATGGTGTTTCTAGCGACTGGAAAACCTGGAGAATGCTTAACCGAATCAGAACTGGGGTGGCCCCAGTAAAATCCAATTTGATCAAATGGGGTTTGCTGGACAGAAATGACGACAAATGCGACTGCGGCGCCTTTCAGGACATGGAACATCTTCAATGTCGTGCGTGCCCCCAGAGATGTACCCTCGATGACCTATGGCTGGCTAAACGGGAAGCATTGGACGTAGCCCATTACTGGGTTAATAAACTATAATATAATCCGGATACGAAAAAGTAAAGTAAGTCTGACATTGGAAACAAAAAATCTAACAACTCTAACTAAGTACATTATCGCACTGATGAGATCGACATAAAAAGTGATGAACATAATGAATACAAAAATGTGCAATTTTTTGGATAAGCATGTAACGTAAATCATACGGTCTTACGTTTGCTGAGAGGTTATTTAATAGCCTAACTAACGTGCTGGAGTGTTGTGTTTTATTTCCTCATCTCGTATATAAATTAAAGACTATATTCTCCAGCTGCGTTTGCAATTTATGAAAACAGTGTCTATGATTTAATGGCACGGTATAAAATCACCACGCTACAGGTAGCCCAGAGTCGCTCGTACATTTGCACGTTACATCGACCAGTCAACACCAAATATATAACGCGTTTACGCATATTTATATTTTGCATGGGTTTTCTTCTTGCTACCGTATCTTAAAGAATAATTTTAAGATAGATGGTTAAAGGGATAATACGTTGAAAAAAGGATATTGGTATTCGAATGCAGTTGTGCTTGTCAGGAGTAATCTATTAGGGGGATAACGTTTTTTTTTAATTTACTCAAAGCACATTTCGAAATAAAATTAATTAATTAACTTACTTTTAGTTTATTACATATCTGTATTTTAATCTTTTTATTCAGAGGTAATAAGAAATGTGTATAGGGTGGACCATTTTGGTTGTTTCCCTAGGATATCTAGAAAACCGTGAGATATATTCATATTTTGATACTGCAGTCTCGGGTTCATTTTTTTATAAAAATCACAATAGCCCAAACGGATCGTGGCTATCTTGATCGGTTTCGAAGCTACAGGGCCATTCTCAAATTTTGTACTTTTTGAAGATGTTCGATAGTTTGTTTATTTCAGCAACTACGCAAAAATGAATTAAACATTCTAATGGCACTTTTGTGTGTAGAATGTAGTGGAGTAGTTATTAGAGACAGGGTGGTCTCTTTATAGATATACATTATTAATTATAATATACAAATTATAATATTAATACATTATCGTAGATTTCGTAGGTAGGAACTCTGTTACCCAGTGCAGCAACCCATACGTTAAATCCAAATCGTCCTTGTGCTACCCTGTTTACTTGTTGATTAGGATTTTTAGCTGCCCAAATATGATTATTATGCCGGTTGAATATACCATCACTTGAAATTCTTGACTCATCGCTCCAGATTATCTGATCAAACAACAATTCATTTTCTTCTAATATTCCCAAATACCAATTATAAAACTCGATTCTGCGTTCTGCGTCTCCAGGATGTAAAAGCTGGGTTTTCCTTGCTCTATAGCATTTATATTTATTTTTCTTTAATTTTTTTATTCTAATTGCCTGTAATTTGAGACTTGTTTAATTAATTTTACATTATTAATATCTGTGCAATGATTTTTATCAGTAATATGTTGGGCAACGCAATATTTATCTTGTCTAGTCCAGTGGAGGTGTTTTATTTTTAGGATTACCTAATCGATATAATTTATTAATAGCACTACGAGTATACACAAGCAGGGCCTATTTTTCATCTAGTCGGGGCCTAAGGCCCAAGCTAAAATTCGGGCTCTCTTTTCCAATAAAATTCAAAAATTCTCTTGTTAGTTTGGGTTAAAAAAATAAAACAATTATTTTTATTTTTATTTTTTTAATAATTTTCAAAAATAAATAAACATTATTATATTCAACAAAATAAATAATAAAAAAAAATTATATCAATCTAAAGCTTATTTTATTTAATTCTATTTTCCTTATCAGAGGTAACTGTTTTTTTTCTCTGCTATGTAAATTTACATTTGAAATTATGAACATTTTACAACCTTTAACGGGCCCCCAAGACCACCGGGCCCTAGGCCTGGGCCTTATGGGCCTTATGGTAAAATAGGCCCTGTACACAAGTTTATAGTAATTGACATTCTTGAAAATTATTTTTTAACCGGTATTGAAATATATTTCGTTGTTCTCTACTTGAAAAGTCGAATGTGCAGAAATCTCAAACTTAAATCTACGTTTCCTAATTCTTTTATCAACTAATGAAGGAGAATATCCATTATACACTCAGCTACATTCCTAATGTAATTTATTTCTATTAGGAAGTGTAATGGATATTCTCCGCCAGTCGTTTTCGAAATAAGTCGAAAATATTTTGATTTTGGGTCGCCAAATACAATAAAATAACTTTGTAGAGAAACGTCATTTTGAAAAATACCCCTTATTTTTTAAAAAGCTATTACCTCCTGAATGTTTTCCAACCTATTCATTTACACCCAGTGTACTGCAATGTCTATAGTGAAAATAATCTAGTTGACATTCAGATCCGTTTATAGTCATATTGAAAGTATTGTATCTGAATTATCCTCAGTGATACGAAATTTTCTTACGTTATATCTTCTCGAACTTGTTCTTATTAGGACACCATGTATATTGTTTATAATTGGTTTTGTTCTTGTATGTCTACCGAAATTACAAACCAGTAACGTATTTTATGTAAGACAAGTGCGGTTATTATGTATTTGATTGATCGATAACCAAAAGTCGATAAATAATTCAATAATATTTTTTCATTCGCGAGCGGTACCGTTTGTACCTTGTCAAATTACTATCGTTCGGTAACCAAACCAATCAAGATTTTATGTATTTGTTGTTTGTCATTATTACATAAGCTTTGTAAGGTTAAACAACTTAACTTAGTAACAAACGTATTATATACAAATATAAAATATAAAAAATATAAAATAAATATATATATTTAAACACAGTATATAAGAAAAAATTATATTTTATTTTATTTTTGCAAATAAAATAGGTATAGAGAATGAGAGAGGGAATATAACATATACCGATTTGGGTCATTTTAGAAGTGTGGATTTTAACGTATAAGACAGAGAATAATATAAATGATCGGTTGACAGACAGAGAGACAAAATCAAAAGCGGCATACAGCGTTGCCAGTTTATACGTTTGTAGAACAATTTGTCTAGAAATAAAATACCATCTTAAAAACTTTCATATATACTACTAAAATGAAGATAATATCTTCTTCTTCTTTCTCAGCCTGGTTCCATCCAGTGTTGGATATAGGCCTCTTCTAGGTTTTTCCATGCTTCGCGATCTCTAGCCAATCTTATCCATTGTCTTCCCGCCACTGCCCTGACGTCATCGACCCATCTCTTTTTTGGTCGGCCCACACTTCTTGTTGTTCCCCTAGGTCTCCATAGGATTACTTTTTGGGGCCATCGGTCTGGATCCTGTCTTGCCACATGTCCTATCCATTGCCACTTCAGACTTGCCACTCTTTTAACGACATCTATTAATTTTGTTTTTTGACGTATGTGGGTATTCCGTATTTTTTCCCTAATGGTGACTCCCAACATGATTCTTTCCATGGCTCTTTGTGCTACTCGTAGTTGTTCTGCTGTTTTTCGGGTAATTGCCATACATAAGCACAGGTAGAATGCATCTGTCGTAAGCCTTTTTCTTTAGGTTTAGGTAAGATAATATATCTAAGCTAAATATAATCTATTATATCCGTTGTAAAATGAGTAACTAATTGTGAAAAATAACATTCCAACCTTAGATGCAACATTTTCCATAAACGTCTACTTGTGCGGTTTGAACTTTTTTTTGATGCAAAATCCGGCAATACCGCATAGAAGAAATGTATCAACCCAACTTTTATCTCTTCTTAATACATTTTATTTCCCATTAAGCTACCTACATCACTCCCTTACACGTTAAAATCCAGACCACACTTCTAAAATGACCAAATCGGTATAAAAATTCTATAAAAGTGATGCAGTTAAAATATAAAAGTAACAGCTATAAAACTTCAAGTAGAATACTTCCAATTCACAGCAAGACTGTAAAAGGCAGTTAAGACTATGTAAAGACTACTTGAGTTGCCATTTTGTGCATACAGGATACATCTCGGGGCGGATCACTGTTTCATTCACGTTTTGCCCTTCACAATTTATTTTTAAATTGTTAGCAACTGTGTTATTAACTGGCTTTTGTTAAAGCCCTGAGACTCTATGATGAGTTATAACTCGTTATAACTCAAGAAAGGGGAACACAATAGGTCTATAAGGTCGCGGTGATTAACTCCCCTCCTAAACATTCTACATTCTTCTAGCAACTGTGAATTGCTACTTTTATTTCAATGTGAAAGTATAACAGATAGTGTTTTTTGTTCATCTCTAAAAAGTGATAATAAAATCCATAGCTGCAAAAGCAAAATTTAAAGAAAATTTATATTTTTGATGATGAAATTATTGATTTTAAAAATTGATATAAACTGACTGAATTTGATTTAACAATAATATTTGATTGAATGATAATTTCTGCTGGGCGAATCTTATATGTTACTCATTAAAAATTGACATAAAAACTTACCAAAAATTGATTTATTAATGAAAAAACTAAAAACTAAAAATATTTAAGACCAAAATCTGCTTTAAACACACATTATTTTGATGTAGGTATGAGTATACAGGGTGGTCCGAACTGTATTCCGGAAACTTCAGCGGCATATTCTGCAGATAAAAATAAGCAAAAAAAGTTCGTATAAATGTATGTTCTAAAATACTTAGTTTCTGAGATACGGGGTGTAGGTTTCATTTTTATTTCGATTTTTTTCAAATAATTTCTCAAGTAACGTCAATATTTGGATGAAAATTGGTGTCTGGAAGTTTTTTGACATGAGAAATTTGATTTTGATGTCAATATGATTCCTAATAGTAGGGGGCGCCACCTACATGTGTTTTAACTGTTTTAAAGATTAATAACTTTTCGTCCGTACCTGTATAAAACGGCTGAGTGAAAAAATATACATTTTCGTAACTTTTTACGTAAAAAATAACTCTTGGTAAAAATCGAGCAATCGTTCTCAAAATATTTAGAATGGAAATAGCCAATACATGTCATTATTGACAAAACATAAACACGTTGAGTAGATACCGTATGATCGAGAAAAAACGGCGTCCAGTTGGCTTGGAAATGAACATCGTTGACATTCCCCATATAATTTTACATATAAAATGACAGCGATCTTCATTTCATAGCCATCGCTGACGCCGTTTTTATTCGATCATACGGTACCTAGTTATTTGACTGAGATAATAATTTCGGAAAATTTTTATTTTTTTAAATTAATCATAATTTTTCTGCAAAAAAAATGATGATAAAACAGTTTCTGTTAAACTTTTGACACAAAAACATTTCAAATTTATTATTTCAGTCTAATAACTATATTTAGTGAACATGTTTAATTTATGTCAATGATGACAAGTGTTGATAATTTCGATTCAAAATATCTCGAGAACCATTACTCGTAGCGATTTTTACCAAGAGATCTTTTTTATATAAAAAACGTCGTAAATGTATGTTTTTTTACTCAGTAGTTTTATACAGGTACGGATGAAAAGTTATTACTTTTCAAAAAAATATGCAGGCGGCGCTCTCTACAAATAGGAGTCATATTGACATCAAAATTAAATTTATCATGTCAAAAAACTCTCAGAGACCAATTTTCATCCAAATGTTCACGTTACTTCAGAAATTATTTGGAAAAAATCGAAATAAAAGTGGAACTTCTACACCCTGTATCTCCGAAACTAAGCATTTTAGGACATACAATGGAACAACTTTTTGCTAGTAAGTGACTATATTATATACCTGTAGTAAATCGATCATTTATGAAATTCACTTAAATTAACTAAATTGTATATTTTTTTGCATTTTAGCTTTTATTTACTACTGGTTAGATGTCAAAGAATTTTGATACGTTAATTTGACTTACCTGCTTCAGTAGCGTTTGGATGTTTGTGTTAATAAATACTTATTATAACTTATCTATTTTTATTAGAATTATATATTTTTATAACAATTTTAATAACTACCAACATTTATTCACAACGTAAAATAAAATAACAAATTATTGAGTCTACCCCACGTCTACCCTACATCATAGTTTTACATTTTTTAAATAAAATTAGAACGGCACTGATAAACCGGAATTTAAGTCAGCCATATTTGAGGCCCATCGCGGTGCACCTAAGATTTTTGATATGCTCCTTCCTTAGTCTTCTTATTCAAAGCCTTGAATAGAGTTATTTGACTGAAATAATAAATTTTTATTTTTTTAAATTAATCATAAATTTTTCTGCGAAAAAATGATGATTAAACAGTTTCTGTTCAACTTTTGGCACAAAAATATTTCAAATTTAAGATTTCAGTCTAATAACTATTTGGTCAACATTGTCAGCATGTTTAATTTGTCAATCATCAAATATCTCGAGAACCATTACTCGTAGCGATTTTTACCAAGCGACCTTTTTTATGTAAAAAAAGTTGTAAGTGTGTATTTTTTTACTCAGTAGTTTTATACAGGTATGGATGAAAAGTTATTACTCTTCAAACCAGTTAAAGCATATGTAGGTGGCGCCCTCTACAAGTAGGAGTCATATTGACATGAAAATCAAATTTCTCATTGCCAAAAACTCCCAGACACCAATTTTCATTCAAATATTATTGACGTTTCTTCTTAAATTATTTGGAAAAAATGGAAATAAAAATGAAATTTTTACACCCTGTATCTCCGAAACTAAGCATTTTAGGACATACATTTATACGAAATTTTTTACTTATTTTAATCTGCAGAATATGCTGCCGAAGTTTCCGGAATACAGTTCGGACCACCCTGTATATTTGTGTTCATTTTTTATCTATTTATATATTAATTTTGAAACGTTTTTGTCAACTGTTTACTAAATGACATATACTTAGCGTCCTAAATGGCCAATATGAGACCGTTTATTTTCTATTGAATGACGCCGTTTTATGATAATACCGTATGGTCGAAAAAAAAACGGCGTCCAGTTGGCTTGAAAATGACGATCGATGACATTCCCCATATAATTTTACATATAAAATGACTGCGATCTTCATTTCATAACCAGCGCTGATGCCGTTTTTTTTTTCGATCATACGGTATATAATATGCATTTTGATATTTAACCATACAATATTTTTTTGAGGCCTATAAAATTATTTATGTATTTGTTATAAAATTTTGTAATCAATAGTTAAAATAATGCATCATTCTTTTTCATTTTGAATCAATCTTGTTTCAGCTCGCGTTATGCCATCACTTACGTAATTAATTTTGCAACTTGACATTTTAACTTTTTTCATTACACTCACACAACAGAAATTAGCTATTGAGGCCGATATGTAATTTTTTGCTGACATTTAAATCCGCTCAGGGCTCAATTTACTGCGATTAAAACTGTCCATAACACTTATGAGGTTATTATGATGGCAATTTCTCAACAAATAACGATAACAGGCGTAATTGAATTGCCGGTACAGTTGATGCGGAATAAAAAACGGTTAATACAAAAAAGAAATAAAGTCTGGCAAATATACAGGGTGGTCCGAACTGTATTCCGGAAACTTCGGCAGCATATTCCGCAAATAAAAATAAATAAAAAAGTTCGTATAAATGTATGTCCTAAAATGCTTAGTTTCGGAGATACAGGGTGTAGAAGTTTCATTTTTATTACGATTTTTTCCAAATAATTTCTGAGGTAACGTCAATATTTGGATGAAAATTGGTCTCTGAGAGTTTTTTGACATGATAAATTTAATTTTGATGTCAATATGACTCCTATTTGTAGTGGGCGCCACCTACGTGTGTTTTAATTGCTTTGAAGACTAAATAACTTTTCGTTCGTACCTGTAAGGAACTACTGAGTGAAAAACTGTATATTTTCGGCATTTTTTACGTGAAAAATGTCTCTTGGTAAAAATCGCTAAGAGCAACCGTTCTCAAGATATTTAGAATAGAAATAGTAAATACATATTTTCATTGACAAAAAATAAAAAGGTTGAGTAGATAGTTATTTTTGATTGAAATAAGATATTTGAGAACTTTTTATTTTTTAAGTTAATCATATTTTTTATGAAAAAATGATAAAACAGTTTCTGTTGAACTTTTGGCATAAAAATATTTCAAATTTATGATTTCAGTCTAATAACTACTTAGTCAACATGTTTAATTTTTGTCAGTGATGACAGGTATTGATAATTTTGATTCCAAATATCTCGAGAACCATTACTCGTAGCGATTTTAACCTAGGGACCCTTTTTACGCAGAAAATGTCGTAAATGTATATTTTTTTACTCAGTAGTTTTATACAGGTATGGACAAAAAGTTATTACTTTTCTAATCAGTTAAAAAATATGTAGGTGGCGTCCTCTACAAGTAGGAGTCATATTGACAAATCAATATCAAATTTCTCATATCAAAAAACTCCCAGATACCAATTTTCATCCAAATATTGACCTTACTTCAGAAATTATTTTGAAAAAATCGAAATAAAAATGATATTTCTACATCCTGTATCTCCGAAACTAAGCCATTTTAGGACATATATTTAAAGGAACTTTTTTACTTATTTTATCTGCAGAATATGCTACCGAAGTTTTCGGAATACAGTTCGGACCACCCTGTATAGTATACAAACTGTTTTTTTTTAAATCTGTGTTATACTGTTAGCTTCATTAGTAACAATTTATTGAATTAGTATTTTTTATATTTTTAGATTTTATTTCATTTTCGTTTCTTTACGTATAATCGCATTTTTATTAACAAGGTTTGGAAAAAAAATGCCAAGGGACAATTTAGATTTTTTTTTTACTAAAACTAGACTAACCAGAAATATTTTTATTGACCGATGTAAATAATATTCTATTGTTTATTTGTTAATTTACCGATCTGATCATCGAAACTGCGTGGTATCGTTGATTGAAAGAATTGGGAAGATACGCAACCTAATGGGCGAATTCGTGACAAGGCTGAAAACTGATCTGATTTCCCCTTACGTTTCAAGTGCTGTACGGTGGAGACACCAATCGTTCTGCGCTCAACGCATAAAACACTTATTTTCTCTGATTTGGCCAGCGAAGGCATATCGAAGACGGTGTGGATCTGAAAGCGACAGTGTTGCCATATTAAAATGTGTAATATCTGTAATACGTTTGACGAAAATATCTTTAGCTGAAAAATCCGCGTTTATGTACTGAAAATGTATTCGTGTTAAACAATAGAATAAACAACAACAAATAAAAAATTCTTTTATAGGTACCTAGTATGCCGTATGATCGAAAAAAGTCCATACCATAATATTCTATACATATGAAATGACAGCGGTCTTCATTTTCAAGCCAACTCTGATGCCGTTCATTGTTTAATCATATAATATTAAATTAAATTGTTTAATGATAGAAAATCCGTATTATTAACGTAATGTACTCAAAATTCGTAAATCTACGGTTTAATCAGTATTTCAGCTGAACCACGGTACAGTATTCTTTATCCGCTTCGCTGTAAGCGACTATCAGCGCGCAGCGGCGCGGGGCTAAACTAAATCTGGGAATTCTCGGACAGGCTGACGGTAACGCCAGCTACATCTTGGACAGATTTTGTGCCAAATCGCCCATAAGGTTGCGCATCTTCTTGTTTCTTCAATTAACTGTGGTATGGATTTTAACGTGTAAGACAGCGATATAGACAGCCTAAATGAAAAATCAAATGTATTAAAAAGAGATAAAAGTTACATTAATACATTTTTTTGCTGTATTGCCGGATTTTGCTTCAAAATTTCAAACCGCACAAGTAAGTGCTTACGAAAAAAGGTTGCATCTAAGGTTGGAACTTTATTTTTCACAATTAATTACTCATTTTACTACAGCTGTGATAGATCCTTAAACCACTGTCTAACAGAAATGAGCATTATTGAAAAACTTAGATATATTATCTTTGTTTATTATTTTATTTCTCGTACGAAACGGCAACACTGTATGCCGCTTTTTATTTCGCCTCTCTGTCTGTCAACTGGTTGTATATATTTATCTCTGTTGTATGCATTAAAATACAGACCACGGAGATAAAGTGACCAGCAATGGGATTCTTTAAGCTCCGTAGCAAGAAATTTCTTGCCTAGCCTATGTTATTTTTATACGATTGATGAGTCACTAGACAGGAAATATGTTTACATAATCGCACTTCAGGGCTCGTATATAGTGGTATATGTTTCTGGAAGGAATACCACTAGAGGATAATTATTTAACCAGCTCATTACATTCATTACTACAATCGTCAATTGAAGAAGAAAGTGATATACCAAGCCTATAGATATATCTAATCTTATTGCACAGATTAACATCCTAAAAATCTTTAATGAACCAGTTAAGTGGAGAATCCTAAATAGTTAAACGATTCAATAAATAACTACTAATGTACGTGAGTATCATTTTCTACGTATAATTGTTTTGTATTTTTAAACACTTCAGACATTTCCTTTAATTCATTAATAAATGACTGGATCTAACATCAGAAAGTTAACATCAAATAATATCTCATTATCTTATCATTTCAATGGAAGACATTAATGACTTGTCTGTAGTTATTTTTTCCTCAATGGCATAATGAAAGTAAAAGTAATATCGATAGGATCTGCATTATGCATCTTAAATAATAAAAGGTTCTTACTTATTATCAAGAACTTACAAAATCATTATGCATTTTTTAACCATTTCTATTTTAATCTTTAAATAATGTACCAAGTGTTGTTTCAAATGGAACAAAGGTGGCTCATTAGCATATTTGGAAAAAGCTTTGGGTGCGTCTCAAAAGTGGCTCACCCCTATAACTTTTTTATTTTTTTCAGATAAAAAATCGATATTTGATATGTTAGTATATGACATGAATTAGGATTAATTGACGTATTCAATTGTTTTCTGTCACTTCCTGTTTCGCCGGGAATGACTACAACTTTTGATTTTTAAATGGCACCCTCGGTATTTTTTTACTTTATTCGATAGAAAATGATATTCTGAATAGAATGACATGTCATATGTCAACTTTTGACATTTTTGCTTAAAACAAAATTGAATTTTAAATTTCAGTCTAAAATGCCATGGCTGTGTTAAAAACACCAATTATATTATTAATCATGGAGCCTTGTAAAAATAGATTTGATCGGCTAATGTTATTCGTGTTTAGTCCTGGCTGGTTTGAAGATGCCCCAATCGTATTTTTAATCATATCTCAATTTTTTCAAATGGAACGAGGGTAGCTCATTAGCATATTTGGGAAAAGCATTTTTTGAGGAATAATTTGGTACACTTGGTATTTCGAGTCAAATTGTCATTATGAACCGCATGTTACAATTTAAATAAACCATATGCGAAAATGTCAGAAGTTGACATATGATATGTCATTCTATTCAAAGTGTCATTTTCTATCGAATAAAGTAAAAAATACAGGGGTGTCATTTAAAAACCAAACTTGTAGTCATTTCCCGTAAAACAGGAAGTGACCAAAAACAATTGAATACGTCAATCAATCCTAATTTATGTCATATACTAACTAAAATATCAAACCTTGTTTTGTTATCTGAAAAAATAAAAAAGTTATAGGGATGAGCCACTTTTGAGACGCACCCAGTGTAAGGTAAATAAGGTGATCAAGTGATTTACGCGCTATAAATAATAATAATAATAAAGTCTATGTTTGCAAAATCTCTAACAAAAATCTATATTTAGAAATAAAATAATGTAAATAGACTTTCTCAAGTTTTAATATACACCTACTACTTGGTACTATAATTCAAAGTTGCAGTACTAAATGGCGGAATAAATATAATATTTACGTTGATGCATAAATATAATCTTATTATTATTCCCACTTTCACAGAATTGTCAAATAACTTCATATATTTATCTATGTAGTGCTTTATTTCAAGGTATGTATTTCCATAGACGGAAACATAAATGTGTCTACTTAAATATGTATATTAGTTTATAAAGATTTTATATACAAAGAAAGTGGCATTTATTATATACGTAGGCGTAATTTTATGTTTATCGAATTTTATTAAGATATATCTAAAACAATGCACTATATAAAACTAGTATATATATAAGTATTTATTCCCATTTGGGTGTGATATTTTTATTTCAGCTTTTAGCTTTACTTTCTTAGAATTTATCTCTTAAAACGTCATGCGTTTTTTTTCTACGATGTCTAGAGTCTAGAGATCAAAGAAACATCAAAGTGTTATGAATTTCTAAAACAAAAGAGGAGAATTTTGCCACTCAAACAGATATTTAAAAAATAAAAAAGTTATTTTATGTAAAATACTACTACGTTAGAATCAAAATATAAACCAGCTGGTCAGTGACATTTTACTTTTAGATTTAACTTTTAAATTCCTTCAAAATAACAGCGCTTTTAGTTAGTTTGCATAGCTGGCTAGTTTTAAAACTAGCCAAGTATCCATTTTAGCCGTAACATATATAAAATTCTTTAATAACAAACTGGACGCTGTTTTTTTTTCGATCATACGGTATATTAATATATTATATATATATTATTCAAAAATCCCATCCGTCGAGAAGTTTGGGTGTCTGTGAAACTGGCAAGCTACATCTGGTAGTGTTGATATGCTCGAAACACTTTTCTGATAGCTGTTTTGATAGAATATCTCTATTTGTTGTCAGACTAAATAGTTCAGTCATTGGGGATTTTTGCTTGGAAAAAAGTCCGGAAGTTTTGCAACTTTGCAGGTTTATAGGTTTTGGGGTCACTAACTAAAATCCATAAAATGCACATTTCCAGACTTGCCGCCGGCGCCGCCATCTTGCCAAGATGGCGCCCAAAATCGGTATTTTGTGAATATCTCTAAAACTATGCGTTTTTCGCAAAAATTTAAGGAGAGCAAAATTAAAGAGAATAAAGTTTCCTATAAAAAAGATTTCATGAAAATTTTCGCTAAAGTCAACCGTTTAGGCACAAAATCCCTGAAATTTTTACAATTTTGCGTAAAATATGATATGTATAGTCGATTTTCCGAAATCAAATGTCGATTAGGGTTCACTAAAACTAGTTTTAGTTTAGTTTCTTCAATTTTGTCATAAAACAGTGGCGTATCATTAATTCGCTCATTAATTTATGAATAATTAATTTTAATTTTGCACAAGCCCGACGGATCTGGCTCATTGATGTCAAAGTCGATCGTGTCTGCTGTGCTGGGCTCATCAGGGTGGTCTCTCGTCCAATACGTCCAACTCTTCATCTTCAGCCGCCAGAGGGATATCTACAGGCAAGTCCAACTGCTCTTCATCGGATTCGTCGAGTGACACTTCAGTGACGTTGTCACAGGATTTTCAATTGCAGTATGCACAAATCATTGAACATTTTAATCCTGCTTTTCTGCATCCGCAGGCTTTACCATAGTTGTTGGTTTTGCATTTACAGGATAAAAATGCCAACAGGGATTTTGGAGCTGGATCTTTCAACGTTGTGACTGGAGTAATGCCTGTTTTTGTTTTCTTCCAACCCCATTCTTCGGCATCTTTGGTACAACCAGACCAATGCTGAACCTGGTGGTAAGTTCGCAATGAATGCTGTCCAGCACGACAATTAATTATTCATAAATTAATGAACGAATTAATGATGACAAAATTGAAAAAACTAAACTAAAACTAGTTTTAGTGAACCCTAATCGACATTTGATTTCGGAAAATCGACTATACATAATATATCATATTTTACGCAAAATTGTAAAATTTTCAGGAATTTTGTGCCTAAACGGTTGACTCTAGCGAAAATTTTCACAACCTTTTTTATAGGAAATTCTATTCTCTTTAATTTTGCTCTCCTCAAATTTTCGCGAAAAACGCAGTTTTCGAGATATTCACAAAATACCGATTTTGGGCGCCATCCTGCAAAGATGGCGGCGCCGGCGGCAAGTCTGGAAATGTGCATTTTATGGATTTTAGTTAGGGACCCCAAAACCTATAAACCTGCAAAGTTTCAAAACTTCCGGACTTTTTTCCAGGCAGGCCCCTTTTTTGATCCCCATTGACTGAACTAAAAGTCCCATGCTATTCCCATACTTAATAAAAATGTAAATAAAGAATGTATTTTTTTATTATACCTATAGTTTACATCTTTTATTTCACATTATTCAATATAACAATAAGTAATAAAATATTTATTGTCAACCATCTTATAATAACATTAACGACGCCAGATTACTTTTTTTGGTGTAATCTATTATTATTTGCACTCAGCTAATAGGCAGCTAAGTAGTTCACTACTTAATAAAATTTGTTTTTATATATGTATATATTGATATCAAACCAATAACATTTTAGAACTTGCAATTTAAACTTCCTTTGTATTGTCTTTTTGTAGTCAAATAATTTTTTTTTAATTTCGATTGTTCTGGATTATCTACTCTTCAGGATTATTTAATTTTCTTTTACCTTTTTTTTATTTTTTTATAACCCTATAATGTTTTTCTTTAAGTTTTACCTGTCTATTTACCTTATTACAGGTATTATATTATGCAAATTTCGTATTTTTTTTTAATTTTCAGGGGAATTTCAAATTGTCCATACAAATTGCTTTTGTATGAAAAGGTGACTTTTATTTACCTGTTTGTATACATATCCCAGGTTTTATTCTCTATTTATATTTCTAAAGAACAAAAGTATTTGTTAATTTATCTAGAAATTATGTTGTTAATTTGAATTTTCGAATAACATGATAAAAATTAGGTTTTCTGTTATTACAGGATCCTACTGAAATCCTACCCATGATAAAAATTAGGTTTTCTGTTATTACAGGATCCTACTGGAATCCTACCCATTATGGAAGCTGTATCGAATACCTCGGAGGAAGAAGGTCTTTTAATACATGTTTACCTCACACGAGGACAATAAGTCGTTGGTACCAAACCATAAATGAATTGCCTCGATTTAGCGAGACATTTGAAGCATTAAAATTAAAATCTACTGCTTCAGAGAGCGAAATAATGTGTTGTCTAGTCATGGATGAAATGGCCATAAGACAACATTAACAATGGGTTCCTAGTCAGGAAAAATCCTATGGCTATGTAGATATGGGTACTGGTTAGGTAGAGACCATAATAACCATTTGTATTAATGGAAGTTGGAAAATTCCAGTGGGATAAATAACCCAGTAGAATTTTCCACACTATTTGTGTTTTATTTTTCCGCCATCAGGAAATTGATAGCTGGAATTAAACCCGATTTTCTTAAATTTATTTAAGGCGTATTATTTTTTGTTTCCTCCTTAAATAATACATAGCCATGCATTAAAATTAATCCTGTAATTTATATTTTTGAGACAATATAATTTGAATGACTTTCTATCATTTATTTTTAACATTTTTGTTCTTATTATAATCTTAAATTAAAAGCAATTATTATGAATAAATTCAAAATATTAATGATTAACCTAACCAGATCCCAACAGGGTGGTCCGAACTGTATTCCGGAAACTTCGGCAGCATATTCTGCAGATAAAAATAAGTAAAAATGTTCGTATAGATGTATGTCCAAAAATGCTTAGTTTCGGAGATACAGGGTGTAGAAATTTCATTTTTATTTCGATTTTTTCCAAATAAATTCTGCAGTAACGTCAATATTTGGATTAAAATTGGTGTCTGGGAGTTTTTTGACATGATAAATTTGATTTTGATGTCAATATGACTCCTACTAGTAGAGGGCGCCACCTACATATTTTTAACTGGTTTGAAGAGTAATAACTTTTCGTCCGTACCTGTATAAAACTACTGAGTAAAAAAATATGCATTTACGACGCTTTTTCCGTAAAAAAGGTCTCTTGGTAAAAATCGCTACGAGTAATGGTTTTCGAGATATTTGGAATCGAAATTATCAATACCTGTCATCACTGACATGAATTAAACATGTTGACTAAACAGTTATTAGACTGAGATCATAAATTTGAAATGTTTTTGTACCAAAAGTTCAACAAAAGCTGTTTTATCATCATATTTCTTGCAGAAAAAATATGATTAATTTCAAAAAATAAAAATTTCCCAAATTTATTATTTCAGTGAAATAACTATCTACTCAACGTGTTTATTTTTCGGTAATAATGGCATGTATTGACTATTTCCATTCTAAATATCTTCAGAACGATTGCTCGTAGCGATTTTTACAAAGAGAAATTTTTTACGTAAAAAATCACAGAGATGTATATTTTTCCCTCGGTAGTTTTATACAGGTACGGACAATAAGTTATTGCGCTTCAAAACAGTTAAAACACATATAGATGGCGCCCTCTACCAGTAGGAGTCATATTGACATCAAAATCAAATTTCTCATGTTAAAAAACTCCCAGACACCAATTTTCATCTAAATATTGACGTTACTACAAATTATTTGGAAAAAATCGAAATAAAAAAGAAATTTCTACACCCTGTATCTCCGAATCTAAGCATTTTAGGACATACATTTATACGAAGTTTTTTAGCTATTTTTATCTGCAGAATATGCTGCCGAAGTTTCCGGAATACAATTCGGACCACCCTGTATATGTTTATTTTCCGCATTGATAAAGAAAATTAAAATATGTTAACGTTATTAGTCTTAGATACACCATAAGTTAATTCAATATCTACGTAAATTTTTTAAACAACATTCAACTAAAAATTCATTTTTACCAAAATATTTTCAATCCTAGTTCCACTCATTTTACACAGTATTTTCACTTTCCCGAATATTTCTGTGTCGAAATGAAAAAAAAATGTAGGTTTTGTAGTTAACTTGGTTAACTAATTTTTTATCTAAAAAAGTTGAGATCATTATATTGTATAAAATAAAATTTTCCAACGAAGTTTCTGTAATCCGGCCCTGCTAATGCCGCCATATTGATGCCGCCATATATAAGCCACGCCTAGTGAACCATTGTTCGCAAGCTTTAAATGCTGAGATCGTCTCCCTGTTTGTCGTAGTCGGTAGTCGACCATTTGTCAAACGTCAGTCGTCGTATACTTCTGAAATTGTTGATTTTTAATGTTTTAGTTTTTAAACTGTTTAGGTTGAGTGTTGATTATCGGGCGATTACGCGTTACTGTTTTTGATTCAGTTCACAATTATTCGTTCCTTTGTAATACAAACATACAACTTTTGTAAAATTCTGTCATGGGTTGTGACGGTGGAACCATACCACGACGAGATGAATTGGTGAGAGTTAAAAAGAAGCCCGAACAAAAAGATAAAGACGCCGAATTAACAGCTTTATGGAAGTGTTGCGCAATAACTCAGCAAGTTCTACAGAAACCAATTGTTGTGTGTCATCTGGGAAAACTGTACAGTAAAATGGCCCTAATCGAAGCTCTACTGGATAGAAGAAGTTTGCCAGAGGAATTCAGGCATATCAAAACTTTGAAAGACGTTCAAGATGTAAACCTTACAAAAAATCCTGAATATAAAAATGAAGATGACAAAAAAGAAGGTTCGGTTGATCATCGTGCCTCGCCATACATCTGTCCCGTTTTGGGCTTGGAAATGGATGGAAAATTTCGATTTGTTGCCGTATGGGGCTGCGGATGTGTGTTTTCTGAAAGAGCTTATAAGGAAATAGGAACAAAAAATTGCAACAAGTGTAATAAGCCGTTTGAAGATGATGATATTGTTATTATGAACGGGACAACAGATGAAGACATGATTTTAATGAAACAAAGAATGGAAGTTAGACAAGCAAAAAACAAAAAAAATAAAGAAAAGAAAAAAATTAAAGTTGAACCAAGTACTTCAGGCTTAGCAGAATGTAAAGATAAGACCATAAAAGGAACAAAGAGATCAGTTACGTCAAAGGCTGATGATCTTTCTAAGAGGCTAAAAACAGGACCTTCTAATTCTATGTCGTTATCCAAAATTGGTAATGTCATAGCGTCAGGGAAAGCAATAAAACCTGAAGAAATAAAGAAGATGGCTTCTAGTTATAGCATAGCAAATGATAAGAAAGCTACAGATGTCTACAAGTCCTTATTCACTACACATAAGTCAGAAAAGGAACAAGATAGAGCTCATTGGATAACATACAATCCATTTTATAATTGAAAGCATTTTACTAAAATGTTTATTTTTAAGAATACATGTATATTTAGTTATAGATATTTTAGGATTAATAAATAATATATAAAATTCTTTGCAAATATTTTATTTGCCTCTGAATATAAAAATATCACAGTTCTTTCCTATACAACAGTTAAAGTTCCTCACAAATTTTCTAGATTTACTTTCATATCGTCCCATTGCTGCCAAAAGTCACTAACTTACTTTTTATTACTTCCGAGAAAAACGCGTCTAAAAATGAATTGCATTGCATAAAGTTGTTGTTAGTAACTATTCGGTATTAAAATACAGCATAAATAGCCAGAAATCGTAGTTAATGGCTTTTTCTATCGATTCTCGGCTTCAAAATATAGTTAAGTGATTGAATTTCTGAATAATTTGGTTATTCTGTAAAATGTTAGTTAGTGACTTTTAGCAGCAATAGGACGATATATTCCACTCCATTTCCATATATACATATATATTTAAACTATTTTCATCTTCTAAACATTCTAAATCTTGTTGATCAGCTATTTATTATAACAGTATTTAACAGTAATTTTATTATTCGATACACTCAAAGTACCTAAAATTACCCTTTGATCTATTGAACTAGTCAAAAAAATGTTATTTCGTCCTATTGCTGCCAAAAGTCACTAACTAACATTTTTCCGAACAACCAAATTCAATCACTAACTATGTTTTGAAGCGGAGAATCGATTACAAAAGTCATTAACTACGGTTTCTGGCTATTTATGTTTTATTTTAATAGTCAATAGTTACTAACTATAACATCTTTATGCAATGCAATTCATCTTTAGACGCATTTTTCTCGGAAGTAATAAAAAGTAAGTTAGTGACTTTTGGCAGAAATGGGACGATTTATATCAAATACGTTTAAAATAAAGTATACGGAGGGTACCGCTTAAATTCCTGTCCCGATATTGAAGGATGGCTATAGAATTTCAATGCATTTCCTACATAAGTCTATCCTTGGTTTGTAGGAGGTTTGACTAAACAAGGATGAACTTATGTCTTGAACATTCGACTCGATTTTCTGTCCCCCTTCAATACTGGGACGTAAATCCTCTCATTGCTCTTATGGGGAGGCCGTCGTATATTTTATTTAAACGTATTTGATTTATATGTATATGCTCCTGTTATTTGAGCACAGTGAATACCGTCTTGAACAAAATTGTCCAACAATTTTATTTCGAGTTTGTTATTAATTAGAATAATCTCAAATAAAGTAAAAACTACCGAATTATCATCACCTCATGTCATTAGTAACAGCTTATTATTATTTATAATTCTATAACTTGTACTACTAATACTCGATTGATGAATTTTAAACAATGAAATTGAGTTTAAATTTTTTTCATTAATTATTATTCATATTAATTATTCTGGGTCTAGTCTATATTAAATACCATATGATCGAATAAACACGGCATCAGCGATGTCTATGAAATGAAGATCGCTGTCATTTTATATGTAAAATTATATGGGAAATGTCATCGATCGTCATTTCATAGCCATCACTGATGCCGTTTTTATTCGATCATTAAAAAACCTTTTTATTAGTGAAATAAAAAAGTGGGTTTCCATTTGAATAAAATGATTTATGATAATTTTTTAATCGCTCAATTCCATGACAGTTAGCGCCTATATTAATGATATTTGAACAATTTTTGAAATAGATAGCCACATGTTTTCTCTTTATGGCACAGTGGCTATGGTAATCACTAAATTTGACGTTTAGGCTATATACATATTCTTGACAGGCAGTTTTTCTCGTTCAAAAATTTAAATATTTTTTTCTCAAAAACGGTCAGTGTTAGATATAGAGTGTTTAATATCAAAATTCATAAAATTTTACAGTGAACCTAAGCACAGCTAAGTATGTAATAAAAATGGGGGCACCCATTTAAAATAAGAAAGTTGCTGTCAATTTCCGGTATTTCCGGAAGTGCCGCCATATTGAAAATATGTTTAATCGATAGATCTCGTTATGAAACTATGATGTGCCAAAAATCTCCGTGCTAGATGTTGTAGTACTCTAGAAACTTCTAATGCACGCTCAGCCTGGGACACCCTGTATATCTAACTTGAGGTCAATCAACATATTAATATTTTGTATAGATGCCGAAAAATCTAACTTATAGTTTGACATAGAAATACTCGAACTGAAATGATATTTGTTTCTACGCCCACGTGACGTCGTTTTTATTCAGTCATACAGTAGGTTTATATAGAATTTTATGTTCCAGCTAAACCCTATCCTATAGATGATGCAGCAAACGTGTAGAGTGTAGGAAGTTTTTTTTAATATGAAAACGTGTTTCTCGTATTTTCACTAATGGCGTGAGGTCAAAAGCCACGTATTCTCCTTTAAGGCATTATTGATAAATGCGGCATGTGAACATTCTTCATTGAATAGGTTTGTACATAAGACGAATTGATAAAGATGTATGAGGGCGATTCTATGAGAAATGTTAAATGTATTTGGAGTTGATTTTCATAAAAAAATACGTATATCGTCTTCTTAGATTAACTACTCTATGTCCATTTTCTTCAAAATTGAGATTTTCAAACAGAACTATGGAATAAGGCCTTGTGTATTGAATGCAAAACTGAATCTAAATCCTGTCGGGGAGCTCGTACGAGGACATATTTGGCGCCGGCGCCCTGCTGACTAACTGGGATTTAAACTGGGATTCTTGTGGGGTTTTCTGAAGCCATAGGCACAGTCACAAGTCTATGCGAATAACGGGCAAACGACCGATGGTGCCTCTGAATATAACCCAGGCCAACGCTGAATTCCAACGCTCAATATAACCCAGGCCAACGCTCAAAATATATTTATTGTTCCAATCTATGCGGCAGTTATTGAAAACTGGAGCTCTGGGATCTGTGCCACTGTACGAAGCCGCGGTAGACATTTGAATATCATATTTCATACATAATAACTTATATGTTAACATCACAAACAGCTTGTTTTACTCCGTTTCGAATTCGACTCGCCCTTATTGGAGAGCCATTTTGAACTAGCTTTCAGTTTAACTGAAAGTATGAATATACTGATCTCACGTTCATTATTCGTTCAGTAACACTGAATCAGTTACACTCATAGATACTAATATCTTTGGTTACATTGCTTCAGTTTGACTGACAGGTGAGAGCCTGTTTTACGAAAAGAGAGTTTTAAGTAGAGTTTGGGTGTATATTAGTGGTGTTTTGTTTTTAATGCAATCATAGCATATAACTAAAAATATAATTGTAATGAATCTACTTTAAGCAGCTTACAATTACAAATAGGTATGTGTAAAACCAATATACTAATGTTTCTGGAGAATAGTCCAATATAGTTATATCTTTTCGGTGATTGAACAAGGGAATAAAAACTAACGGATTAATAAAAAGATATATTTATTGTTCCATCGTTTCCTTAAGTGAAAGTACAATAAACTGACGTTATCTGACCGCGTGGGCTCAACTAATGACCAATTTGTATCTTAAGACTGAGAAATAATAAATTCTAATCATTACTTTACCACTTATTTTCTTGTGGTTAAAAACTAGCAAATTCTTAATTTTTTTTAGCCTTTGTATATTTTTGAATAGACGTAGAATTGAATTCTGAACTACTTTTTTCATGATACTTACCGATATATTGTCATCTAATCTTACATTTCAAATCTTAGAGAATAATTTGGTAATTTGCCGTCATGCTAATTGTTTAATGGTAGATATATGTTAAAATAATTATTTCTTGTTGAAGAATATGATTTCATCTCAGTAATTTTTTTTCATAACTTCATATGAACTAACTTAATTATGAAGTTATGAAAAAAAAATTACTGAGATCAAATCAGACTCTTCAACAACAAAAAATAATTATTTTGACATTATACTTACCATTAAACAATTAAAATCTCTCTTATGTTTTTTCTTCCTAATAGAACAATATACTATTTATCCCAAAAAATGTTTACTAGAAGGTATCCAATTAACAACACTATATACACACACCGGAAAAGTCTAGGGATATTACAATTTCATCAAGCCATCGTCAGTAATTTTATTATTTGCATTTCTAATATAATAAAATTAAAATAAACAAATAGTTTACAGGACGTATTGGAAATAAAAATGCGAAATTTACCGAATTTTTCAAATTTACCTTGATTATTATTGAACTCAAAAAAATATACACTTTTTTTTTATTCTAAACTGTGAATTAAAAAAAAAAAGATAAAACCATTTTTACTTAATAAAGGGTATGGCCTCCTCTACTGTTCATTACAGCCCTACATCGTCTCTCCATGCTCCTGATCAGGTTGTCGATCTCTTTTTGAGGTACAGCCTGCCACGCTGCATTCACGGCCCGAACAAGATCCCTACGAGTTTCACGAGGCGTCCCATACGTGCTCAATGTGGTTGAGGTCAGCAGATTGTGCCGGCCAGGGTAAGATATTTAATTGATGAGCATTGATAAACTCACTTACCACTCTGGCTGTATGAGGCCGTGCATTGTCATGCATGAGAATGAAGTTTCTCCCAAAATCATTGGCATATGGTAACACGACAGGCTCAAGAATTAAATCACGATAGGTGATTCCTGTTAGAAATCTTTCAAGAAAAACGAGATCGGTTTTTCGGCCTAACTGGACTCCTCCCCAGACCATAACTGTTCCACCTTGATAAGGGTGCACTTCCTGAACATGATCCAACCGAATAAGGTTTCCCGGTTCTCTCCATACCCTAAGCCTTCTCGAATCCGGATGAATTCCAAAGCGTGACTCATCCGTGAAGAGAACATTGGCCCATTGTTCATTCGACCACTGAACATGATCTTGAGCCCACAAATATCGTACCTCTCGATTTCCTCTCGTTAAGGGTTGAGCTCTCCAAGGGCGTCTGCTTCTTAAGTTGACCTATCTTAATCTATTGCGAACAGTGTCAGGACTAACGGTTACATTATGTGTTTCCTGGAGAATTAAACTAAGCTCTGGTGCTGTAAGAGTCGGTCGGGGTCGAGCATTTAATTGTAAAAAATGGTCTTGCTGAGGGGTAGTATTGCGATGTCGCCCTGTGTGCCTTTCAGCAACATCGCCACTTTCACGGTAGCGTGCACTTAATCGCGATATTACACTTTGCGTTGTATTTAATGCTCTACGTCGATTTGGCGCATTCCAGCTTCGAGCATACCCATGGCATTTCGTCTCTGTTAAGATGTCTACGCTCCATAATGTCGTTTAATACTAAACAGAGTTATTTGAATGAATTCTGGTCAGTTATCATAAAAACATAGCCAGTACAGGTTAAATTCGAACAATTGATGCTAGGTGCTTTTTATACATTTGAAAAAAAATGCACAAACACTTCTGCAAATATCCCAAATTTAGAAATAACTAGTGTGACTACTTCGTTTCAATCGAAGTAGATAGAATCGGCCTACAAATATGTGGTTGTTTATTCAAAACATTTATTTTTAACTTTAATAAAATGATATCCCTAGATTTTTCCGGTGTGTGTATTTGAAATTAATACATAGTGAGGAGTTACATATTTTTTATAAAATGAATGTCAATGTTTTTTTTTTCAAAAATATAAGATATATGTATACGTATGGAATTATCACTCTGAGTTTGTATCAGCCACGAGAAGATTAGAAGAAATCGCTGGATTTTTTCTTTGTTTTCTTCCAATAAGCCTGCATATCTATAAGAAAAAGGAAAAATCTTTATCGATATCAATTATACTATAATTGTATGTTTGTTTTACTCAGCGGGAGCGATTATACTATTTATATCAATTTTTAATCTGGGGTTTCGAAACAACACACGCTGCTGTGGGGGAAATTAACGATACTGTTTTGCAGTAGATATTGCAACGCTTTAAAGTTTCAAAGGCTTATGAGTATTTTTCAGTTTTGTAACCAATAAAATCTATACTAAATATTATTTGTTATATAATATTTTAATTTTTATAAATTTAATATTTAGCCATATTTTACAAATATTTTTTTCAATGACTTAATGACTATTCTACTATTGTTATGAAATTTTAAATGCATATCTGTAGTTACTGCGACTAAGCAATATTATTATAATTTCAGCAATTCAACAAACTTTTTTAGCCGACCATACATCGGCAAAAAAAAGTTTTTTAATTTCACTCAAAATGAGTTATTTGGGTCATAAATGACCTAAATAAAAAATTTTTTCGTGGTGTCTGTCTGTCTGTCGATAACTCAAAAACCGCTAAACCGATTTTAACCAAATTTGGCACCAAAATACTGAAGCACCCGAGAATCTGGCCATTAGTTTTTGGTGGGAGTTGGGGGTTGGTAAGGGGGTATGGGAGGGGGTTAAAAATTTTAAAAAATCGTAACTCCAAAATTACAGTAGCTAGCGAAAAGCGATTTTCAATTTAAGATTAGGAATATATAATAGAATATTTGCTACAAAATTTGTAATAACATCAAAATCAGTCAAAGTCGCAGTTTTTGAGATATTCCGTGTTTCCGTAGTCCGTTTTTGAGAAAGTCCGTGTGGAGAACTCCAAACTCCCATCGGACGCGACCCCAGGTGGCGGATAGGGGAAATAACCGTGGACCAAAATTGGAAAAATTCCTTTACTTTGAAACTAAATGAGCTGCCTACCAACTTTTTATTAACATATTTTAGTATGGGCGGCTATACGTGCCTCCCGGCGCCAATTTTTTACCCTAAAATTTGGATTTTGACAATTTTGTAACGTTTTTAGTTCGTTACATGTCTTTTTTATATATAATATATGATGTCTGGCCTATCATCACCGGATTCCCTATCGTTTAGGCCGAATAATTTATTTGACGCGCTTGGCGTAATTTTTACGTTCTATAGTCCACAACCCTGTTATCGCTCTGTGGAGGCGCTGTCAACACATCGCTTCTGTCAACTCTCTGTGCTAGGGACTCACTTTTGCTTTTAGCGCTCTGTAGCCTAGCCTAACCATCCCGGCTTTTAGAAATGGTGATTATTTAAATCTTGCTGTATAATCTGAATCAGCTGCTATTTTAAAGCAACAGGTAAAGATGAAATATTATCCTTTTAGATTCAATATTATTACTGCATATTTTTAGGATAGACTTTTGGATGTCCCAACTTAACTTGAATTTGTATTTTGCTGGCACGTTGGCGTCCCTTTTCTTTTGTCCTTCAGAATGTTACATGGAAGAAAGGACAGTTTCTTTGTTTATTATTGAGCCCTCGGAAGTAATTCGAGGTAGGTTTATTTTGTTTATTAGATCTTGTTTGGTTTTAAACAAGTCTTTCATGTTTTTAGGGTCTTATGGACGTACATTATCTTATGGACGGACTGTGTCCAAGGTACGGACTATTTACAAGGTACGGGCATTATCCAAGGTCCTAGTAGTATCCAAGGTACGGGTAGTGTTCCCCTGTACCGTTATCTTATGGACGGACTGTGTCCAAGGTTATAGTCCTAGGTTATGGTCCAAGGTACGGGTAGTGTCCCCGTATTGCCACAGTATGGATACAGCGTAGGCCCCATGCTGCTTCGCTCCCATTTCTAAGCCTAGTCAGTAGCTACGGCTGTATTGATTCATGGTGTCCTCATTCTGGCCTCTTTTGTTGTTTTGGCCAACAGGATCGCCGACAGACAGTACAGAGATATGAGCCTACCTCACGCTGCTACTCTTCGAAACAGGATTGCGTCAAGAACAGCTAAGTGTAGATTTAGGTTTGGTTTTCAGTCGATTTTCAGTCTTAACTAAATAACGTACATTTTAAATAATATCGTACAGACTATATTTAGTGGTTAGATTATTAACAACATTTATGTCGATTTAGTAGTTACAATATGATTTAGATTTTAGGTTTCATTACATTACGCCTTGTAATAGTATTACTTTTTTTATAGATATTATTCTTGCACTAACATCATATAAAATATATCAAATTAATTAAAGTAATTAAAGTAATGCTACATTTCATATATTCTCTTAAACTTTACATGTCTTGTATTTTATCATAGTTGTTTTCATAGATATTTAGTACAATTCTTCACACCACTTTCGTTGACATATAACCACTATAATAATTATTAAAATTGTGCAATGCTATTTACCATCACAGTCCATCTTGAATAAATATAGTCATTAGTTTTAAGTAATATACAACTGTGTTTTCTTTCTCTGTACATGCCTGGCGCCCAATATCTATATTTTTTTTATTGTTATTGATTAGTTTTCTCTCTAGTGAAATACCTTACCCACGACTGCTTTCCGATGAAAAGCTGCCGTTCGCAGTGGTAATGTTTATAAAAAACGCTACTTTATATGTGATGTTCTAACGTTTTTCTATTGACCTAAAATAGTTTTTTACAATTCATCACACGCATCACAGCTCCTGCCAGTAGTAAATTGTATTGAATAGCTCAGGAATTTCCTAAAATATCGGTTTGTGAGAGGTAGCATTGGAATTAGAGCCCTAAAATACTTCAGATTTTTACCTTTTAATTCACGTTTTAAAAACTTGTTTTACTTATCACCATCACCACCAAATAATTATGATTATCAAAATTTTAAAATTCGTTAGGTATAGTCTATTCAGAAATTGTTATGGTAGCATAATTGTTACACAAAGTAACTTGAAAAGAAATACAATTTATCTTTGTACTAAAATGCAAGTAGGTAGTTTCTAACTATTGTATGTGCCTCCACCCTTTATGTTACAAAGCATAATAGAGTTGTAAAATTATTACAATAGCTAAAGAGAACTTTTGTGGTCAAATACGGTGTTAAAATTTCGAATGGTCGCTACAACTATAGTAAAATACTATATTTTATCGTATTTTTTCTTCCATATAACTTTGTATTAATATTTCAGTTTTATTATTATAATGTTTATTAATTATTAGTTTAAATTCGAGGATTTTGTACCGAGTGGTTTTGCAAAAGACCCCTATAACTTTTTTATTTTTTCAGATAAAAAATCGAGATTTGACATGTTAGTAGGTATATGACATAAATGAGGATTGATTGACGTTAACGAGTAATGGTTCTCGAGATATTTGGAATCGAAATTATCAATACCTGTCGTCAATGACATAAATTAAACATGTTGACTAAATAGTTATTAGACTTAAGTCATAAATTTGAAATATTTTTGTGTCAAAAGTTCAACAGAAACTGTTTTATCATAATTTTTCTCATCATTAATTTAAAAAAATACAAAGTTTCCAAATTTATCCATTTCAGTCAATTAACTATCTATAGTGGACATGTTTTTTGTCAATAATGACATGTATTGGCCATTTTTATTTCGATTTTTTCCAAATAATTTCTGAACTAACGTCAATATTTGGATGAAAATTGATGTCTGGGAGTTTTTTGACATGAGAAATTTGATTTTGATGTTAATATGACTTCTACTTGTAGAGGGCGCCACCTATATATTTTTCAACTGGTTTGAAGAGTAGTAATTTTTCCGTTTTCCTTTTTTTCGTAACAGTACAAGAAAACAGCGGACCGGAAATAACTAAAAAAGAGGTCATTCATGCTATAAAAATCACAAAAGATGGAAAAGCCGCAGGGCCTGATGAGTTACCCTCTGAAATTCTCAAGTTGATAGAAGAGGAAAACATACACAGTCTAACAGATCTGTTCAACACCATATACAGAACAGGTATTATACCCAGAGAATGGTTGCTATCAGCGTTCGTCACTATCCCGAAAAAACATAATGCAAGGCAATGCACGGACTTTCGAACAATCAGTCTAATGAGTCATACGCTAAAAATATACTTCTGAAGGTGATACATCACAGGATTTACAAAACATTAGAACAGGATATCAGCGAGACTCAATTCGGTTTCCGAGATGGCTTAGGCACAAGAGAAGCACTATTTGCTTTGAACGTTCTCGCCCAACGATGTATGGATATGAATCAGGATCTCTATATATGTTTCATTGATTACAACAAAGCCTTCGATAGGGTCCGACACGAACAACTTATCCAGCTTCTGAAAGAAAAGAACTTAGACACCAGAGATATAAAAATTATTACGAATCTTTATTTTAATCAAAAAGCAGTGGTAAAAATAGAAGGGAATAACACCGAAGAAATAGAAATCCGTCGAGGCGTTAGGCAGGGGTGCGTGCTATTACCGATGTTATTTAACCTCTATTCGAAACGAGCATTGGACGATGAAACGAAAGGACTAAAAATTAACGGAGTGACTATCAACAATATAAGATATGCGGATGATACGATCCTGATGGCTGCCAACCTAAACAGATAGAGTTAATACATCGAGTGAAGAGCTCGGACTGTCACTAAATGTAAAAAAGACAAAATTTATGATAATATCCAAAACAACACAAAACAATTCACAAATTCATTTAAATAACCACACCATAGAAAAAGTTGACAGTTATAAATACTTAGGTACAATTGTAAATAAAAATAACGACTGTTCTGAAGAAATTAAAACTAGAATAGGACAGGTGAGAACAACATTTGTGAAAATGAAAAGAGTGCTCTGTGGCAGCGATCTCAGCTTGGATTTAAAAATCAGAATGGTGTGATGCTATGTTTTGTCGGTGCTGTATTATGGTGTAGAGGCTTGGACTCTGAAGAAACTTGACATAAGGAAACTAGAGGCATTCGAAATATGGCTGTACCGTAGAATACTTAGGGTAAAATGGGCCGATAAAGTGACCAACATGGAAATCGTGAAAAGAATAAAAAAGGAAAAAGAAATTATCATAACGGTAAAAAAGCGTAAACTTCAGTACCTTGGACACGTCATGAGAGGAGAAAAGTACCACCTACTCCAACTGATATTACAAGGAAAAATTCAAGGAAAGAGAAGTGTAGGAAGAAGGCGCCACTCATGGATGAGAAACTTACGTGACTGGTTCGGGTGCACCACAAACCAACTATTTCGGTCGTCTGTGTCACGAATACGTATAGCACTGATGATTGCCAACCTTCGCAACGAAGAAGGCATTTGAAGAAGAAGATTGGCCATTTCCATTCTAAATATCTTGAGAACGGTTGCTCGTAGCGACTTTTACCAAGAGACATTTTTTACGTAAAAAATCACGGAAATGTATTTTTTGTTCACCCAGTTGTTTTATACAAGTACAGACAAAATGTTATTACTCTTCAAAACAGTTAAATACATGTAGGTGGCGCCCCCTACAAATAGGAGGATATTGACATCAAAATCAAATTCCTCATGTCAAAAACCCCCAGACACCAATTTTCATCTAAATATTGGCGTTACTTCAGAAATTATTTGGAAAAAATCGTAATAAAAATGGAACTTCAACACCCTGTATCTCCGAAGCTAAGCATTCTATGACATACATTTATTTGAACTTTTTTACTTATTTTTATCTGCAGAATATGCTGTCGGAGTTTCCGGAATACAGTTCGCACCACCCTGTATATGATTTTGAATGCCACTTACTTTAAATCTCCTTTTCTATAATTTTAGCTACTAATAGTTAAAATTTTGTTTCTTTTTATTGATTCTAGGGAAAGAAACTGTTATAACTATTTTACAGCCCTTGATTGAACTGTAAATAAAAAGGCACAGCCCATAAAACGCACCTTTGTTATCATAATCGTTTAGTTTCACTCCAATTTTTATAAGTCACTCGGTTAATGTTACTGTTTTCTTATCACCCTAAAAAATAGATATAAATTGGTTTTAATGGAAGTAAACGATTTAGGGATAAGCCAGAAGCCCAATACATTTGTTGACTCTTCCTGATGTTTCGGTTGTTATATTCAGTGTAATTTCTGGACAGTTTGATTACGAACTTCTACAAAAATAAAATGCCATTAAAACATCTTTTTATTTTTTTAATGTGTTCTTTATGGGGTAATCAATAATTGCCAACAATCTTTATATGTCCAGTTTAGTTACTTTAGAAAGAACAACCGAGGAAAATCGAAGAGATTTTCCTTGATTTAAGTAAGAACAATCTTCGGATTATCACGGGGTTTTTAACAGGACACCGCAACGAACGCCTCAGTAGATTGAAGCTGAGAAACAAGGGCGAATGCAGATTATGTGGGCAAAATGGGGAAACATCAGAACACCTCATCAGTGAGTCCGCCGTGACGACAACAGTTCGTGTCATAAATTCTCTGTAAATCCGGCTCAGATATTGGCTTTTGTCAAAGCCCTGAGACTGTATGACTCGTGAAACTCGTGAATGAACTCAAGAAAGAGGAACACACAATATATCTGTAAGGTCGCGGTTATTAACACCCCTACTAAACATTCTACTTTAGAAATTTCAAAGTAATTTGTTGTTTTAAGTTAATGCATTTTTGTGTATTTTTATTTCATTCGTTAGGTAAATTGTTATTTGATATTTCTAAACACTTTTACTTTATTTCAAATACTATGCAAACACATCTGTCCTTATTTGTGTAACTTTAGAACTGCAATGATGAAACTGTGGGTTATAAGTTTATGTCAATTCAGTTGTTCAGTTAAAAAAATACAAATATGGAATATAAATCAGCGTAAACAAACAAATGGTTACCTAACAATCGTGGGTTAGTTAAAAATCTTGCATAGGTCAGTGTCTGAGGAAAATATGGATCTGAGAAGAAAAATGATCCTGCATAATAATTTTAGTATTTATGGTCTAATAGTCTTTCAAATTTATGGAATTTTAACTATTTAGTATAAATTCAAATAATTTAATTACTTAATATTTGTTGTAGAACGCTTAGGAGGGGAGTTAATCACCGCGACCTCACAGATCTATTGTGTGTTCCTCTTTCTTGGGTTATAACGAGTTATAACTCATCATACAGTCTCAGGGCTTTAACAAAAGCCAGCATCTGAGACAGTTCTACAGAGACCAGCTCTCCATCCGCGACATCAGCCGTACCAAAATTCATGGCACGAATGGTCGTCGTCTCGGCGCACTCAGTGATAAGGTGTTCTGGTATTTCCCCATTTTCCCCACAGAATCTGCATTTGCCGTTGTTTCTCAGCTTCAGCCTACTGAGGTGTTTGTTAAGGAGACAGTGTTCTGTTAGAAACTTCGTGACAATTCGAAGATTGTTTAGTTAGGTTAGGGGCGCAGCCCCACCTATTTCCGCCAGTCTTTATTAAGTTTTTTTCTAAAACCTTATCCCACTTTTCATTAATTTTTTATATATTATATATTTTTTGGTTGATCGAAAAAATATCAGTAATATTAACCGACTCTATTATAAAAATTAGGGTAAAGCTGAACGATATTTATGCTAAGAAAGGTGTGTCTTTAAGGTGCGTCTTGTTATTTGTAGATGACTGAAGGGATGTATAATAAATAAATATCCTATTAAAGAGGAAATATAAAAGTTCAATTTTTATTGTATTAACATTTCAATATGACAAATAGTAGTAGTAGTAAGTATACACAGGACACAGACCTACGTTTAGTAGAATTTCATCTAATTGAATGAATTTGAAATTTGACCTAATTTTTCTTGCACAAATAAAATATAAACTACAGAGATAACATTCTTCCTTGTTATACTTCTATATGTGCCGCCTGACTGTCTTTGCGCTTTGCTGAGGTTGAGCAATGTTGTTTGTTACATTACCTTTGGCCGCTATAGTAAGCGTCTTATAAGATCTCACTAAAGACAGTGTGCCATTTTTCTGACTACCGCTTGGTACCTAACCAGCCATTGCCCTCTTGGTGATATTCATTTCTTATTATTGGTTCAAGGTCATTTTCAGCTATGTATTATTTATTTCTATATCATCGTTGGACATATATGCCTCCTTCAATCTGTTCCACTCTTCTCTGTCTGTTTCTATGTCGATCCATCTAGTTCCTGCATGTTTCTTCATATCGCCCGCCTATCTCAATTGAAGTTTTCCTCTGCTTCTTTTTGTTCCATCGATTTCATTTGTTTCATCAATCGTCCTTTTTGTCTGATATTGTGACCAGAGCAAACTTCCATTTGAATTTTGCTACTTGGTCATTTTGATATCTAGCGTTATTCCCAAATCACCTTCTTACGGTGCCGTACCTGTCTTCAGGCGTTTGCGATCTCCATGACTATTTTGTTGAAGAGTTCTCTATCTTTTGCTGCATGAAACAGCCTCTCCACCCCCAAACCGGTCCATTCCGTATGTTTCTCAGCCATGACACTTTCTTTCGACCTACCCATCTTTGACTTTTCCCTGAATGATCAGACGAGGAACATAATATTTGGTGCAGCGCATTATGTGTCCGAAGTAGCTAACCTTTCTGGCCTTGATGATAGTTAAGAGTTCCCGATCTTTATTGAGCTGTCCAAGAACTTCTTCGTCGCTTGTATGTTCGGTTCAAGAATTCTTAAGGATTCTTCGGTAGCACCACATTTCAAAGGCTTCTATTTTATTTATAATTTCGATTTTTAGCGTCCATGTCTCGTATCCGTAAAGAAGAGTAGACCATACATAACAACGTATATAGTGTCTGCAATCAGGTTTGCACTGACAGGTGACAGGTTCCTATTAGTGAGCGTGGTATTCCATTTTTTGAATGTTCTACGTGCCATTTTAATTCTTGCCTTTACCTCTTTTCACATGTTTTTCACTATTTAGCCAGCTTCCTAAATATCTAAAATGGTTCAGTATTGTGTCCGCTGTTTTTATCGGGACTGGATTAATTTTTATTTTACCCACAAACATCAATTTCGTCTTCTTGAAATTCATATTAATACCCCATTTGCAACTAGCTTCATGTACTCTGTCTAGCAGCGTTTGCAAGTCTGCCATGCTTTCTGCGACAATGGAGGTGTCGTCTGCGTACCTTACGTTATTTATGATCTCGCCTCCAATTTTAACGCCTTCTGTCCTGCTGGATAGAGCCTCGTGAAAAATGTTCTCTGAATACAACTTGAATAATAACAGTGACACCCCTGTCTTTTACTCGTCGTTTTATTGAAATGTCATTTGTAGTTTCTTCATCTACTCTAACAGCAGCAGTTTGATTGTAGTATAAGTTTACCAAAAGGCACATGTCATAATTGTCCACATTATACCATTTCAGATGCCGAAAAAGCTCTGTATGTCTGACTCGATCAAATGCTTTTTCAAAGTCGATGAAGCACACATAGATGTTTTTGCGAAATTCGCAGCACTTTTCTGACAATAGTCTCATGCAAAACAGGGCTTTACGTGTGCCTAGTCGCGTAGTCCACTACGAAATCCAAACTGCTCTTTTCAGTTGTATGTCAATAGTTTTTGAAAATTGATTTTTAATAAAAACTTTTATATAATTAAATGAGGTTTTCTAGTTAAGGGAATAGGGAATCGCAACAATATTTTTGACGACTGAGTGAGAGTTAATTTTTTTCATTTTAAAAGAATGTTTACGGTTAATATTTGATTACGAAATATAATTATTAAAACATCGATTCCAATTATTCTAAAACGTATAAACAAATAAAAAGGAAATTTGCTCGTTAAGGCATCAGAGTGAACGTCTATATGTTGCGGTTGAAATTAAATTAATGTAATAAAATTATACATAATTAAAACTGTGCAGTTACAAAGATATTATTATTAGAGCTTTCATATTTATGTTTCTTTTAATTATTATTTCAAAGGAAAAAGCAGGTCGAACGTGCCTTTTTTGTCTAATAACGTTTTTGTCGAATGTCATAATTTAGTACAAACTAGGTTTAATTAAAGGCTTTAAATGATATTGTATCATTTTATTAGCGGAAATCATTTAATTGAAACACAGTTGAATCCCGATATTTTATTTTCTGTTATACTAGGCGGTCCGTTTTTTTCATTATACACAAGTGATTAAAGAGGAAGCATTCTCAGTCAGACATAAACCAAACATTTCTTATACTAAGTACTTTTTAATAAAATTAAAAGAAAAGAAAACAGTATGGGCACTATGTGCCCATATTTGAAGTGAAACTTCTTACTGGAGCAGTTGCTTGGTACACAAAACTAGAGCAACGTACAGCAAGGCAAAACCTGTGCAAAGTACTAAGAGACTGGCATGTATCTGCATCACAGGTGCCATGAGAACATGTTTAACAGCAGCAATGGAGGTCATTGTAGACCTAACACCACTGCTTATTGTCGTCGGTAGTTATGCCAATGCGACAATGATTAGAATGGTCATTGACGGAAACAGTACTTGGAGAATTTTCAGGTCAGGGGCTTGGAACACCCTCAAAAAGAAAATTCCACTTATCCAACTCCACATACCAAGAATTTACAACTTTGAGAAACACCTCACTGTAGTATTGAGTAATAAAAAGGATTGGAAGGGGGAAACGCTTACTCAGCATGTAAAAGACCATACCATAATGTGGTATACTGATGCTGCCAAAACCAAAGCAGGGACAGGGATAGGAGTTTTTGGGCCGAAAACTAAATACTCCGAACCAATGGGCACCTACCCCAGTATCCTTCAGGCAGAAATTTACGCTATCGAAAGATGTAGCGTAATTTATCTTAGATATGAACTATCGAAAACAGGAAATTGCCATCCTATCCGATAGTCATCCAGCACTAAACGCGATCAACTTACTAACCATCAATTCGAAGTTGTTCAAAGAATGCCTAGAGAAGCTCAACAAATTAGACAAAGAAAATAAAGTCCTCCTACTCTGGGTGCCTGCTCACCAAGGGATAGAAGGCAATTATCAAGCTAGAAAAGGAGCGAACACTCCACTAACTGGACCAGAACCGTTCTGTTTTCCAAACGGGAACCAACTGAAAGCCGAACTGAAGAATCTGGAAGACTCCATCCGTAACTTGGAATGGGTGTCCTCCAACGGTCTAAGACACTCGAAAAAGTTCCTCAGAACTTACGACCAAGAGAAATCAAAGGCTTTCGTTGCGTTAAGTAAAAACAGTCTTCTCGGATTTTCACGAGGTTTCTAACAGGACACTGTCTCCTCAACGAATACCTCAGTAGGCTGAAGCTGAGAAACAACGGCGAATGCAGATTCTGTGGGGAAACAACAGAACACCTTATCACTGAGTGTGCCCAGACGACGACCATTCGTGTTATGAACTTTGGTACGACTGATGTCGAGGATGAAGAGCTGGCCTCTGTGGAGCCGTCTCAGATACTGGCTTTTGTTAAAGCCCTGAGACTGTATGGTGAGTTATAACTCGTTATAACTCAAGAAAGGGGAACACAATAGATCTCTGTAAGGTCGTCGTTATGAATGCTTTTTTAAACTTCAAAAAAATTAGTTAATTACTTTATTCGATAGAAAATAACACTCTGAATAGAACCACATATCATATGTCAACTTTTGACATTTTCACATACGGTTTATTTGAAATTATAACTTTCGGTTCGTAACGAAAATTTGACTCAAAGTACCAAGTGTGTGGTATCAAATTATTTGTAAAAAAATGCCTTTCCCAAATATGCTAATGAGCTACCCCCGTCCCATTTGAAAAAATTGAGATATGATTAAAAATACGATTTGGGCATTTTTTAACCGGCCAGGACAAGACACTAAAAACTAAAAACATTAGCCGATTAACCGAAAAAATTAGAGTTAATATAAAACCGTACTTTATAATTTTATAATTTTTATATGTAGTGGAATAATAATGTTAACGCCCTTTCAAATTTATTGAAGAGAAGAAATTTTGAACATGATCGAGATATTTGTATGTTATCTGTGGTCGAGACAGAATTTAAATCTTGGTTTACTGATTTTATTCCAATCATTAAGGAAAAGTTTTGGTCTGGTTTTGGTCACTATGGAAAGGAAGATGGATGGAGTTATCTCGTACAAATTGAAAAAAATTATACAGAAATTGTTACTTCTTATAAAAGCATATTATGGTTGAGATCATTAAAAGATACCCCCGGAAAAAGAACAACAAATTAACATCCTTTAGGTTAAAAAGTAGACATTGTCTAATTCCGTATCATTTACATTGTATAGGTGTAAATGCAGTTTCCTTTTGCGATTGTGAAGAAATTGGAACGTTAAACCTTATTTTTTTAATGCAATAAGTTTCCTGCTTTAGTAAAATAGTTATTTTTTATACAAGACGATAAAATGGTATTTTATCGTCGACCGAAAAGATTAATTCGGGAGAATTTTATCGTCGTGTATAAAACAATATTTTTTTCCATAGCGAGTTACGTTTTAAAAAATATTCAGAAATTAATATTTCAATGAATTTATTACGAATAGAAAAAATATTGTGCTGGGTTGGCGTTGGTTTCTATGTAGTTTGACAAATAAATAAAGCTGTCTCCATAGATAAAAGAAAATAATCTTCTATAAAGATAGATATAAAACTTAATAGTAAAATTTTGGGTCAAAGCGCCCCTCCGTGTTCTTAGTAGAGACTACGTTTAACCCAGCGCCTTCGCCTTTTCTGCTAGAAATATTTTTTATGTTTATATTTGATTTCAAAGGATTTAGTTTTAAAGTTACACTGAGATATTAGTATATCAGAGTAACTTTAATAAAACATAAGAATATATATATTTACAGTTTATTAAACATAAATTTTGACTACAAGGTAGAAAGTAAATCACAATATTTGATAAAACTTATAAGTATACCATTTTTACAGTTAATAAATAATAAAACTATTTCTGACTATGATATTTAAAATTTAGATAGATAGAATATTAAAAAACAGTAAACCGGTATTTGCAGACGCAGGCCCAAATTCAATAAAAATCAAAATTTTTCCTGCGAAAATCGGGCTTTTTTCACAGAAAAGGTAGGTATTTTTTGATTTATCAACAATCATTGTCAAATTGACAATATACAGGGTGTTTTCTAATTAGACTAAAAAATTGTGGTGTGATTCCTCATGTGTTCTTAAAACAATTTTTATATAACCATTGGGTCTAAAATACTTCCTTTCTGATCTACAGGGTGTTAAAAATTTTAAAAAAAATCGATATTTTGCTTAACATAAATGGTACACTACTGCTTTTTTAAAGAAAATATATTTTTTTCTTGACTGGCCATCCTTTTTCAACAAAATTGATCTTTTGAGTTTTTCTTGTTCATCTAATGGTTGCCGAGAAAAAAATTAATATACTTATTAAGAGCCCGCCTTAAGCCGTTTTCGACGATTTTTTGTTTTTTAGATTAATTATGAAACACCCTGTATATGCATATCACAGACAACCAAATAAACTAGTAACCTCTAAAAATTATTTTTCCTACCACTATCGACATACCGTGTTTTTAGTGAGTACTAAATTATTTCACCATATAAGTTTCCAGGCAATGGCTGTCTCTTTAGTTGTCAGTTTCGAGTCAATACTTTTAAATTCTGTTTCGTGTCGATTGCTGATTGAATTGGAACCGGAAATGGCTCAAAACGAAATAAGTAAATTACCAACAGATATTCAGGCTGAGGCGACAAACGCCATATCCAAACTACTTCCATTTAAATCCCGAATAACTTATGAAAAGGAATACAATAATTTTCAAAAATGGAAGCAATTAAAAAACGTGCGAGAAGAAATAAAGTTTTTAACCTATCCTCGCTGTTAAAGTATCATTTAATCTACCCTTGCGGTTAAAGTACTATTTTATCTACTATTTTTGATAGATATAAGGCAATTCTAACAGTTGCTATGGAGAAAAAACAAAATGCTCAGGAGACATGGTTCTGACAGAAAAATAATGTTTTAGGAAAATTTTGCACAGGGTGTTTTTTAATTAGGGTAAAAAACACAATTCGATAAACCCGGTATAATAAAGCCCAATATTAAAGTTTATACAAAATTGAGTTTCAGAATTAAAGTATTATAGTTTAGAGAGAAGAGATATATTTATATACAGTCCACCAAAAAAAAACATGAAAATTGTGATAAAAATAAAAAAATAATAAAAAAATATGACGATATTTTTTTCATTCGAAAAATATATTCTTTTTAATTCAAAAATTCTTGAAAGGATCACGGTTCGAAATGTTTATACTTTTAAGGGCGGCATTTTGATCAAATTACGCAACTTTACCTCCATTTAACCACCTTCGTATCTATTTTACTTTCCAAGATCCCCATGATGAGGCTCAGCTTTGGGACACCCTGTACAAGTTAGATTCGCTTTAAAAATATTGTGATGATCACCCTGTAAGGTTGTAGTCAAAAAGTACAGCGGCTTTTTGATCAAATTACGCAACTTTACCTCCATTTAACCACCTTCGTATCTCTTTTACTTTCCGAGATCCCCATGATGAGGCTCAGCTTTGGGACACCCTGTACAAGTTAGATTCGCTTTAAAAATATTGTGATGATCACCCTGTAAGGTTGTAGTCAAAAAGTACAGCGGCATTTTGATCAAATTACGCAACTTTACCTCCATTTAACCACCTTCGTATCTCTTTTACTTTCCGAGATCCCCATGATGAGACTCAGCTTTGGGACACCCTGTACAAGTTAGATTAGCTTTAAAAATATTGTGATGATCACCCTGTAAGGTTGTAGTCAAAAAGTACAGCGGCATTTTGATCAAATTACGCAACTTTACCTCCATTTAACCACCTTTGTATCTCTTTTACTGTCCGAGATCCCCATGATGAGGCTCAGCTTTGGGACACCCTGTACAAGTTAGATTCGCTTTAAAAAATTGTGATGATCACCCTGTACGGTTGTAGTCAAAAAGTACAGCGGCATTTTGATCAAATTACGCAACTTTACCTCCATTTAACCACCTTCGTATCTCTTTTACTTTCCGAGATCCCCATGATGAGGCTCAGCTTTGGGACACCCTGTACAAGTTAGATTTGCTTTAAAAATATGGTGATGATCACCCTGTACGGTTGTAGTCAAAAAGTACAGCGGCATTTTGATCAAATTACGCAACTTTACCTCCATTTAACCACCTTCGTATCTCTTTTACTTTCCGAGATCCCCATGATGAGGCTCAGCTTTGGGACACCCTGTACAAGTTAGATTTGCTTTAAAAATATGGTGATGATCACCCTGTACGGTTGTAGTCAAAAAGTACAGCGGCATTTTGATCAAATTACGCAACTTTACCTCCATTTAACCACCTTCGTATCTCTTTTACTTTCCGAGATCCCCATGATGAGGCTCAGCTTTGGGACACACTGTACAAGTTAGATTTGCTTTAAAAATATGGTGATGATCACCCTGTAAGGTTGTAGTCAAAAAGTACAGCGGCATTTTGATCAAATTACGCAACTTTACCTCCATTTAACCACCTTCGTATCTCTTTTACTTTCCGAGATCCCCATGATGAGGCTCAGCTTTGGGACACCCTGTACAAGTTAGATTCGCTTTAAAAATATTGTGATGATCACCCTGTAAGGTTGTAGTCAAAAAGTACAGCGGCATTTTGATCAAATTACGCAACTTTACCTCCATTTAACCACCTTCGTATCTCTTTTACTTTCCGAGATCGATGAGGCTCAGCTTTGGGACACCCTGTACAAGTTAGATTCGCTGTAAAAAATTGTGATGATCACCCTGTAAGGTTGTAGTCAAAAAGTACTTCAGTTTGAATCCCCGTCAGATTTGCTAATAGATTTGCTTTTCAAATTGTCACCCTGAATCCTGAATATGCATTCGTTGCAACAGAGCATAAGAATTGGCCAAACAATGAATATCTTATACAAATCTGTATATCCATGTCTGTTTTGGTGTTTATTAGACCATTGCTTCTTCATGTCAAGCAACGTGAAAGAACGAGCGATGTCTTTGAAATCCGAATTTAGCAACAGTTTTTGTAACTCGCCCACCGCGCCGTTTATTTCTCCGCGCGGAGCGTTGATGGGCGACGTTGCCGTTGTGACATCATTTTACTTATTTGTAACTATAATTTTGTAGAGTTCACTTTTATTTTATTTTGCTAACAGAATGTTTGAACTTAATTCAGTTAAAGTAAAATAATATATTGTTAATTTGTATTTTTTAAGTTAATTGCTTAAATATTGCCGCAATTAAGGTTTAGAACCGGGAAATCCCTGATTACTTAATAAACTTGATTTAATTTTCATTAAAAAAAAACATTTTTTATCGATTTTTCTTTTAAAACTATTTACTTGCTGATTGACGAACTGCACCAGCACTGAACAATAATTAGCTAGTACCGAAAGTACCGAAAAAATTGGATATCGGGATATCCCATAAAGAAAAATTATATTGATAAGTATCTAAAAATATACGGAGTTAAATATATAGTAGACTTAAAATAGAATAGAGTCCCTGTATATAATAGCCTCTATGTCCAATTTGTTTAATAGTTCGTTCTTTCGTTATAATGTACTGTATTCTATTGCAGTAGTGTATTTGCATATTGATGGATTATATACATACATGATATTTATTATCAAATCTTTAAACTTTTAAACAACACATTATTCGGTTTGCTCATGCAGATAAAGGATCGGATGTCTCAGACAGCCGTTCATGATATCATTGGTATTATATGCATTTATGAAACAATTAAGATAAGAATTGCAGTGTAAGGCTGTTTGAGTTTATTGATAAATTATATATGAATAATATTTAGTCGGCACTTAATGGTAATGATTTAAAGAAGGCCAGAATCAAGTATAAATGTCAGTAATTTTAGAGAATTGCATTTTTTTATTACTTTCAGCTTAACCGGAAGTAGCTAAGTTTTTAGAGGACACCCTGTAGAAATAATAGAAAGTAATTTTTTTTCTATGATATATTACAAGTTATTCTCTCCAAAAAATCGTGTATGGGTATTTTTTTTTATTTTGTAGATTTTCTTGTAGTGGCGAAATACCTATACAGGATTTTTTTGGAGAGATGAATCCGCCACATAGGTATAGGCATTTATTACAAGTTAATATTTTTTTTTTGGTATATTATGGTGAAGTTTTAAGTTATTTATAGCAATCATGTGAAACCACCGATTTTTATTGAGTTGCCAAAATAAATAATTTGTAATAAAAACACTTTTTTTAATGAAAAAGGTTTCCAAAAATCCCAAGGTTTGGTATCATATTCTTCTGAAAAATACAATCTTGTTTTGCAATAGAAAAAGAGGATATATAGCATTTCAATTCGAGCACCTGTGTCCCGCAATTACGCATGCCGGTGGAGTGTCCTAGTCTAGGGATAATTGCGGAAATATTATTATTTTGTACATTTCGTTCTAGTGGCGAAAAACCCTGAATTCTTTTCAAGGAGTATTGGTATATTTTTTTCTCATTCTAGACAAAACTACACTTTTGCTGTAAAACAAACAATAAATTGTTCAATAAATAATAAAGATCCTGTCAGTTGTCTAGACGGTCTTCTGTCATAATTCAGTTCAAATTAAACGGACCTTTTTTCATCTACTACACACTAGGTTTGACTTGTTACGTCTTGATTGAACATGTAATACTAACGTTATATATACCGAGTGCGTCTCAAAAGTGGCTCACCCCTATAACTATTTTATTTTTTCAGTTAATAAACGAGATTTGGTATGTTAGTATACGACATAAATTAGGATTGATTGACGTATTCAATTGTTTTTGGTCGCTTCCTGTTTCACCTGAACTACAACTTTATTTTTAAATGGCACCCTAGGTATTTTTTTACTTTATTCGATAGAAAATAACACTCTGAATAGAACGACATATCATATGTCAACTTTTGACATTTTCACATACGGTTTATTTGAAATTATAACTTTCGGTTCGTAACGAAAATTTGACTCAAAGTACCAAGTGTGTGGTATCAAGTTATTTGTAAAATAATGCCTTTCCCAAATATGCTAATGAGCCACCCCCGTCCCATTTGAAAAAATTGAGATATGATTAAAAATACGATTTGGGCATTTTTTAACCGGCCAGGACAAGACACTAAAAACATTAGCCGATCAAATCTATTTTTCCAAGGCTCCGTGATTAAGAATTAGTGTTTTTAACATAGCCATGGCACTCTAGATTGAAATTTAAAATACTATTTTTTATTAAGCGAGAATGTCAAAAGTTGACATATGATATGTCATTCTATTCAGAATATTATTTTCTGTCGAATAAAGTAAAAAAATACCGAGAGAGCCATTTAAAAATCAAAAGTTGTAGTCATTTCCGGTGAAACGGGAAGTGACCAAAAACAATTGAGTACGTCAATCAATCCCAATTTATGTCATATACTAACATACCAAATCTCGTTTTTTATCTGAAAAAATAAAAAATGTATAAGGGTGAGCCACTTTTGAGACGCACCCGGTAGACTGAGCTTAACTCACTTAACATTATTTTCTACCTTCTTACATTTAGATTTCTTCGCAGATTTTATAAACATATTACTATGAAAATTGATTTTTCAACCTTTTTTAGAAATTCTCAATATCAGACATCATTTTGAGAGAAAAGAAACTACTACTAACCGTATGAAAATATTATTGTATAATTAAAAAAATGCCTATATTGTTAAGTTAGTAAGTTCCTGGTTCTATAAATTTCATAGACTGCGATAGACCCGACAACGCTGTTCGCATTATCGTAATCGTAGCCTCGTCGACCAGCGGCGTCCGCAACTCTGAGTCAGTTCGCCAACATCCGCCAGTCGGTGTTGATGTTTAGTATGCATTTCGTTACCGTTCAGCCCGCCTCTCTACATCTGTTACTCGGATCGTTCGTGATGTGAAAACGTATAATTTCCCGGATTTTCTACGTTTTGTTTGATTGAAACCATTCCAGAACAAGGTAAAACATTATTTCTGGACCTACTGAACGCATTTAGAGACGAGAAGTGGTAAACAAATCGGTTTGTTGATAGTGCGCGATAGTTGTGTTGTCGTTTTCTCTCAGAATTACAATTCGGTTGTGCAACACGTTGACATTAATTTTGACGAGGTACGCGGGTGACATATTCACACACTACACCGTAAATGGCTTTGGAAAGTGTTTTTTGGATTATTATTACCACGTATACGGAGTCGCCGGTGTGAATGTGGAATGAGGTTAGTAGAATCTCAAACGAGTTCTTTCGGGGTTTCGGTTTCGTTTTTTTTTAAATTATCATTATCACTGGATAATTTACATGTTGTCCTCGGATTAAATGTCAAACGACAGATGACACTGATTTTATTTTATAATTGATTTAATGAGAGATGAAATTTCAGAGTCCATTAAAAAACACACAATTCTTCTTCATAGAAATATGTCAACTTGCAGTAGCCCATAATGCATAACAATTGGTTTGTATTTATTGCAGTAACCTATTAATATCAGTGAATTAAAGTAAGAGTCTACAACGTACTGTTGAAGGAACCTAACTAATTAAACAACTTAGGTTGTCGGAAGGCAAGGCTAAGATATCGTATGATCGAAAAAAAAATCGGCACCAAAGACTAGCTGTGGAATGAGAATCGACGATCATTTTGACGAGGTCAATCTCTAGACGTCATTTACTAAAAATTGGCATAAAAGTTTTCAAAAATGAACACTCATTTTAGAAAGATTACAGACACAAATTTCCGAAAAAAATAAAGACTAGAACTTTATGAGAAATTATTTGTCGAGGGAGATCGTAATACACAAATATCTGGAGAATCCAATTCAATTGAATACTTAGCATCTGGCATTCCTGTAAACAACGTTTTACAGTAATTTAGACCGAAATTTCCACATATTTACATATACATTTTCCTAGTTTTAACCATTCTCTAAAAAAGTGTCAAATCTCGCAACGGAGTTCTTCCACTACAAAAAAGTTGTAAGATCTCATGTAAAACTCCTAGTGGATGACATACCAAGAATTTACAACTTTAAGAAACACCTCACTGTATTGACTAATAAAAAAAGATTAGAAGGAAGAAACGCTTACTCAGCATGTAAAAGGCTATACCATAACGTGGTATACTGATGCTTCCAAAACCAAAGCAGGGACAGGGATAGGAGTATTTGGGCCGAAAACTAAATACTCCGAACCAATAGGCACCTACACCAGTATTCTTCAGGCAGAAATTTACGCTATCGAAAGATGCGTACAATTCATCTTAAATAGGAACTATCGAAAACAGGAAATTGCCATCCTATCCGATAGTCAAGCAGCTCTAAACGCGATCACCTCAGTAACCATCAATTCGAAGTTCTAAGACACTTGAAAAAGTTCCTTACAACTTACGATCGAGAAAAATTAAAGGTTTTCCTTGATTTAAGTAAAAACAATCTTCGGATTGTCACGGAGTTTCTAACAGGACATTGTCTCCTCAACGAACATCTCAGTAGGCTGAAGCTGAGAAACAACGGCGAATGCAGATTCTGTGGGGAAAATGGGGAAACACCTTATCACTGAGTGCGCCGAAACGACGACCATTCGTGCCATGAACTTTGATACGGCTGATGTCGAGGATGGAGAGCTGGCCCCTGTGGCGCGGTCTCAGATGCTGGCTTTTGTTAAAGCCCTGAGACTGTATGATGAGTTATAACTCGTTATAACTCAAGAAAGGGGAACACATTATTTTTGGGATCTCTTTTTAAGCTCTGTTAATTACATCTCTTGAGGTGCTTATTTCAAAACATATCTTGTTTATCTATACCGAGGCGACTTGATTGACAGCATAAAAAACGCGAAAACCAGTTTTTTAATTCAGTCTGGCGCTGTGATTAGTAGAAATCATGTTGAAACATCCTGAATACTTACCTACGTGCGGCACGAAATTATATTTAATTAATTCGTCCTTGTTAGCGTGTCTGTAACAAATAATCCTATCAAAAAAATAAAATGTAAAATAATGCCATGTCCCGCAACTCAGTTTCTTCTACAAAAAGTTGTAAAATATCATGTAACCAAGTTAGTTATTTTAGATAGTGTCTATGTAAGCACCTATCTAGTCAATCATACGAGGTTATATTATGGTTTATATTTTGCATATGCGGTAGTAGAAAAATAAAACAGTAGATAAATTTTAAACCTCGTTTTAAACACTATTGCTTTTCGAAGTATACTTCATGAAGAGAAATGCATTTTTGCATCCGATGGAACCAATTCTGAAAGCAGTTATTCCACTCGCTTATTGGTACCTTCAAAATTGCGTTTTTGAAGGCGCTGTTTGCATTTGTGGGGACTGAAATATTCGACTACGCAGTTCATTTTTAATTTTTGAACAAAAGAAAGTAAAAACGAGAGTAAAAAAGTCGTTAGGACTTAGGTCGGGACTGAATGAAAGATGGTCTACCAATTTGGTATTTTCTTGCTATAAAAACTCAATAATTGTTTTTCGAGCTGTGTGAGAATTTGCATTGTCTTGTTGAGGTTCGGTTTTTCGAAACCCAGCAAATACTTCCGACAAACAAATAAATATGTACCAATCACCAGTACGCAATTTACGCAATCTTTATTTACGCAAATGATTGATTGCGTAAATGAAGCACAAGAAATGTTACAAAAATTGAATGCAACCTCAGAACATATGGGACTAAAAATCAATACCAAGACCAAAAACCCAAGTGATGACAAACCTCGTAATTGGTGGCGGAGCATATATTAACCAATATCAAATAGAAGAAACAACTGCTTACAAGTACTGGGGACATGAAATACGTATAAGACGCGGTAACCAAACTTGCTAGCTTAAGAGACGAATAGGACTGACTTGGGCCGCCTATGAACGATTGAAATATATTTTCAAAGGGACACTTCCGATATGTTTGAAGAGAAAAGTATTCAATAAATGCGTACTACCTGTTCTAACGTATGCGGAGACGCTAACATTAACCAAGAAAACTGTAAGCAAAATCAGAATAATGCAGAATAAGTACGAGACAGAACAAAAGTCATTGATGCCATAGAGAAAATAACTATACCTACTTTGAAATTGAGTTGGGCAGGGCATCACATAGCAAGGCTAAACGATGACCAATGGACGAAGAAAATGATAGAATGGAGACCAAGACACGAAGCATTCAGGAGTAGAGGCCGTCCTCCACCCATATGGCATGACAACTTAAGGCGTATCCACAGTAACTGGATGCAAATAGCTCAAGATAGGGAGTTATTAGATTAGATTAGATTCTTAGAGGTGGCTTTCGGCCTGATAGGGAGTTATGGAAGCAAACGAGTGAAGCCTACCTCCAGCAGTGGACTATAATGGCTGATTGATGATGATGAATCAGCAGTAACAGTTCTTTCATCTTACAGAGGAATTGTTGCTATAATCCGCTTTTGGGACAAATGTCGCCACCATCTTTTTGGACACATTTCGAGAACGGATAACTTTTATCGGTTTTGGTTCGGAACTCGCAACATCCAAACAGCCGATTGACGTTTATTTTCCGGTTACTAAGAGTGAATCCAGGATTCATCACCACTGAAAATACTGATGTATATATTTTTGAAGTTTCTTGCGTTAATCGGTGCGGTGTAGAGTTTTTTGACACCAATTGATTCTAATTGTGTTCTGTTCTTCCGTCATCAGATGCGACTTCCAATGAAAAGCTTCCAACTTATTTTTTTTTAAAGATAAATATTTAAATTTTTTTTTTAAATTAATGTCTTTGAAAAGCCCAATGATGCTTCCAACCAACTTAATTTTTTGATGACTTAACCAACTTAATTTATTAAAGATAAATATTTAAGATTTTTTTAAATTAAGGTCTTTGAAATGCCCAATGATTCTTCAATTTCACGATTATCTTTAAAAAACGACGTTTCTTTCGACGTTTTCCAGTGTGACTGCTGTTGTTGACAGACCTGTCTTGGATCTTTTATGGCACGAATGGTTGTCGTCTCGGCGCACTCAGTGATGAAGTGTTCTGGTGTTTCTCGAATCTCCCTACAGAATCGACATTCACCGTTGTTCCTTAGTTTCAATCTACTGAGGTCCTCGAGGAGATAGTGTCTTATTAAAAACTAGAGTTGCCAACCGTCCTCTATTCCAGAGGACAGTCCTCTTTTTGATCTCACTGTCCTCTTTTCTCACACGCATTGAAAAAGTCCTCTTTTTTTACATACCAAACTCAAAATCTAAAAAATATTCCTCTATCGCCACATTTAAAAAATTGTTAATCTGTGTCTTTCGTTACTCCTACTCGTTTGTACAGAAAAGAAAAAAGAAATATTTATATACAAGAAATATTAATGGAAGCGATAAACACTATTTTATGTTTATTTAATGTTAGCTTATATTTTGAAAAAAAAAAGTTTTGTTGAAAATTGTTTGTTTTATTTTAACAAGTTTGGAGTATAAATATTTTTAAGAAAGTAGGAAAAACAGCCTACCGTTGGGCGAGATTTTAAAAAATGTTTTGCCTGTGCCTCTCTTTTACTCTCTCGTCCTCTATTTTTTATTTTGAAAGTTGGCAACCCTATTAAAAACCCCGTGACAATCCGAAAATTTTAAAGTCTTGAGAAATTCTAGTCTTGGTGTTAGATGATATTAGATCTACTGTAACACCAAAGCACTGATCCAAAACTGGACACAATGGTTGGTAGATTTGCGTCCTTATGTTAGATATGAAATGAAGTTTGCAGATTTAAGACCAAGAAATGAAAAACCCTCTGTTTTGAACAGTTGCCGAAGTTTCGATGTATATTCTCGTCTTTTTTCGCTGGACAGCAATTTTTAGTTAGGAAAGGACGGCAATTTTTCAAAACAAAGATGTTTTCATTTTTTGGTCTTAAACCTGCAAACTTCATTTCATAACAGATACAATCTTAGGTTATCAAGGGAATGGATATCTATCTAAACGGCACCAAATTTTATGCAACGATTTAGCGTTTCTGTAATAAAATTTTATTAATCTCTGGTGCATTCTGGGCGATATAAACAGGTTGATTAGCTTTTGGTTTATAACAAACGCCCGTCAATCAAGCAAATCTTTTTTCTACCGCATAACTCAGTGGCTGCGAATGGTTCAGGTTATAAAATGCTCATCAAAGCAGCATCTAACGGTAAAAATAGCCATAACAATAAGATTCCTTTCACATTATCTATCAGGTTCACCGGTCAGGGTTTTGAACCGCGCAAAATTCTCAGGTAAAAATAATACTAATAATGGATTATTCCGGTTTTCATCCTATCTTGTTTTGTGTTTGTTTATTTACTATTAATTTATCATTTTGTAATAATCGGGTAATAATTAATATATTGTTAGGCATTTTATCTGTTATCTGGAACATTATGGACAGTTAGGCATAAGTTGCTTTTATAGATATAGTACTATATAATTTGTTGTTTAATTTGTTTTCAGTATAAGCAAATTGATGGATTTTGCTGTAAAACTGTATGATTTCGCCAGTTTCTCTAGACGGTATTCCGCCTTAATTCAGCACACGTAAATCGTCAGTTTTTTTTTGACTGAACAGGAAAGATGTAAGGTAAAACACTCGGTAAAACATTATGTATAAACAGCTTACTTGTTTTCCAAAAAAATATTGTAGTACAACTTATATTTTGGAAACCTGCAGTTTTAACAGATTTGTTTAAAACATATGTCTCGACATATGTAAATACATACTTTTAACGCGAGTTTTAACGTTAACCTCATAAAATCGGTGCTAATAATTCTTTATATGATGTTTAAGCCAGTAATAACAAACTATTAGAAAAAGTAAAAGCTTATGACGTTTTCCTTGCTTTTTTCGTACTTCTTATTATAAGGCTATTAAAAGTGTTAATTATTTTGAAAAAGAAACAGTTACTTTGTTTAAAACTAGATAGTAATAAAAACAGTAAAATATGGGTCTTATTCTCTTATTCCCCAATTTGTTAAACACATTATTTTTTAAAATTACTTTCTACTACGGTATTATTATTATTTATAACTGTCAGAAATTTGCTTTTAACTCGGCTTTTTAATATACCTACTCATTATTATTAAACATTTTTATATCATAAAATACTATATCCGAGACTAAATCTAAAGGGAATGAACTGCGGATAAAAAAGTGGACACATTTAGTCGAGCATTTGGTAGAAAACATACCAAATTGTAATTGATTAGATAATAATTGATACCAAAGTTGTTGATTACCTGCTTCCATAGACAACTAAAATAACTGATAACTGACCCTATATTACTCTCGATAATATAGGGTTGCCAACTTTCAAAATAAAATTTGGAAAGTGGGTAGAAAAGGGGGAAAAAGCGCTACGGACTGAACATTTTTTAAAACCTCGCTTAAATTTCAAGAAATTATCAAAAACTTATGTAAACCTTATGCAGATTTATTAAGCTTTGTGGCGATAGACAAATATTTTTTAGATCCTGAGTTTGGTAAACAACCAACATTTTTGGTGCCAAACGTTGGTATTACTTGGGTTTCACACTTTTTTGTAGTAGAACTGCGTTATGAGACTTGACATTTTTTAAATTTTGTGTTTTTGATGGGATATTTCTTAATAATTCACAAACTGTTTTTATACTTTGTTAACAGTTGGGAAATAGTTTGGACGAACTAGATAACCATCATCAAGCCAAAACATAAAACAAACTATAAAAAATTACACTATACATCAATAAGAATACCTTATATTTGAAAGAGTATATTACAGGAAGAACTGGATGACAGAAGATATAATATATAGATTATTAGACTGATTGAAGAAAGGAAAGAACTGAAAAAAACGGGATTAAAGTCCAAACAGGCACTGCTAAAATACTTTTTTTATATAAATCAATACAACGCAAATGTCGACAAGGTAAAAGTTTTAACAAGAGTTTATTAACATCCACTGTAGGGAAATCCAATCAGATATCTCTTTAGGAAAATTAAAGAAATTTTAAATCTTCTCAATATTTCTTTATGGAGTGGAATCCTGGACCATCAAATCATCGGAAAGGCGCATGATACAGTTTTGAAATGTGTTGCTACAGACGTATGCTAAGAATACCTTGGACAGCTAGAAGAACGAATCTGTCAATAATAAATGAGCTTAACATAAGCACCCGACTGTCGGCTATCTGTCTGAAATGCATCCTCGAGTACTTTGGACACATTGCTCGAAGACCTGTCGACAATATGGAAAAAGTTATTATAACTGGTGTTGTCCAAGGAAAAATATGTAGAGGTCGGTCCCCAACAAGACGGATAGACTAAGTCAGACAAACAACGGGTCTACCCCTACACTCAGCTATCCATCGAGCTGAAGACAGATATTAACCTGGAAAGATTTTGTCAAACAATCGAAGTCACGACCCTCAGCTATGAGGAACGATTGGAGTGAGAGATTACCCGAGATATTACCCCTCAAGTATACCGTATACCTAGTCTGTTCAACGGCAAAATCTCTTATTTCTCATCTTAATTCACAGGCAAATGGTATTATGCGCACAATTTCATGGAGGTCACTTGTAGAAGTCTTTCCTGATTCGTTCGATAGACTTGTATAAAAAGTAACATTTATTTTTATTACACCTATACAATAAACATTACTCTGAATGGATCGATGAAAAGACTTCAGATTTCTTTCTCTCTAATGAAAACTTGTTTGTCTACTATTTTTCCAGGATTTTTAAATTTGTTTTTCTTGTCAAACCACATTCAATCACTACATTTTCTTGTAGAAAAATAGAAAGAAAGCAATGAAAATTTACGATATTTATAGAACGGTCTGGATAATAGACACGCAGTAACAATTTTACGACATGACTTTTATCTAAATCTGGAACAACTACCTCAAATCCCGCAATCGTACATAAATAATCTCATTACAAATGTCAGAATTATTGCATAAAATATTCCACACATAAACGGTAAACAAAAGGATTTAGTGTTTATAGGTTCGTGCCAGTTGTTCGATCGGATTTGTATTTACTGTTATTTATTTATTCTGATGTTTATTCATTAGAAGCTTATTTATGTGTTTAGAATAATTATTATTGATTTTTCAGTTTTTAATTTGCATAAAGTATGCAATTTTTTATGTACATCATCATAACTCCGTTAATACATACATTGCCATTTGCTGTACGATGAAAGGTATAGACGATTCTGTATTTGATTCCTTTTCCATCAATTTTTATCAATGAGTATCATATAATATTTACTTGTTACAAAGTAGCAGGTATTTTTTCCTTACCCTAATTATACAATTATTATTATACTTATAGCAAATTCTGTTTTTTTCACAATAAAATAGGACTTAATATACCAGGTAGTGGCATCGATTCCACCTTTAAGGTGTACGCGCACTGAATCGGTACCAGTCCGGCGAGAAACGGCGAAGGCGGTGACTCGACTATCGTAGATAGGTAGAGGTAGGAATCTGGCCTCTACAGGCCGAAATGTTTTAGTGAACGCCGGCGCCGTCTATATGTACGATGGTCGCAGTCGCTTTTGCTGGTCGGTCCGATCCGATGCAGTGCGCGCCCTCCTTTAATCGTTCTTTCGTTTCTTTTTGCCCCTACTACACCCGTATTTGACAATTGAATTTCTCATCAGTCGCTTCCAGAGTCCTGTCTGCAGTGACAAGCGTATTTTTTAATATTTCTGGACAATGAAGAAGAAATAATTATGAGCTCCTTGTTAATAGAAGAAGAAGAAATCACGAGAAATAATCGAAAGTTACGGGTTCACAATATTTGCAAAAATGTTGTCTTTAGGAATGGAATTCCACATATTATTTCCATATTTAATTGAGGACGAAGTAAAAATTTTTCAATATTTCAAAATGAGCTATGTAAAATTTGCGAACTTTCTTAGCATATTGAATTTCTAATCTCCTATTCGGCAGGTTTGATTCGGCTACCCGCGTAGACTGGAAGGAATTGCGTGTGACGTCAGCAGCACTAGCCGCACTGACCGAAAATCATTCTGGCCCAACAATGCTGGCCGCATTTTCGTCGATGCAATTAGTGCGGCTCTGACTAAGCGCACCTTCATTTAAAATAACACAAAGAATATTTTTCTTGGGATAATGCGGCGCGTGCGGCGAGTGCAGCTCTGGTCAGTGTGCGCGTACCTTAACTAAAGAGAAAAACAACTTTTTGTAAACATTTGCCAAATCCAGGAAAGTAAAGCAAGTACCAGTACTGGACCCTTGCAGCAACATTCCGGAAAAGAGTTTTAAGTGAAGAACAAGAATCCGAGACCTCTACGAGCAGAAATGAAAATAAAATTCAAAAGACTACTGGAAATGAAGTTTGTCCATCAATTACCTACCTTAGTGAATTTTTCGATATTATAATTAAACTGAATTCAAAAAAAGCTATTAAATAAAAGAAAAATAATATTTGCTTATAGTGTCATTCTTAGTGGTAATATTATTCTGTGAATTACTGTAAAAACTTTTTAATAAACATTTAAATAAGAATTTCAATTCGATCGTAGAAAAAATGTTGTGTCAAGATGTGCAAAAAGCAAATTTGTTGCACTCAGTCATCATGCTGAGCAAAACTTATGCGTCGTACAACAAATATGTCCTTTTTGTGCACTAGTTACACAAATAACTATATATTGACAATGATAAAATCATAGTTTCACATCTTAAGGTATGTTGATTTTTGTCTGATTTTATATTGTTACCTGTTCAGTTTTAATTTAAAAATAGATGCTGTTTTTTTTTTCATTACTTAAAATCGGCTTGTTCAAATTTGGCAATTGTATTCAACATACGCAAACTTTTAGAAAATCTAATTACGACTTTGCTGTAAAATCAATTGGGCCAATATTTGGACAGTTCAGAATTTGCATAGGATTTCCTATGTTTCCAACGCCGATACACCACCCGGTATAATATTTGTATGAACTTTCAAATATACATGTCACTGTAAATGTCCGAAATGCGGTAAATGCTAGGTTGTACCGCATTTCGAGTTGGTTAGCGTGGTTATTTGGGGGGGGTTAATTCATTGGTAAATCCCAGGTTTAGCGCGCTTATCCTAGGTTTTACCGCGCTTATCCTAGGTTTTACCGCATTTCGGACATTTACGGTAACATACATATATGTTTTTAGAACCAGCTTTTTAAAGCGCTATTAAAAAATACAAATATGTACTTACTATCACAAAAAGTGTGGTTTTAGATTCATGAAGACAATTATTTATTGTATTACTAACAATTTAATCTACCATATCCTTGTTTAAATATAAATACGCAAAGATATTCCACTGCCGTTCACATACCCAACATTTTTCTCAAATAAATTATTTGTTCTTTTCATAATTTTCTGAGAACTTTAATGTGTAATATACAAATACTAAGGGGATATGAATCAGATTTAAACGTCCTTATTATGGTTAATAAATCTACAACGAGATCCACAAATAAAATTTAATCAGTGTTAATAACACTTTTTTTTCTTATTTGGTGGAATAATACAAGATAAATAAGATAATAACAGAATGTTATGCATTATTAAAGTTAAAATTATTTAGAGCAAGACACAACAAGAAAGAAAAACAGCAAGGGAAAACTAGAATAAAATAATGAAAGTGTCATTAAAATCTAATCAGAGATTTACACATGCTTTTCTTCTCTCGTTTCACCAAGGTGTTTAATTTCATTTGGGTTGATTAAGCCTTCAGTTCTATAGCAGATGTTTAAATTTATTTTGATACAGGTTAAGAGAAGGATTTTTAATAAAATTACTACCACCTTTATTTTTTTTGCATTTGCTTCTTTCCTTTTTGATTTCTTCATTTACATCATATGATCGAGAAAAAAACGGCGTCATGATGGCTTGGAAATGACGATCGTTGACATTCACCAAACCGGTCTGATTTTTTAAAACTCGTTGTCTGTATTCTAATAAGTAAGAACAATATAAAATAGCAAGTTGCTAAAGACAGGCAAAGTCTGTAGCATGTTGCTACAGACAAAAAATTGGCGCCGGGAGGCACGTATAGCCGCCCATTCTAAAATATGTTAATAAAAAGTTGGTAGGCAGTTCTTTTAGTTTCAATTATCTCAAAAACTGCGACTTTGACTGATTTTGATGTTATTACAAATTTTGTTGCAAATATTATTCCTAATCTTAAATTGAAAACCGCGTTTCGTTAGCTACTGTAATTTTGGAGTTACGATTTTTTTTAATTTTTAACCCCCTCCCATACACCCTTAACAACCCCCCACCCCCACCAAAAACTATTGGCCAGATTCTCGGGTGCCACAGTATTTTTGTGCCCAATTTGGTTAAAATCGGTTTAGCGGTTTTTGAGTTATCGTGTTACAGACGGACAGACAGACACACACCATGAAAATATTTTATATTTAGGTCATTTATGACCCAAAATAACTCATTTTGAGTGAAATTAAAAAACTTTTTTTACCGACCATACCTCCCTATTGGTATGGTCGGCTAAAAATGCAGATGCAAATAAAAATTGAATTAAGGAGCACACCAACAAGTTGTAATTATTATGTGAGGTATTCTACCAGAAAACTCTACAGCAACATTAAAATTAGAAAAGGCTAAAGATACGAATTTCGGGCTGCTACCTTCTCCTTTAAATAAAATTAAGATGGACCCCTATTTCCTATTTTTATAAATGAAGGATGAAGGTGCTTACATTCGATAGACTGCAAAAATACTCGACGAACAATCAACACATGGGGATTTATTGTTATTTTTAGCTACATAACACTAGTTCCATTGAATTTCATTTACTGTTATTTATTTAAATTATTCCTATTGATTAGTTTGTGCGTGATCAAAGTTAGCGACTATAGTTTTAACAAATAAAAAAAATTGAAATTAGGTCGTCGTAAGTAATTATTAATTTTATACTCATCAAAACCATTAAAAAAAAGGCTATACAGTTATACTAGTTGACGGAAGATTTCTTTTAGTGTTGCTGCAATATCAACCAAACAGCTTTGGAAATGTCGCGTCTCTCTGTCGTACTCCTCTCCCAGTGGGGAATTGTGGGGTTGTTTTATACATCATTATTCTTGTATTTATTGGCGAGAGTTTCTATATAAGGCCTCTCAATACCTTGTTTCGCTAGGGCTTCTATTATTGTCTTAGGATATATCGAGTCGAAAGCCTTCTCAAAGTCTATAAAGGCTATGGCTAGTGGAAGTTCGTATTCTTTTGTTCGGCGGATAGTTTCTCTTAGCGTATGTATATGATGTAGTGTGTGTATGTATGTGATCAATCGTGCTGAAGCCGCTTCTAAAGCATGCTTGTTCTTGCGGTTGTGTAGCGTCTAGCATCAGCCAGAAACACTGCGATCTATGAGGCCTATTGTGTTTGTCCCCCTTCTATATCTGCACCCATTCTCCTATCCCTGTGCCCTGCACTAGCTTATGCAGGTCCTCGATAGGATGGGAGCATAGTTCCTCCGGTTCTAGCCTAGCTTTCCCAAATAAAAAGTGTCGCTTGCGATCCAGAGCCTCGCAATGACATATAATGTGCTCAGGATGTGTTTCACGATCTTTATCGAGTCTGCAGCAAAGACTTCCTTGATACAGGTTGAGCTTGTTCAGGTAACACTTGACAGCCATGTATCCTTTATTCCTGCTAAGCATTAGCGGTTCTTTTGCGGTTTTAGAGCTAGGTCCTTGGATAAAAGCCTTGCTGTGCCTGTGCCCCTGTCTGTTTCTCCAATGGACATTGTGGTTTTCCCTGATCCAGAGTTTTAGTGCACTACGGGCTATACATTTGGGTATTCCGAGTACTGGCTCTGGACCAAGATGATGCCGATGATCCCTGCCTAGCTAGCTCATCGGCTTTTTCGTTGCCTTGAATGCCGCTGTAGCCCGGCACCCAGAATAATTTAATTTATAGTATATGCCATACACGGGAGTCGAATTGCAGTCGAAGTGGGCATCTGCAGTTCATTTGCGGTCGACACCTTCGAGTGGTCGCGTTGACGTTCGCGCCGGTACAGCCGTACACGGACCACATCCTGGCTTTTGTAGCCAACTGCAAGTAACAGCCGTACTTCGTCCTCAAAAGTCATTTTTAAACTATTGTATGGTGGGGCTATGATTCCATAACAGATCAACTCAATGTGGTCGAGATGTAGTCGAATGAACTGCAAAAGTTGATTCGACTTGACAGGAAATTGTGGTTGATTAAACTGCAAATATGTGGTCCGTGTACGGCCGGCCTAAGATAATAAATATTACTTTACATTACACTATAGCTTACTACTTTTTTAATCGGAATTTGAATTTTTCCCTGCACTAAACAATGACGCAAAGAAAACCCTACAGTGCTATTTTCCTTTAAGAACACTTAATTAACTAATTTGATATAAAATAAACTTCCACATGTTCAACCTTAATAACATAATTGAATTTATTGTTCTTAAGGACACCTTTATATAGAACTGTCTTTATTGGATATTTATATTGAATGACTTCTATCTATCAAGTGTTGATTATTAGGGCTTCATCTCAGGATTTTTCTGAACAAGATTAATTATTGTATTTCCAAGAACACACACTTTATTTGTGCGTATATACGGATTATATTTATTGTATTGATTATTTTATTTCTTCTATTATTCTGATTACAAGTGGATGTTGTAAATATTTGTTATAAATAGATTTTTTGAGTCTTATCTAAAATACCTAATAAAGATAATATTGTTGAATGTGATACTTATTGAATATATCAATTTTTCATTGATGTTTTTGAGTGTCCAGGTTAAAAAATATTTTTAAGAAATATTGGAAATAAATTGCAAATTTTATTAACAATTTCTTTTTCATTTCAGGTGAGTGGTTTAATAGTCCTGATGTTATTGAAAACAAAGATTATGTATGTGTGTGGTAAGTAAAGAAAAAAAAAGAGAAAAAAAATATTTTCAACTAATTTAATTTAAAGCAAATGAAGCTTTTAAAGAACACTATTTGTCTGATGAATTGTTGAATATTAAATACTAATACTCATACTAATACCTAGGTTGTGTCGATGTTGTTGGAACTGCCCTAAGTAGAGATGAGCAAAACTGCGATTCTCCAATCGCAACTGAAACTGCGATTGCGATTTTTAAATCGCTGCGACTGTAACCTGCGATTGCGATTTTAATATTTAAATATTGTACTAGAGATATATAATTGTCTGTGTATATGTTATGAATGTACCTATATGTTAACAGTTAAAAAAGTTAATAAAAATCAGTTGTTTAGTTTTTAAGTTTTTTTTAATATCTGAAAATTTGACTCGAAATACCAAATGTGGGGTACCAAATTATTCGTAAAAAATGCTTTTTCTAAATATGCTACTGAGCCACCTTGATTCCATTTGAAAACATTGAGATATGATTATGAGATACGATTTAGGCATCTTTTAATCGGCCAGGGACAACACACGAAAAACAATAGAAAATTACTTATTTTCAAGGATCCGTGATTAAAAATTAGTATTTTTAAGACAACTATGCCACTCTAGATTGAACTTTAAAATACGTTTTTTAAGCGTAAATGTCAAAAGTTGACATATATCTATTCAGAGTGTCATTTTTATCCAATAAAGTAGAAAAAAAACTTAGGGTGCCATTTAAAAATCAAAAGTTGTAGTCATTTCCGGTGAAACAGGACGTGATCGAATTGAATACGTCAATCAATCTTAATTTATGTCATATGCTAACATACCAAATCTCATTTTTTTTATCAGAAAAAAATAAAAAAGTTATACGAACCATTCTTGAGAAACACCCGCTATATTATGATCTTGGTCCTAGAAAAATAATACCTTCTCTATGAGTAAATAAAATCAGAGAAAAAAAATAAATCGCAGTTTACTATAAAATACTTCAATGGACCACAAAATTATATTCGCAACAAAATCGCAAATCCCATCTCCTAAAAATTCAAACTCGCACATAGAAGGTTATCACGGTCCTAGTTTACAAAATCGCAATCGTAGCAAAATCGCAAATCATAACTCGGAACTATAGTAATATTGGTTGCCTAAATTGAAACTCGCAAATAGAACAAATGGCAGTCGCAGTTTCCTATGACAGCCAATCGCAGATTGCGATTGCGATTCCAAAATCGCTGCGATTGAATCGCAGTTTGCGATTTGTTGCTCATCTTACTTCAACCTCACAAAGTATCCTCCGAGGTATGTTGTCTATGTCTGTACTTTTCCTTCATTATATTTGTCATTAGTCTGTTGATACTTTTTCACTCGTTCTCGCCTCTTAGGAGGACTTCCGCTACGTTGTCTTTCGTAATTTTATGTCTATAATCTCGTGTATCCTGTGTGCTTCAAACTTTGGATATACAAACAATGTGTGTTCTGGAGTTTCCATCGTCTTCTGCAATGAAACCAACAACATGCATTCTGCTGTTTTTGGTATGAGCCAAAGACCCCATATCCAGTCCTAACTTGTGATGTATAAAAATCACCACATTTTCAGAGACAAAGACAGACCAGAGCAAGACTTTTAAAACCAAGACAAAAGCATGCAAGACTCTAGCGGTTGTGCAATTTACAGATTTTTAGTAGTAGCAGGTAGCAGATGAATACTTAAGTTTGAATTGTGGTCATTTATTTATGGTCATTTTTTTTAATTTGCATTGTTAACGAGCAATTATTAAGTTTTATTCAAAATTAATTAAAAATACACAGGATGATTACACGAAGAAACTTCATCGTCCTTAACTGGATTCTTTTTCAGTAATTTTATTTGAAATTACAGCATATCTCGGTGTAGTACCGTATGATAAAAAAAAACGGCGTCAACGATGGCTATAAAATGAAGATCGCGGTCATTTTGTATGTAAAATTATATGGGGAATGTCATCGATCGTCATTTCCAAGCCAACTGGACGCCGTTTTTTTCCGATCATACGTTACTACGCCGAGATATGCTGTAATTTCAAATAAAATTACTGAAAAAGAATCCAGTTAAGGATGATGAAGTTTCTTCGTGTAATCATCCTGTGTATTTTTAATTAATTTTGAATAAAACTTAATAATTGCTCGTTAACAATGCAAATTAAAAAAAATGACCATAAATCAATGACCACAATTCAAATTTAAGTATTCATCTGCTACCTGCTACTACTAAAAATCTGTAAATTGCACAACCGCTAGAGTCTTGCATGCTTTTGTCTTGGTTTTAAAAGTCTTGCTCTGGTTTGTCTTGGTTTTGCAGATCAAAACTAGACACCATTCCTTCTGCGGCCAAAGCATAAAATACTTATTTTCTCTAATTCGGCCAGCGATGACATATCGAAGACGGTGTGGATCTGAAAGCGACAGTGCTGCCATATTAAAATGTGTAATATCTGTAAAGGTGCGTATTCATTATCCGAACGAACGAACGAACGAACGTATGAAAGTGCGGTATATTTAGACGGGGACCGAACGCATGCGGCCGTTCGTTCGTTCGTTCGCTCGACCATCCGTTTCGAGTCGGTACATCAAAGGCGTTCGACAACAAATGCCACCGGTCTTATCGTGCGGTCCCCGTCCATACCACTAGCGAACATTCGTTCGTTCGTTCGTTCGTGCGGATAATGAATACGCACCTTAATACGTTTGACGAAAACATCTTTGGATGAAATATAATAAGTTTAATTATTGTTTTTTTAAATTGATTTAATCGATGCAGAACATGAATAAATTCTTCATTTATCGTATTAATAATTAATCTTCATATTAATAAGTAACATCATACAATTGAGAATTCTACATCCTTTAGAAAACTTAGTTGCACGAAATGCATATATTTTTCATGGCCTAGTTGCAAAATAGTTTGGTTATATGAACCTCTCTTCGTACGATTTCTAATCAAATTAAAAAGAAATTATTATAAAAAATTTGTTGAACCAGCATGCAGTAAGTTTACTAGTAACAAGATTTAAGTCCTGCACACCTGCATACAAAGTGAATAATAAGTTGGTAATGTCAACATTGCCGACGTATGGAGTAAATATTAATTTCTGGAACTAAAATATCCATAAAACATTTCTTAAAAAAAATATGATGTCATCCGCACATTTGTGTGACGTAAATTTTTAAACAACTAGTAACTTTTTATTCTTAACAAAATACCATTTAATAAAATATAGCTCAACATGGCATGACTACCAAGGATGGGCAAAAACTTCAATCAAAGACATTCGAAAATGGTGCGATAGAAAATGTGGTGATATGAATTTTTATACATCACAAGTTAGGACTGGATATGGGGTTTTTGGCTCATACCAAAAACAGCAGAATGCATGTTGTTGGTTTCATTGCAGAAGACGATGGAAATTCCAGAAGACACATTGTTTGTATATCCAAAGTTTGAAGCACACAGGATACACGAGATTATAGACATAAAATTACGAAAGACAACGTAGCAGAAGTCCTCCTAAGAGGCGAGAACGAGTGAAAAAGTATCAACAGACTAATGACAAATTATAATGAAGGAAAAGTACAGACATAGACAACAGAGGATACCTCGGAGGATACTTTGTAAGGTTGAAGTAAGATGAGCAACAAATCGCAAACTGCGATTCAATCGCAGCGATTTTGGAATCGCAATCGCAATCTGCGATTGGCTGTCATAGGAAACTGCGACTGCCATTTGTTCTATTTGCGAGTTTCAATTTAGGCAACCAAAAGATTACTATAGTTGCGAGTTGTGATTTGCGATTTTGCTACGATTGCGATTTTGTAAACTAGGACCGTGATAACCTTCTATGTGCGAGTTTGAATTTTTAGAAGATGGGATTTGCGATTTTGTTGCGAATATAATTTTGTGGTCCATTGAAGTATTTTATAGTAAACTGCGATTGATTTTTTTTCTCTGATTTTATTTATTCATAGAGAAGGTATTATTTTTCTAGGACCAAGATCATAATATAGCGGGTGTTTCTCAAGAATGGTTCGTATAACTTTTTTATTTTTTTCTGATAAAAAAAATGAGATTTGGTATGTTAGCATATGACATAAATTAAGATTGATTGACGTATTCAATTCGTTTCGATCACGTCCTGTTTCACCGGAAATGACTACAACTTTTGATTTTTAAATGACACCCTAAGTTTTTTTTTACTTTATTGGATAAAAATGACACTCTGAATAGATATATGTCAACTTTGGACATTTACGCTTAAAAAACGTATTTTAAATTTCAATCTAGAGTGGCATAGTTGTCTTAAAAATACTAATTTTTAATCAAGGATCCTTGAAAATAAGTAATTTTCTATTGTTTTTCGTGTGTTGTCCCTGGCCGATTAAAATATGCCTAAATCGTATTCTTAATCATATCTCAATGTTTTCAAATGGAACCAAGGTGGCTCAGTAGCATATTTAGAAAAAGCATTTTTTACGAATAATTTGGTACCCCACATTTGGTATTTCGAGTCAAATTTTCAGATATTAAAAAAAACTTAAAAACTAAACAACTGATTTTTATTAATTTTTTTAACTGTTAACATATAGGTACATTCATAACATATACACAGACAATTATATCTCTAGTACAATATATTTAAATATTAAAATCGCAATCGCAGGTTACAGTCGCAGCGATTTAAAAATCGCAATCGGAGTTTCAGTTGCGATTGGAGAATCGCAGTTTTGCTGTCTCTACTTAGGGTAGTTCCAACAACATCGACACAACCTCTGCCGCTAGGCCAACAGGTGGGGACAGTCTCCCAGCAGATTTTCTAAACCCCTTAAAAAAGCCCACCTGTATTTGTTTTAATTTCTTTGTCTTGCCAACATAGCTTGCAGGTTAGTTTTAAACCACATAATGTATCGCTGCCTTTTTCGGTACACCATTCTCGGCGCAAAGAAGAGAAAGATTATTTCCAATATTTTTCCGCCAACGCCGAGCGCAATTTATTTTCGAAAAGAACCGCCATCGCCATATAGCCGACGCGCTTTCTGTCAGCTCAGATTAAGAACCGACTCCCACTTACGCTCGCCCGATTAGTACGTTTCGTAATTTATCGTAAATACGCTATTATCGTAGCCGACGATGATTCTTCGTTTGGGATGGCGGGCCGTAGATGCCCACACGGTGATGCACATCTTGCCAGATATGGTCAGAAATGTCATTCGAGGAATTCTATGCAAATTTTATTGATTGGGTACGTTTTGAGCAATAAGATTGCGTAATTTTTTACATATTTTACCGTTGCTCAATAACTATACGACGCTTAGAAAGGTCATCGTTTGATTAGATTGAAAAAAGTAAAAACAAGGGTAATGTAAAAAGTTCTCAATTTTAGTTCGAGATTTTATTCAAAGGTAGCCACCAAAATTTCGATATTATCTTAGCAATTCTTAGGTTAAGAACATAGTAGAGCGACGAAGATAGCGACAAGCAAGCAACGCGTCCAAAACAAATCCGTGAAGACAAGTACGTGTGAACATAGTAAAGCGATCTGCTCGAGCGGCGAGATCGATTCAAATAATTTTGTTTTCGTCGCTCTGTCGCTCTATAGAAAACGATGGATTCCCAAAAATTAATAGATTTAGTGTTCTTTTAAGAGATTTTATGGGATCAAAAAGATAGTAATCACCATAATCGGTACATTTTAGATAAGTTATGAGATGAAGTGGCAACAAATTTTCGTAAAGGTTATAAAACTCGGCACACTCTCCGATTTTTGAAAATTTCAAGAACACTACACCTTCTGGTTTGTTAGTTACGAATAAACCAAATGTTTGTTGCACTGCTGTCTAAAATTTGGGTCACTGGTAACATTTTAAATTATTAATAAGCAAATGAAAATAATAAAGTTGCAAGTACCTCGCTATTCCTCGCCGCACTGCTATAGTGTGACCAACGGATCTGTAGCTACGGGGTATCGGCAGGGGAATGCAGTTGTAAACAAAACACGCCCAATTTCATTCATAAAATAGGCATGGGCGTACGGTGTTATATGAAAATAATGTGTATCATAAATATAATACTCAGATTAATATTTTTTTTCAAAAAACTTTATGCTGTTTGAATCGTTACTGTTGAGTTAGCAGATAAACACTAAAAGCTTTTATTAAAGCTCCCTTAAATAGTTTGAATCATTTTATTATTGTGTTGTTAATATAATAGAAGAAATAATTACAGCTGGGGGTTGGAACCTTTGGTGTTACACAGCAAAATAAAACACTAAATCAGTACAATACACCAAAACACTTTTAATTTTACACTGGACGCATGTTTCGCTAACCATGTCTGCCATCAGCAGATGATCAAGACTGAGTCTTGAGGTATATTTATTTATATATCTGTACTAACTATATTTTTTTCTATAATACATAATTTTAGATATAACTATTTCCAGCAAAAAAATCTTGAAAATAGTTAACTTTGGAAGCGCAAACAAAACATAATTTTACTCACCAGTAGATCCAATATTGCCTATTACACCAGATATGGTATCGCTCCGCCAGCAGTTTTTAAAGGTTAGGTCATTGTCTACCCATATGTTTCATCCAAATAGATAATACTTGGCTATATTTTCGAATTTCGCGTATATATTTATATCTCTCTCTGCAATATAATGGGCCGCTCCATTAATATTTATCTGTTATTTTGACATTTACGCCAAAAAAATTCATTTGATTTTAATAACCCCCTAAGCGTTTCCCTGCAAAAGGAAAATTCGATTCTTCCTGCAATTTTTGCAAAAGCTTTCTAATTCCTGACCACTTCGAAAAAGTCGTCGAGTTTTCGACAGCAGTCTCTCGTGGTCGTTTCTTTCCAGAGCTGGATATCATTTTATCGGGGTTAGTTTTCAGCCTTTTTTTTATCTTCTGTGTGAATCTTTTTATAGCCGATACGCTAACTCCGGTATAAAAAAATATCCGCTGAAGTTTACGTTTAAGCGGCAACTAAAGCGAACTCTCTGTAGCTTCTTCATCGCAAACCCTATTATGAACACAAGGAAATAAACCAAATGAGATTTCATCCACGTTATTATTAACATACCTATATAAATTAGCTATTATTTCTCTTGTCTGACTATGTAGCGTCTTACCCTTAACAAATTTATTCATTTTAAAACACAAATATACGATCAAACTTGATATTAATAATTAAAAACTACGAACGAAAAACATTATAACAATATAACAAAATAATAAAACACAACTTAACTATCAAATATACGAAAAATATAGGAATAAAGTTTAGGATAACCGGTATAAAATAATGAAATAAAGTAATAATGATCAAAAAATTACACCGCCACTGGATATTTCAATAGTATTCAATATTCCTACTCTTTTCAGAAGAGACCGTGAAGTTGGGGATAAAGCAAGCGAATAGGAAAGGCGTAAAAGCCATGGCAACCGCGTGGTAACAAATCCTGTGACGTACTCTGGCCAATGATGTTCAATGAATAGGCGGCCATGCGCGGCGATGCCGGTTTGCCAATGATATCGTTAAAAATCTTCAACTTTCATAATAAGCAGATTATACAGAATGAAAGAAATAAGTTATTAAATAAAACATATCGAACAATATGAACTACGTTAAAATTCCTTAATAATATACGTCAGAATATATGCTAAACACATTATATATAATAAAAATATATTAAATTTATAGTTCATGTCTGGCAATTTTGCAATTTTATAGATAAACGTGGCAATATCGATTTTTTTTTCTCGCATTCCTTCCGTAGCTTCAGATCCGCTGGTCAAACAGTATGTTTGAGCAGTTTCAGCACCCGACTTTTTGGCTTGCCTGACGTGGTATCGCTCTGCTTGCTCGCCGCTACCGCTATCCTCGTGGCTCCACTATGTCCTTAGCCTTAAGTCACATTGCTTATGTTGAAGCTTCTTCATGATTGCATTCGCTGCAGACTGCAAAATATACCGAGCATCGCCGGAGCTCGTCCGTGTCCCTAGCCACTGAATTACCGATTATCTGAAATTTTTACCATTTTTATGTTATATTGGAACATTATTTGTAACTCTCAATATCAATATGCATCACGTAGATAACATCAAAATAAAATACTGTAATACAAATATGACAGATCATATGCCATCGTACTTTTTTGTAGCGTTAATAGCAGCATGTTTTTTTATAAAATTTAAGTAATGTTTATTTACTTTTAGTCACTTGATTAAGCTTGACCGGCACAGCGTTGTCCACTTTTATATATTTTCTTTTAATCAAAATATTTTCGGAAACAAAAATAAATTAATTATAAATATATAAACAATCATTATTTACATCATCAAAACTCACCTTCTTAACAGCACTTAGTACAGGGCCATTAGTACCGCGTGCGATGAGTTTTTACGGCTATTAAGCTATCTTGTACACTTCGCACTAAAAGAGGCTCTAAAAAGAACAATGTTCGACTGCAAGGTCTGCTAGTAAACATTTTCAAGCTTAAAGTATCACAACACTATTTATTTAAACCAAAAACTTGTAATACAAAACTCAAATGTCAAAACGAATGACAATGTTAGAAAATAAATAAATAAATGCGGCAACTTGACATTTAGCGTTGAGGTTGGTCAAAGAATGCCTAGAGAAGCTCAACAAATTAGGCAAAGAAAATAAAGTCATCCTACTCTGGATGCCTGCTCACCAAGGGATAGAAGGCAATGAAAAAGCAAATGATCTAGCTAGAAAAGGAGCGAACACTCCACTAACTGGACCAGAACCATTCTGTTTTCCAAACGTGAACCAACTGAAAGCGGAACTGAAGAATCTGGAAGACTCCATATCCGTAACTTGGAATGGGTGTCCTCCAACGGTCAAACACTCGAAAAAGTTCCTCAGAACTTATGACCGAGAAAAATCAAAGGTTTTCCTTGATTTAAGTAAAAACAATCTTCGGATTGTCACGGGGTTTCTAACAGGACACGGTCTCCTCAACGAACACCTCAGTAGGCTGAAACTGAGAAACAACGGCCAATGCAGATTTTGTGGGGAAAATGGGGAAACACCAAAACACCTTATCACTGAGTGCGCCGAGACGACGACCATTCGTGCCATGAACCTTGGTACGTTTGATGTCGAGGATGGAGAGCTGGCCACTGTGAAGCCGTCTCAGATACTGGCTTTTGTTAAAGCCCTGAGACTGTATGATGAGTTATAACTCGTTATAACTCAAGAAAGGGGAACACGCAATAGATCGATAAGGTCGCGGTGATTAACTCCCCTCCTAAACATTCTATACATTCTACAACTTGACATTTTTAACAGCACAGCTACCACCTGCATCCCCAGCGCGAAATTTAAATTCCAGTTAATCAGCACGGCGTCGAATATGTCCATGGTTGGCAACAATGAATTTAAAAATCGCGCCCTCGATTACGTAACTAAAAGTTTAATTGATATGAAATATAGTTAAATGAATAACATCCAATAGTGTACATTTGCCAAATATAGATATAAATGTGGCTGGATGAATTCTATATAAATTTTACGCATTAAGTTTTGAGCAATAAGGTTGCTTAATTTTTATATATGTATGCTTTACTATTACATTGAATATACGATGCTTAGCAAAGTCCTCGTAACAGTTACTGCAAATACGAGGGCAATTTAAAAATTTCGGAATTTATTGCATATATTTCTTTATCACTAACACCAATATAGCAGCATACATCAACCAAAGCTATGGAATGACCGAATGTTTAGCTATTTTAAAAATACTATTATTTAGCAACACATCTGTCATCGTAGAGTAGTTTTACAAGTTAGAATATTTCTTTTTTTCTTCATTCTAAAATTTCATTCATTTAAAAAATAGCCTTGTGCTGTAACATTTACGCTGCTGGATTGACCTTAAATGAATTTTGATATCTTCATTATAAAATAAATTATAAATTCGCCTAAATAACCATAAATTATGAAACTACTTGGTACCGTATGATCGAAAAAAAACGGCGTCAAAGAGGGCTGGGGTATGACAGTCGATAATAATTTGTTACAAATGCTACGGTTATGGTCACGTTGAAAAAGAGTGTAGGGGAACATTAACATGTTCTAAGTGTACCGAGGGTCATAAGTTTAATGCATGTAAATCTATTAATGATGTTTGTATTAATTGTGTAAATCATAATAAAAAACTCAGAAAGACTGTACCTGTGGATCACTCCGCTAAAAGTAAAGATTGTCCCATATATTTAAATTATTTATCAGTATTAAAACAAAGAATTGATTATGGTGAAAATTTGTAATCATTTAAAAATTGCCCACATTAACGTTAGATCAATTCTACCTAAAATACATGTTATAAGAAATTACATTATTTCGAGTATGTTTGATATCATAGCCATGTCAGAAACTTGGCTTACAAAACTTGTACCTGATAATATAATAGACATTGATGGATTTCGAGTAGTAAGGCGTGACAGAGAGGAAGGTAGAGGGGGTGGTATTTTATTTTATGTACGTAACTCTATTAATTTTGCTATTATTGGTGATATGATAACTGTTTATTCGGAACAATTGTGGATTAATTGCAAAATAAATAATCTCAATAATACTTTTGGCATAGTTTACAGACCACCAGGGTTTCTTAATTTTGACCACTTTTTGGAAGAATTCGAGCACAATGTTTCTAATAACTTATTAATATGTAATAATCTATTGTGCCTTGGTGACTTTAATGTAGATATTTTAAAAATTGAATCAATATATACACAGCGGTTTATGTCACTTCTTCAATCCTTCAATTTGACTCAGACTATCAACGAGCCTACTAGACTTGGCAATACCGGGGCTACGCTTTTAGATTTGATAGTGTGCTCTGATTCTAGTCGTGTTTTAAACAGTTATGTTGATCCCAGCCTCGATGTTTCCGACCATTTTCTTATTAAATGTGAACTGAAGGTATTTATATCTAAACCTAAGCCCTATGTTGTCTCATACCGTGACTTTAAGAACTTTAATCGCGAAGACTTTTTTAGAGAACTTTTAAACGCTCCTTTTCAGGATATTTTGTATATTCAGGACATTAATATTAAGGTGAGTGTGTTCAGTGCCCTTATAGTGAGTTTATTTGACTCTTATGCACCAGTCAGGACAGCTCGCATAACGAAAAAAAAGGCACCTTGGATCACACAAAATATAAGATATTTGATGGAGACTCGAAACAGAGCATTAAGCAAATATAAAAAGAGAAAGACACTTCAGAATTGGGAGTATTATAGGCAGCTTCGAAATTTTACAAGTGCTACTATTCAAAGAGAAAAAAAGGCTTTTCTTGAGTATAATTTACGTAACCGCAGTGCAAAAGATAATTGGAAGCTTCTGAGAAACTTGGGTGTTTATTCCAATGATTCCAAACACATTCCTGATTCTGTGGGTAGTGCTGAGGATCTTGGCGAATTCTTTATCAGTTCCGTTAGGCTTACCACTCCCGATCCTCATACTTTGAATTTCTACTTACATAACAGGAAGAAAACAAATGCGTCATTTGAGTTCAGGATCGCTACGGTTGACGAGGTACGCTCAGCTTTTTTATCGATCGAATCCGAAGCAGTGGGTACCGATGGTATTGGATTGGCCATGCTCCTTTATTGTTATCCAGTTATTCTTCCGTACATTGCGCATATTATCAATTCATGCATTGAAACTTCCACATTCCCTTTGGGTTGGAAGTATTCATTTCTACTTCCTGTGCCTAAAGTATCCAGTATCACCAGTATGAGTGATCTAAGACCAATAAGTATCCTTCCAACCCTCTCTAAGATATTTGAGAGGGTTCTTGAGTCCCAGCTGAGAGAATACATAAATAAACATAGTCTCTTGCCTCCGATTCAGTCGGGATTTCGGAAAAACCACAGTTGTACAACAGCATTACTCAAGGTAACGGATGATATTCTGGAGGCTGCTGATCGGGGTGACCTCACTGGTTTGGTTCTCTTGGATTACTCGAGGGCTTTTGATAAGTTGAATCATCAACTCTTATTAGCAATATTAAAGTTTCTTGGGCTTGAGTGTCGCGCATTGAAACTTGTCGAGAGTTATCTCTCAGATAGGACACAATCTGTAAGATTAAATGGCACGCTGTCTAGTGTTCGACATATTAATTGTGGTGTCCCACAAGGATCAATTCTGGGTCCATTATTCTTTATCCTCTACACATCACAGCTCGATTCGGGTTTGAGAGATTCAACGTCGCTTCGCTTATATGCAGACGACACGCAAGTGTATATGTCTTTCCAACCAGGAAAAATATTGGAAGCCAATGCCATCCTCTCTAGTGAACTTAGTATACTTCTAAAGACATCATCTAATCATTGTTTAGACATTAATCCCAATAAATGTTACGGTCTTTTATTTGGTAGAATACAGGCTAGAGACCAATATGAAAAATTGTTTTCTGTGTCTTTGGACGGAAAGAGGTTGAATAGCTGTAAATCTGCAAGGAACCTTGGTGTGATTATGGATACTCACTTAAGGTTTACTGAACATATTAACAAATGTATAAAAAAGGCCTTCATAAATTTAAAACTGATCTACAATCAACGTTACATCTTAAATCCTAATCTCAAAAAGAAATTATGTGACACCTTAGTTCTTTCACAATTTACCTATTGTGACTCACTATATGGACCGTGTATTTTAGATCATGATGCTAAACGCATTCAACGACTACAGAACTGTTGTATCCGTTTGATAGGCAGTATAAAAAAATATGATACAGGTATCACAAATAAAATGGCGGAAATTGGTTGGCTCAACATGGCTGGGAGAAGAAAATTTCATTCATACTTACTAATTTATAAGATAATCAATAATAAAAGTCCATGTTATTTGTTTGATAAAATTAAATTTAGGTATGATGAACATTCACTGGACTTGCGTCACAAGTTTAATATCGCTCCCCCTATACATCGCACAACTCTGTATGAGAGATATTCAGTTATCAGGCATGTATTCTTTATAATAGAATTTCTGTAAATCTTAAAATTAACTCTTATTTGAAATTTAAAAGTTCTATACGACAGTTAATATTTAATTCTTCAATTTAAATGTTCAGATCTTATAATCTCCCGTCATGCCTCCATTTTAGTTTGTTTTGATTTATTTATTTATCTACTTAATGTACTTACTTGTTAATTACTTTCTGTATAATTATCTATAATACGGGATTAATTATTGGTTGCCTTTTTTTTACTCATAGAATTATTCTCTTTGTGTATCTATCATATATAAATACTTATCAATTATTTCATGTTTCATGTATAAATATTTAATTAATTGATTTTCGGTATATTCTAACTATGTTATTCTACCCTTTAGTTTTCTATTATAATTATTATTGATTTATTACAATATTTTTATATAATATATATTAATTATGTCTACTAATTAGGGTTAAGTTAGGAAGCTAAGCTTCAACTTCGCCTTTTGTGATTTTTTTTAAATTTCGCAATAAAGTCTTTATTATTATTATTATTATTATTATTATAATTTTGGCAAAGTCATGTACTAAAAATTGATATGGAACTTGTCAAAAATTAACACTAATTACAGAAAGATTAAAAAGTATAGAACGTTTCCAGACAGAAATCTTTTTCCAATAAAACTTTTTTTTCAAAGGTCACAAAAGTATTAATTTTTACAACGCGTATGACAATATAAAAAGTAGTTTTAGCGGCTAAGCCTATATTATTAAACTGACATAAAGTGTCAAATTCAACGAGTGTAACGATAGTTTCGCGACATATCATTACATACAAGGTATTACATTTAAATCTTTTTTTATTATTTGTACCGCTTGAAACTGAGGCGCTTAGAATAAAAGGTATACAAGTGACTTAGATAATTTAGGTACCAATTTGTTTGGTATAAAATTGAATTAAGTAAATTCTACAGTGGCACTAAGTAGAGTAGAGTGTAGAATTTACTTAATTCCCTTTTATACTAAATAAATTGGTATCTAAAGTGTCTAAAAAACTTATGTCCATTTAGAACAAAAAGTCACTTGTACCTATTATATTCAATTCCCTCAATTGTTGAAAAAATTATTTAATTATCACGTTTGAAAAGAAAAAGCATGTTCTATTCGGAGTAAAACGTACAGTTTCGCCACAAAAAGTATAATTTTTACTCCTAATAAAACAATATACTATTTTCTCGAATTTTAAACTACGTCATTTAAAAATCATTTTTACTCAGTATAACAAAATACAGTAAATAAATAACAACCTTCTTAAGGCTAACTGGCAGTAAGCACCATTAAAAAATAGAAAAAAGTACGGGACGAGGACAAGTAAATAACGTCTAGGGCTTGACCTCGCCAAAATTATCTTCGATTGTCATTCCCCAGCCATCTTTGACGCCTTTTTTTCGATCGTATGATATTACTATAATAAAGAACATTACTAAGGATGTATATTAATTCATTAATATGTAAAAATTAAACAAAAATATTGTTTGCGTTATTTTAATAATATCGAATAAATGACGTATCTAGAAACAATACTTAAACGAAGTTCTTGGCGCTGTGTCAGAAACAAAATGAAAATGCATTTTTAGAAAAATTTAAGAAGAAAAAGATAGTCATTGTTGCTATATTTAGATAAATGATTGCGTTCCTAAATTGTTTGCAGCGTTTCTAGAGGCGTTTAATCAGAATAGAATGTTTTTTTTGTAAATTTAGTCCATTAAATTGACCTAGATCTTCCTGAGACACGGTTTAATTGGACAAGCTATGTTTTATGGTCATTAACTCAGAGTAGTAAAAGCATAAATATGTTTTTTTATGTAGCGTGTAACTGTATAAGTAAAATAGTTTTAAGAAAAAAAATACAGAGAAAGTAATAATTGAATTTTGGGTTAATATACCCATAACTGTAAAAATTTTAATGTTACTTAGTGGTTAATTATGTACTTACATATTTTTTATATCTATCTAGGTATATTGTTTTTTTTTATTCTTTTCTATGACCTCTCAATATATATTTTATTTAATTTTTTCTTGGCTTTAGGTCAGGTAAAAATGAGAAAAACGGTTTTTTTATATTAAAAATTTCATTGACGTTTCGACCTGGTAGGGTCTTTATCAAAATTTATTACTTGAACGTAGATTTCGGCCGTTTTGTTTTAGTTTTTATTTTAATTTTTATTGTTTTCTTTTTACAATTTTATCATTTTCATTCTGAAATCTTAGCGAAGAAAATAATCTAGGTATATTATGATAAAGAAATTATTTTATTGATAATATACGTTTACCTAATATTAAAAGATTCTTTGAAATCATAGTATGACCTCTTCTTCTTGTCATGACATGGTCTGTACATAACGTAGGCGATTAATGCGCGATCCTAACTATATGTAACGTCACCGTCACGATAAATATTCTTAAATTGCCAACAATGAACATACTACCCGTAACGTCCATCTGCCATTTACTTCATGTTTTCTGTAGAGACGGTGATGGGAAGATGCGCAACCTTATGGGCGATTTCGTGGCACAAAACCTGTCCGAGATGTAGCTGGTGTTACCGTCAGCCTATCCGAGAATTCCAAGATTTAATTTAGTTCTGCGCCGCTGCGCGTTGAAGGTATACTGCGCGTCGGAAGTCGGAAGGTAGCGCAGAGAAGTGTCTAGTCCTAGCAGTCAACTATAAAGCTTGACCAGTCAGGTTGGTTAGCGTGGTTATTTGGAGTGTGTTAATTCATTTGTGTTTGTCAAAAACTCTAACGTGATTGGTCGGGCTTAACAGTTGCCTGCTAGGGCTAGACACAAGTGTAGCGCGGCGGATAAACAATACTGTACCGTAGTTCTGCTGTCAGTCGACAGAGTGAGAGTGATTGGCGGAGACAGTGTTGCCAGAACTACTGATTAATCCGTAGATTTACAGATTTTGGGTACAGTAAGTATAATTAAACAATTAACAATTTAATATAATATTATATGAATAATATTATATGATAAACAAAGAACGGCGTCGACTAGTTAACTTGGAAATGAAGATCGCTGTTATATGTAAAATATTAAGGTAAATGTCAATAATCGTAATTTCTAAGCCAATTAAACGACTTTTTTCGATCATACGACATAATATTCAGTATACCTATAAAAGAATTTCTATTTTTGTTGTTTATTCTGTGTTTCGCACATTAGGTTGCGTATATCTTCCCAATTCTTTCAATCAACGGTTATAGTGAGAAACGCGCTTTACTCTAGCTAGGCATGTATGTATGAACTTGTGATGTGTGTTATCAGTTTTTCACATGTACGCGGGTTCTATACTAGCTTCAATTCGCTGCCGGTAAATCACTAAAAGCATGCAACATTTGCGCCTAGTTACAAACAAATATGTAGATATGCCCTATTTTTTGTAGCATTCTTTCTGGGTTATAACTAGCGATGGGAACTATCGAATGAATTAGACTATCGAATGGTTACTGAATGAATGATTTCAACTATCGAATGCTTTTGATAAATGAAATTTAGTATTCGTTTGATTTTTGTGTGCGTCAGTGCATTATTAGTTCTTCCAAATTTTTATAACTTCACCTTATAAATACTGTGCTATTTTTGCGTTTATTAAAATATTTAAAATACTAAAATAGTAGTTTTTTTTAATTGACGATTGTGTGCGTGTGCAGGTGTCAAAATTTTTACGAAAATTTGTGTGATTTTCCGTAGCCCGATCTTTCAATTATTTTATATATGGTCTATTTTTTAATGGGAAATTTTGAGAAGTAGCAATTTTTAAGAGAGATGAGATGAACTTGAAGTTTTACCCGTGCCAATTTAAAAAAAAACGATGTTTGTATTTTGTTTATGCTAATTCTCTTACATGTAGTTTTTTGCGAAGAAATATTTCATTTATTTTTTAAAGTAAATGCCAGTAAAAGTAAATATTATTTTTAAATAATAATATAAAGTACCTAATATAAATAATTTTGATTTCTAATTTTTCATTTATATTTTCCTTCCATTGCACTGCATGCTTAGAAAATTAATAAATGTTTATATTTCATGATTTTAAAGTTTGTTGTTAATATAACAAATTAGTTCTGTAACTATTATTATTTAATAAACCAACGATGCCAAAAAATTTAAAGACTATATTATTTTTAAATAGGATCTAATATAAATAATTTTGACATCTAATTTGTTGTTTATATTTTGCTACTACGTAAAAAAAATGTTTATATTAAATTATTTTAAATTTTGTTGTTAATAGGTATAACAAATTATTACTGTTATTATTATTTTTATTAAACCAGTCTTTGTTTAAAAACATTAAAAATCATTTTCCTACATCCAAAATATTTTATTATCTAACCTAACCTAACCTAACCTAACAACAGAATATTAATAAAAAAAATGCAAAATATATAGACATACTATCCCTAACTAACTAAAGCCAAACAATAATATTCTTTGCTAATATCAACTAATACCAATATATGGCAACAGCACCCTTCATAATGTATTTTCTATGTAAATACTAGCACCTCAATAAAAAAAATAATGTGTTCTTATCTTTATATGACTCCGCAAAAAATCAAAGATGCCGGCTTCTTTCTAGCATTGCCACCGACCGCTGTCGGGTTTCTCGGAAAGAAACCTACGTCGCCGGGCGACAACTAAAATCCAGTTAATATTTTATTATAATCGATCCTGACGAATAAATGAATTTCATAAATGAATGAATTTTATAAATGAATGGTTTTTGCTGCCGAATTACTAGAATACAATATTTCAAGGCAGATGACGCATTTATTCGATAATTTTTATTCGAATAGTTTTCAACGAATATTTTTTTACTAGCTATCGAATTATTCGAATGAATTGCAACTATCGAATGTTTCGATAGTATTCATTCGATAGTTCCCACTACTAGTTATAACGGCGAGGTACCCTAACAGAAATTCAAACGTGTTAAAGAGAGACAAACTGTAGGTTCAAAGATATTAAATTACTCAATTGTTGCCAGTTTGCTGTTTTCCATTAAAATATTCAAAACCGATCAAGAAAGCGTTTAGAATAGTTGTGCAGCAAAGTTCAGATCATTAATAATATATCATAATAAAAAAATATATCTACAGGGTGCTACAAATTCGAGGTACGAGCATTGGTATCTCGGAAACCGTAATACATACGAAGATGGTTAAATTGGGGCAAAGTTGCTCCTTGGTATGTTCACCAAGATGCCATCAAAAAAGTTTTAAAATTTTCAAGGATAGCTGAGATTTTTGAAAAAAAACTGATTTTTTTGAAAATCAATTTTATTTTTTCCTGTCGTTACTTTTTAGAAAATCAAAAAACCAATTGCATACTCTCATAGCCACTTTATTAGGGCTATCTGATAGTATTTTTAGATGTTTAAATTAGCTGATAATTTGTGAGATACACAGATCAACTTAATTTTTTTAAATACGGACCTGTATTTTTTATTTCAGGTTTTGAAAGAACTCGGTCTCCTGAATACAATGATATGTCACACTTAATATTTTTTTTGTTTTGAACATTTGAACACAATTTATTTTAACTAATTTCAAGTCAGGCTCTGTTTTTTATTAAATATTTAATCTATTCATCATTACAATATTGATAAGCTTTCATACTTAACCATGACAGTATAGTAAAATATAAAATCAATATATTTTAACATTTACAATAAAGATTACAAAATCCATTCGGAAGTATAAGAAGAAGATATATGTTCAAGGAGCTATAAGTAAGATTGAACAAAAAATAAATTTGTGCATTAGGAAGGGTGGTGTAACCCTTTCGAACATGTACAGCATTAGAAATTAGTTTGTAAAAGTTGACTTTTTTATAATTACTACTATTAATATTATGCATATTATTAGATTAGATTAGACAATTTCAAATTCACAATAAAAATAGTTAAAAATAATATCTATAAATTGCTGACCTGGATATTATTTATTTGATTCTTTCAATTGGCTCGATTTTCCTTATTCAGTGTTAATTAGGGCTGATCAATATTGTTGCAATGAATATAATCAGATTAAATAATTTAAAAAACTAGAGTCGGACTTGAAATTATTTTAAATAATAATAAAATAGTTTTGTTTTTGTTAAGATACCCCAAAAAAAATTATCAAGTGTGGCATATTATTATACTCAGGACCGAGCTCTTTCAAAACCTAGAATAAAAAAGCAGATCCGTATTTAAAAAAATTAAGTTGGCCTCTGAATTTCACAAATTATGAGCTAATTTGAAAATATAAAAAAATAAAATTGATTTTCACAAAAATCAGTTTTTTTTTCCAAAAAACTCAGCAATCCTTGAAATTTATAAAACTTTTTTGATGGCATCTTGGTGAATATCGAAAGGAGCAACTTTGCCCCAATTTAATCATATTCGTATCTATTACAGTTTCCGAGATACCTCGAATTTGTAGCACCCTGTATACTTCTGTATATTATTAGTAATCTCCGTTGGATTAACGCAGCAGTATTTACAAAAAATAACAATTTTATTTTGGAGATTTTCTTACAGTACAAGTAGCCAAATAAGCATGGGACTTTTATTTTGCTACATTTGCAATACCTCACATATTGGTCAGAAATATCGATTGACCTTAAACTTGGAAATTCTGCGTAGAACAAAACCCTTTACAAAACCGTTACCCGTCGATATTTGGGTCAACATCATCTTTCTTGGTAAATGCAATAACTATGTTGCCGCTAGTAAAGTACTAAGTATTTTACGTACACAATATACATTGTTAAATATTTACCTAAGCTTAACATTTTCTGAACATTAAAATCAATTATCTATTACAATATATGTCAAGAGTGCCTTTCCAAAGAAGATTTGATTATCTTGTAAATAAAATTATGTTTTTACGTGCAAACATCGTAAAACTTTTACAAGAAGTACATATTCATTCCACTAAATAAATAAACAGTATGTAGTACCAATCTCCTTTGTTTCTTTAATTTAAATAAATAGGCCAAGAGAGAGCTCTCAATTAAACTCGGACTGTCCATTAATTCACTAGTCCGAAAAAGTAGCAAAATGCATGAGCGTTCGGCATTTAACGTTTTATGTAAAAGTGGCTAGGTATTTTTACACAAATGAAGAAGGAAATTAAAGATAAAGGATTATACTATATCCGTATTGTGGCACATTTTTAGATAACTTATTCATTTTTAAGTTTTTGATGGTCGTTTGACCAAATCAACAAAATAAACCTTATGTTTGGACTAAATTTTCTCGAAAATAAAGACATAATTTAAAATTCCGTTACAATAGGGAAATATATTGAAGTTTTGTGATTACAGTGATATATAATTTATATGGTTTTGTAACAAATTGCTCGCTATTTTATGGCAAATGCTGAAGCTCTGCAAGACTTACTCAAAGCACGTGTGTTTGGAATTTTGGGTGGTGGTTTAACTCGACAGGATCGGGCTCAGCTTTAGGCAGATTTCTGAAATATAATATATATTTCCTTCGGCCGCACACCCGCTTTACCCGACCCTTGAGAGCGACCCGAACAGTACAGCGTTATAGACTCTTAATGTCAGTGAATAATAAAAAAAAAATGTTTTATGTACTTGTACTGGACATGCGTTTCTCTACCCAGTTTGGCACCAGATCACATATATGATTAAAATTTAACTAGTGATGAGCGACACTGGTCTTGGTCTTGGTTTGCCCAAAAGTAAGACCAATACTAGCATTTGATTTGCAAGACTTTCCTTCTCTGCGAAGCCAAGACCGACCAGTGCAAGACTTCTGCAAGACCAAGGATGCAAGGTTCTTGCCGCGTTTTCCATGTTTATATGATATAAGAAATTACTTATTTGTTCAAAATTATTGCTTTAATTTTTAAACACATAGTATTTTCTCGACTATTGCATAGTATTTAAAAAGAAAGAAATGCTGATTCAATGCAATATATTAAAAATATATTTTTTCGTGAGACAAGTATTCTAATAATAATGTATTTCTTTACAGTTTTATTTGCATTCACACAGATTTGTCCTATTTCTCTTAGTTCCTGAAATACAGGGTGAATTGAATTTGAAATTAAGGCATTTTTAGACACCCCTCGTAATTCGGTTATCTTATAACTTTTTAACTGATTTGATAATGTATAACTCAGTATCGACTAACCCCACTGAAGTCTAAATTTTAGCTTCAAAAGCCTGGTGAGGTCAACTACTACCTGACACAGATCATCTCAGGACTCGGTTGCTTCCGAGCATATCTTCATCGTTTTAAACTCGGTGATTCCCCGGAGTGCGCGTCCTGTCCAGGAGTTCCTAAATACGCTGAGCACCTGTTTTGTGTGTGTCCACGTTTCAACTTAATGCGTAATCATCGAACAGGCAATTCAACTAGACACACTAATTGATGCGGTGCTTTCCTCGTTCATATAGAACATAACACCTGCGTTCTATAGAGAAGAAACGAGCCAGCAACAAGAACGGTTAGAAGAAAAGAAGCATTGGCTTCAATTAATGGAAGGAAAAGCAATAGCTAGACCCTCTCCCTGTGAAGTAATGCCTAATGGCGGTTTCCGCGGGGACTGCAGAGGCCGGAGAAAGAAGAGGTTTTTAGTCGGTATTGACACCTGAGTCCGACATACCAGGCCAATCGTCAAGCTCTGAGATACGCAAATGTATTTTCATACCTCTTTAAAAAAAGTTTCAAAAGCCTAAAACCGAGGAAGTCATAGTGAGTCTGTGATTATGTTAACAAACTATGACACGAGAGCGTACAAACAATATTTTCTTAAATCCCCATTCTGAAGTAATAAAATGCAGTAATTAACCTAATAATAATGTAATAAAATCTACTTAATTGTTGCTTTTATAGAAGGGACATACAATAATATATTAATCCTTTTATTTGTTTATCAAACAATATTGTATGCGGTCTTTATAATGTTATAAATAATTATCAATAACATCATTTATTTTCAACAAATCAGGTGTCTATAGTCATGCACTGATGTATCCGAATATATGAAATATTCCATATTTTAAATAGTATATTATACATATTGTATACAATATGTCGCACTTATAGTAACTTTTACCTTCAAAAATTGATTCAAATCACTAAAAACACTTGGAAGAAAATTATAATAAATCTAAAAAAAATTAATAGTTTAGCCCCTTGTAGATACGAAGCAAAGCAGAATCCAACCTATATGAATACAAAAAATAAATCTTATTTTTAGAAAGATCGCACATGTTTTTGAAACAACCGGTATAATGAAATGTATCGTTACAAATATTGGTGCACAGCGAAGTGGGCATTTTTGACATAAATTGCATTTTCGTCAAAAATTTATACTTAAAAGGGGAAAATATAGTATATTTTACAATAAAATAAGCAATTATTCTGTTTGTATGTGAAACTAGAAAGTTTTATTTTGAAGCAACACATAAATAAACTCTTTACAATAAAATTTAATATTCGCAGGAAGTATGGTTGGTTTCACGTTGGTTTACTGTGCGCTCACAGAATGGTATTATTTCGTTATAGGTACCTACCATTACTTACGCTACAAATTAATGGATGCTTACTTGTGTACTATATTTTCGTTGCCAATTATATACCGTCCTGTTGTCAACCGGTGCATATATACAAGGTGCATCTTAAATAACGTGATACTTTATCTAATTCTAAAAAATACAAGTCTAAAAATATACAATATATTTAAGTCAGCTTAATATTTTACTTATTAACTTTACTTTTTTCATTTTTTTATTCTACTATAATTATGGCTTTGGTATTCCACCTGATAATGGCTTATACAAAGTAGAATAAAAAAAAACTATAAATAGCAGGTTTTCCATAAGACATCTGTCACAATAAATTAATTTAATCTAAATAAACTACGTAATCTGTATTAACATTCGTGTTCTAGACGAAACAATCTTTTTTCTCTTAATATTCATGAACATAACTTTAAGCTTAACACCATAAAACTTTTAGAGAGGCTCCGAGAGAGGTTCCTATAAAATTTAAGACCCATTAAAGCTTTGTTTTCTCCTATGATATTTTCCGACTTCCTCGACTTTCTGTGAACTTCTAAACCTACAAGAACTACTTAAAAGTATGCTTGAGCGCTTTAAAAGATTTATTACCAAGAGAATTATTTTAGCTTTCATAACAGAAATAGGTTTTTGAACATATTTTTTCTTGATTCTTTTAATGCTGAATTTCATCGAAAAAAAAACGGCGTCAAAGCGGCTGGGGAAAGAGAATTAACGATAATTTTGACGAAGTTAAGCTCTAGACGTCATTTACTAAAATTGACATATTATATTCTTGTCACAAATTAACACTAATTATAGAAATATTAAAAAAGGATAGAAGGTTTCCAGACACACAAATATATTTCCAGAAATGTGTATTGTGCAGAAAATGTATAGGGTGGTCCAATAATAGAAAATTTCGGCTGTAAATGCGGCTGGACCGTTAATTAATGATAAAACTTCGTTCAAAAAAAGTCGCAAAACTTCTAACGAGGGGTAGGGGACTCAAAACGTTTAGTTAGGAAAAAGTCTTTATAAGGCAAGTCCCTGTAAATTATATTCAAGTTTGGAAGTTTGGAAGAACAGCAACACAACGAACGTTGAAAATAATACTTTTGATTGATGTGTGTTTACAATAGAACTACTGTATTCTTTAACCAATTACACACTTATTACTGTGTTAATATCCACGACTACGAAGACTCATGTGCACGTGTTTCTGACATTGTCAATTCAACTAGCCAAGTACTGTATCATCGAAAAAAACGGCGTCCAGTTGGCTTAAAATTGATGATTAATGACACTCCCCATATAATTTTACATATAAAAGGACAGCCATCTTCATTTTATAGCTATCGCTGACGCCGTTTCTTTTTCGATCGATTTTTTGTTTATTTTCGAGAATTTTTAGATTTCATGAATAAATTTGTCGATCGAAACCATAGACTTAAAATAAAATATAGACTACACTATTTACATCTCAACGCGGACAAACAACCTTTTTTGTACACATGTTTACTTCTGGGTACAGTCGACCGAGCCTTCCTCAACCAGCCTATGTTGTCACGTCTTTAATATTATCAATATTTTTTTTCTTGTTATACACATATATTGAGATATTAATACTACAGTTTAATAAAGTAGGTTTTAATATTCCAGAGATGTATTAAATAGTCCTTATACTACTAAATTATAAGTCGGATACTGTTTAAAAAGGATAAGTTCTTTACAATATGACAACACCGATTAGAGGCGAGGGAGCCTATTCATTCATTTATTACCTTGTAGTACGTGTCGCACGTGTGCGGTAAAGCTTTGTTGCCGCTATCTCCCCGGCTGTATTAACGCATTTTCTTAGCTTGTAGTGCTTAAGTGTTTATTTTATTGACTTTTTCTGTTCAAGAACTATAAAATATGGTTCGCCAGTGCCAAATTTGCAAGAAATTTGACTTAAATAATCCATTTAAGTCTTGAAACGACTTTTGACCGGTAGGCAACTCTCAATTTACCCATTGGGAGTCAGTGGCGTTGTTGTAGAAAGGCGCTTATTTAGATAATATTTTAGTAAAATGTAAAATCTGAATTTTTTCTCTTACATTACATTATTTACTTACTTACATTGTAACAAAATCATAATTATAACCCTGTTAATAATTAATAATGTTTTTATTAAAAATATATTCCGGTTTATTCTAAAATTATCTTCAGAATCTAAAATAACATACAAGAATTTTAAAATGATATTACATTATGAAACAATATTTTTTAATATACCGGGTCGTCTCAAAAGTGGCTCAACCCTATAACTTTTTTTATTTTTCAGATAAAAAAACAGATTTGTATGTTAGTAGGTATATGACATAAATTAGGATTTATTGACGTATTCAATTGTTTTTGGTCTCTTCCTGTTTCACCGAAATGATTACATCTTTTGATTTTTAAAGGCACCCTCGGTATATTGCTACTTTATTCGATAAAAAATGACACTCTGAATAGAATGACATATCATATGTCAACTTTTGACATTGTCGCTTAAAAACATATCCTATTTTAAATTTCAATCCAGTTTTTTTCAATCCAGTAAGTTTTAATCAGGGAGCCTTGGAAAAATAGTTTTGATCGTCTAATAGGTTTCGTTTCTTGTCTAGGCCGGTTAAAAGATGTACAAATCGTATTTTTAATCATACATATGTCAATTTTTTCAAATGGAACAAGGGTGACTAATTAGCAAATTTGGAAAAAGCATTTTTTTATGAATATATTGATACCACACACTTGGTATTTCGAGTCAAATTGTCGTTATGAATCGCGTGTTACAATTACAATTAAACCATATGCGAAAATGTCAAAAGTTGACATATGATATGTCATTCTATTCAGAGTGTCATTTTCTATCGAATAAAGTAGAAATATACCGAGGGTGCCGTTTAAAAATTAAAAGTTATAGTCATTTCCGGTCAAACAGGAAGTGACCAAAAACAATTGAATGCGTCAATCAATCCTAATTTATTTCATATACTAACATACTAAATCTTGTTTTTTATTTGAAAATATAAAAAATATGGGGATGAGCCACTTTTGAGACGCACCCGGTATAATAAAGACAGTAGTGAGTTAAATAAATGTAGTTTTTATTTTATCCACTTCCTATCACCTTCCTTGCTTTAATGGAACAGATTTATGTTTTCTCTAATTTACATAATAAGACATCACTTAACCAGAAAAAAAATTACAACAATCATTTTTTTTTTCTCTCCCTGTCGCCGATACTATTATATCTGTGGAATAGATCCTGCTTTGATTAATATTAGGGGTTGTAAATGTTTGACTAAAATTAATAATTTATTATTAATTTCAAAAATTACCTAATTTCGATTATAAAATTTCTTCTATAACGTGTATTTTATTATTTTTATCCTTTTTGGACTCTAAATTGTTTTTTCTAAACTTTTATTTAAAAAACCTGTCCTAAATCTTAATAAAATATAAAAAGTTTAAATACGATATATTTTTTAATTTAATTATAGCTTCATTAAAATAAAAAAATTACCCGGCTATGATACGGAGAGTTCAGGTGTACTTGAGAAACGAAAGACAGTGTTGTGTTTCTCGGCAGAGTCGTCAGGGAACGACCGTTACGACAGAGACAACCTATCTATCGCTCGTGTCGCACTCGTTATAACCTAAAACAATAACACAACAATAACAAGACAGTGTCTGACCGCATGTTCCAGCTATTTATGAATGAGATGCTCAGTCTATATTTTATTTTAAGTCTATGATCGAAACCCTAAGCTGACTAGTAGCTCTTCTCAGCAATCTTTAGCTTTATTCATTTTGTATAAAATTGTATTTATTCATTCTCTATAAAATACCAGTATCTGTCTGTTTTACTGCCTTCCCTTACACTATTATTATGGGTATAATTAATATTTTTACAAAATGGTATCTACACTAGAAGTTTTATTTCTGCATAACTCTGGAATTGAAAAAAATACAAAATTTGATATGGTATTTTCCTAATTTTGTTATGTATGTAACAATCTGGAAATTTGTTACATTTACCCATTTCTGATGAGCACACACGAGGTTTTATAAGAACCAGAGGCCCTGTCTATAAGACAGGAAGGCTATTAAAACTGTAGTGGGTCTATTAACATTGTAAGAGCTTAATTAATTGATTTGAGTCTGAAAAATCAACGACGAATGCAGATTATGTGGGGAAATGGGGAAACACCAGAACATCTCATCACTGAGTGCACCGATAGAACAACCATTCGTGCCATAAAATTTGGTACGACTGATATCGGAGATGGAGAACTAAACTTTGTGAAGCCCTCTCAGATAATGTTTTTTGTCAAAGCCCTGAGACTGTATGATGAGTTATAACTCGTTATAATTCAAGAAAGGGACACTCCTAAACATTCTACATTCTACAAGAGCTTAATGCTTAATAGGCATCTAAAGCTGATGGGATTGACGGCCGAAGACATGCGCAGATTTTGTCAATCTGAAGATGAATATAGTTAGAATGAAGAGATGATAATTCTGGAGTATGCAACCTAGAGTTCAGAAGAGGTCCACAATAGATATGAAAAGGTCACAGTGAAACAGGCCGATAATCACTCAAAACACAAAAAACTAATCTAATCTTCATTCTTGAGTTGTAAATAAGAAATGGTGTTTAAAGTACCTTATTAAAACATCAAAATTTCTAAAATAAGTTATTGGAAAATTGAATATAGAATCATAATTTGTCAACCTTTTTTTTATTGTCGTTTATTTCGAGGACAGACAATAAGAAAACGGAATTATTTCTTTATACTTTCTCTGTTAATGTCTAGTGGCGGTCGCCCATAGCCACAGATAATTAGATAAAACCGACAATGAAAAGATTTTGCATGGTTGGCAAACAAATAAACGCTTGGCTTTCCTATCTATATTCAAATCGAAATCCGTTCATCGTTACGATCCACGCATACCTTAGTCAGTGCTTTTACTTTCCTAAAATCGATTGTTCAAATTGACCATTTACGGTAATGTCACGTCTACGAAGCACGTCTTCATTTGTAAATAAATCAATAGGTATGGTGGAGTAATAATATAGCAACCCATAGCGTAAAAGAAATACGGAGATGGCATGTTTATAAAGTGTTTCCGAAATGCAGTAAAGTTATGCTAGTAAAGGCATGCTAGTAACTTTTAAGAGCAATTCAGTTATTACACCAGTTCTGAACATGTCCGACTATTTTTTAGTCGGTCTCCTTACGCAGACATGTGCCGTTAAGAAGTTGAAGAGGTAAAATATCTTTAAGAAACCTTGTAGTTGCATAAAATTTCTGGTAATTTAATAAATCTTGGTAGCAAAGATACTATAGCCTCTGTAACCTGAGTAGAATGTAGAATGAGTGAGACGAGGGGTTAATCAGTGCCATCTTAAAGATCTATTGTGTCCCCCTTCCTTGAGTTACAACTCATCATACAGTCTCTAACTCATTATACATGAGAATTTTCCTGCTGTAGGGGGGACAGGGTATTTTTCATCCTCCTCTGTCGACAGATGTTTGGTTTGGTTTGGTTTGGCCCTCGGTATCCTTCCCAATTATGGCGCTTGTCTCCGGCTGAGATTCCCTGTGAGGTGGAGGCTGGAGGATCTGTCTCCATTTTCTCCACCTCTTTAATTTGGTCTCTTACCTGATACGAGGTAAGAATTTCTTTCAATAACAATTCTCGGACAAATTTCAAGAAAATCGTAGTTAAGATAATTACAAAAAAACTATTTGTTTTAGGTTTAACATAATCTCAGGGCAAATAGAAAATACTATTTACTTTTGTACTATGCATTTCCGAATTCAGGTTTATAGGAACATCCTATACAGTAGGGGTATAGGTATAGTATATAGCAGGGGTGGATGGGCCATATGGGAAAACGGGAAAATTCCCGGTGGGCCGGTGGGAAGATGGGCCGGTGGGCCGGTTCCGATCAGAGCTCAAAAAAGATTGATTTAGCAAAAATTATATGGTTAATCTTCTAACTAAAGTTACGTAATATTCTTAGTGACTGCCTTACTAACTAATCAATTTGCATCAATATAATCGTTAGTTGCTTTTAAACATAAACACCAATTTGTGAAATAACTATTGTTAGATGTCTTCCTCTGAGACACTTATAATTTTAATAAACATCTGTTGTTTGTTGTTCCATTTGAAATGTTTTATTATACAAGGTGCGTCTATAAGTGCACCTTATTTGTGCTGCTTTGTGCAAATATTTTCAGGGCTGGTAGATATGAATAAAAGAAACATAATATATTCACTTTACCGTGTTTCAAATAAGTCCAAAATAACCGAGTTATTAAAGTTTGAATTTTTAAACAAAAAAACTGATTTATTTTAAAAAAAAATTGCCACCTAAATCTTTCTGTATTTGCATCTCTTTTTGTGCCGTAACATCAAAGATTAAGAAGTTATACCATGGGAAAATTTGCGGTGAACTACAGGAAATTCTACAAATTTTTCTAAAATATACAGGAAAATTTAAAAGGAAAAGCACGATTTTCAACATCTTTTTTTTACAAAAAAAAATTATAGACGTGTTCTTGGGGTCGAAATGTACCACCCCTGAAAATATTTGCACTTATTTAAGACTCATTCTGTATAGTTTTACCACTATTCTTTTATTAAAACACATTTATATCCACTGCTTAGGTATTGCCTAGGTTTTTTTCGTTTGAGTCATGGCATTATTATACAAGATACCAAATGTAGAAACTAGGAAAAGTTAGGCAATAAGAATTATACCAAAATTAAAACACGTATACATGACGAGGCTACTGCTGTACCAGAAAAGAGAGAATTTCCTTCTACAATCTGTAAGAAAGTATCTACCTGAAAAGCTAAAAATAATGTATTTCACAGAGGATTGGGCCAGCTGAACTGAATGAATCAGGAAGTCTTAAAGTTTCTCAAAACCGTGATTCAAAATCGTAGCATATACAAGATCAAATTACCATTATCGATAATGGAAATAAAAGAGTAGAACCTTGTGAAACTGAGCTATATAGTAAAAATTCAGATGTCCGACCCGATATTGATCTTTATAAAAATTTTGATCAAGACAATTTCAATATTTTTAAAAAATTGGATGCAAAAGAGATTTTTTCGTCCGAGCGAAAATCATCCTTACTTGGGGTGATTTAACCCTTACCCAGGGTGTCCCAGAAATAAGTGCAAGTATTTTAAGGGGGGGGGGGTAGATTTGGGGAAAAGAAACATTTTTTCTCTTTACCGTGTTTCAAGTAAGTCCAAAATAACCGAGTTATTTTACTTTGAATATTTAAACAAAAAATGCTTTTTTTAGAACCACTGGATCTTTTCTGTATTTTCTTTCATGTAAATTTAATCTACTACCTATGTTGCCAGATTATCAAGAAATGATGTTTTCTTAACTTAAAACTAAAAAAATTTCCAAAAATTTCTTGCACTTATTTCTGGGACTTGCATTTTTGGGACTTGCACTTATTTCTGGGACAATATGTTGCCAGATTATCAAGAAATTATGTTTTCTTAACTTAAAACTAAAAAAATTTCCAAAAATTTCTTGCACTTATTTCTGGGACACCCTGTATATTAATAAATAAAATATGTTTCTTCGTTATGGTCATTTTGTTTTTGTGGATTTGGGCCGGTTGTCTGTTATTCCCGGGCCGGTTTCCAATTCCCCATCCACCCCTGGTATATAGTATAGGCTATTCCGTCCAATATTCTATTTAAAGTATGATAACATACTGGATATTTTGTTCAACTAATGAGAGAATATAAAAATAGGGTTGATAACTTTCAAAATTAAAAAATTGAGAGTAAAAAAGCACCGCAGGCGAAACATTTTTCGAAACATCGTCCTAATGTTGTCAACAATTTACCCGACACTTATGTAAACGTTATGCGGTAATATTGACAAATTTGATGATCTTTCTTACTTTCTTAAAAATATTGTCAAGAAAAATGGCGCATCCGCCAGAAATTAAAAATGTATTACTGGTTGCCTGCACAACCGCAACGTATCCGCCAGAAATTAAAAGACTTTTTCAGGCGCCATCTTTTAGTCAAGTCGAGAAGTAAGGGAATCAGACAATAGAATTGTCTGGTATGAAGAAGTACGCTTTCCGAGAATTGGGAAATTTCGAGAAGCAGTCAATAGAGTATATAAGCCGGAGCCATCGACAACTGAGACAGTTTTTTGAAATTTGAATATACCGCGTGGAAATTGAAAATCGGACAATTTGGTGAAGGAATCTTATAAATAGTTAGTTTGTTGTGTGTTATAAGTTAGTAATTGTGTATAAAGTGAGAAAATAAATTTGTTAAGTATTTTATCGTGAGTTTAAATAGTGGACCCACGGAATCCGTAACAATTGGTGTCGGAAGTGCGATTCAAGAGGATTTTAAGAAGAAATTAAGTGGATTGGAAGATTTTTAGACCGAATCAGAGTATTTTTATGGTTGGTACAAGGGAGCAAGCGAAGAAAATGGAGGAAGTAAGCAAATTATTGGGCGATTTTATGGAGAATATGAGAAGAGAGAAAGAAGAGGAACAAGACCGCCTACAGAAAATACTTATGGAAAATCAAGAAAAAATGTTAGAAGGTTTAGAAGCGCGTCAAAAGAAAGAAAAACAAGAAGAACAGGACCGGCTTGAGAAAATAATAGGAAATTTGGAAATTCGTTTGGAGGAGCGACGTCATAGAGAAAGACAAGAAGAACAGGACCGTGTTCAGAAAATTCTAGAAAATCAAGAAATTAGACAAGAACGGTTGGAGAAAATTGTTGAAGATTTAGAAGTACGTCGCCAGAAGGACAAAATTGAAGATCAAGACCGCATGCAGAAAAGTCTCGAAAATTCGGAACGAAGACAAGAGGCCCACTTCCAAGAAGTCGTAGAAGATCTGGAGGAGCGCCTTCAACAGAAAATGGAAAAATTAGAGATGGACATACAGAAGACCAAGGCACATGCAAGGACACCTGGCGTTCCTGGGACTGCGAACCTCAAGGCCCCCACCTACGATGGACAAACCACCTGGACGATGTACCACCGCCAGTTTGAAGCAGCCGCCGCTGCCAACGGATGGACCGACCAGGATAAAGCAGCGGCACTTGTCATCGCGCTGCGTGGCCCTGCCCTGGAACTGCTACAAACTATTCCTGCAGCCCAACAGCAGGAGTATGAGGCTTTGGTTGCTGCATTGGACAGAAGATATGGCGACCAACATCGACGTCAACTTTACCAGGCCCAGATCAAGACGCGCCTGCAGAGGTCCGGAGAGAGTCTGCAGGAATTTGAAGCAGACTTACGTCGGCTGGTACACCTAGCATACCCAGAAGCACCGGAAGGGTTTAGGGAGGAACTCGCTGCTCAGTGCTTTATTAGCGGACTGAGGGACAACGAATTGCAGAGGGCGCTGCAAATATCCCGATTTTCCACCAGCAGCGAAGCACTGGTCAGGGCGCTGGAAATCGAAGCTGCCTTTAGCGCCATCCCTAGGCCGAAGATAAGATCGGTAACGGTCGAGGAACAGCCCGAAAGCACTCACAGAGGTTTGGAGGAGATGTGTAAGAAAGTCGACAAACTATGTGAGCTACTAATAAACAGGGGAGTCAACAACACCCAGACAGAGAACCAGAGAAGATTCCAGGACATAAGGTGCTTTAGATGTGGCAGGAATGGCCACATTAAACGGGATTGCCGCGTTCAAATGCGATCCCGTTCACCATCCAGAGAACGTAGGCACCAGGAAAACTAAAATCAGTCAATACTAAGGGGCGAGTATTGACTGGGGAGAACAGAGCCCCCAGGATTTTTTCCATTAGAAGTCTAGGAAGAACCGCTGACAGTTTGGTGATCGACGGGAAAGTCAATGGAAAGGGAATCCGAATGACAGTGGACACTGGCGCTATGGTATCGTTGGTGCGGGCTAACTCAGTGCAAGGATTGAAGCTGATGCCTCTGAGAAGAAGAGTGTGTTTACGTACAGTTACGGGGGAAATGGCCGTTGTACGGGGAGAGGCTATCGTCGAACTGAAGTTAGGAAATTTGAAGTTCCAGCATAGCGTTTTAGTGGCAGATATTGAAGATGACTTCATCTTGGGCATGGATGTGATTCGTCAACATGGATTTTCGTTCGATCACCAGAGAAATATCCTGAATATCGGAAATGAAGAGTTTATGTTATCTCCAGACGAGGGACCAGGAAGAATGGATGTAAGATCAGCGGAAACTGTGGTGATACCTGGTAATACCGAGAAGATCGTATTCGGTAAAGTGGAGAAAATCGCTGGGTGCTGTGTTGGACTGGTACAAAGTAGCGACAAGAAACAAGATAGGTACTTAGTAGGAAAATCATTGGTGAACACCGACAAGAATATACCGATCAGAATTGCGAATGTTTTCCCGAATTGTGTCAAGATCCGAAAAGGTGACAAGATAGCCATCTGCGAACCTGTAAAAGAAGTGTCACCGATGTGATGAAGTGTCGTCAGCTGTTACACAAAAGGCATCCCAAGAAACGCTAAAACATCTAGAACAGCCATGGGATCACCTAACACCTGAGGAGAAACAGAAGGCCAAGCAGTTCCTGCTAAAGCATGGCAGTATTTTTGAGAAGAACAACAGTGGAAAAACGGATTTTGTGAAGCACCGGATTAATACTGGTCATGCTCAGCCGATTCGACAACGTCCTAGAAGGGTGCCCCTTTCCAAACAACAAGAAATGGAGACAATGGTAGATAAGATGCTAGAAGATGGAGTTATCGAAGAATCATCGAGTCCATGGTCATCTCCTGTTGTTTTGGTGACGAAGAAAGATGGTAGTACACGATTCTGCGTGGACTATCGGAAGCTCAATGACGTCACTAAGAAGGACAGCTACCCACTGCCACGTATAGACGACACGTTAACCACACTGGCAGGTTCGTGCTGGTTCTCCACTCTCGACTTAAAGAGTGGATACTGGCAAGTTGGTCTGGACGAGGAAGACAAAGAAAAGACGGCTTTTTCTACAGGAAACGGACTATACCAATTCAAGGTCATGCCGTTTGGATTATGCAATGCTCCAGCCACTTTCGAACGTCTCATGGAGGTGGTGTTAAGAGGATTAACTTGGAAAACGTGCTTGGTTTACCTCGACGATGTATTGGTTATGGGAAGAACTTTTGAGGAGCATTTGCGAAATTTAGAAGAAGTCTTCGGCCGCATAAGGAATGCGCACCTGTACTTGAACCCGAAGAAGTGTAGCTTATTCCAGCGACAAGTGGAATTTTTGGGTCATGTAGTTTCGGCAGACGGAATTTACACCGACCAGAAGAAAATCGCTGCAATTAAGGATTGGCCTAAACCTCGCGACAAACATGAACTTAGAAGTTTCCTGGGTTTATGCACCTATTACAGAAGATTTGTCAAGGGATTTGCCAATATAGCTGCACCCTTACATAGACTTACAGGTGATGAAGTCGGCTACGAATGGAACACCGATTGTGATGTAGCCTTTGGAAGACTTAAGGCGGCTTTATGTTCAAGTCCTATTCTAGCCTACCCGCAACAACAAGGGAGGTATATCCTGGATACCGACGCCAGCAATATCGGCATAGGTGCAGTGCTATCACAAGTGCAAGATGGCGAAGAACGAGTGATAGAATATTACAGTCGAGTTCTATCCAAACCAGAAAGGAATTACTGCGTTACCCGGAAGGAGCTGCTAGCAATTGTGAAGGCAGTTGATCATTTTCATAAATATCTGTACGGCCAAGAATTTTTAATTAGGACAGATCATGCGGCTCTCAAGTGGCTTATGGAGATGAAACAACCTGAAGGTCAAATAGCACGATGGCTCGAGAAGCTCCAACAGTATCACTTTACCATCCAACATCGTGCTGGAAAAATGCATGGTAACGCAGACGGTTTATCCAGAAGACCCTGTCAAACCGATTGTAAGCACTGCTGTAAAACGGAACAACGTGAAGGCACTGTCATGATAAGGAGTTTTAAACTTGAACCGATGAACAGTGGACGACGACACAATTGAGGAAAGATCAAATGGAAGATCCAGACATCGGAGCAATACTACGGCTCAAGGAAGGTAACGGCGAGAGACCACCGTGGCAGGATATTGCGGACAGAGGGCTCGTTTTCAAAGCTCTCTGGGCTCAGTGGAATTCACTGGTTATTGAGAATGGATTGTTAAAGCGCACATGGGAAAGTGCGGATGGCAGCACAGTAACAACTCAGTTACTGGTACCAAGGAAGAAAGTTACCCAGGTATTGGAAGAAATTCACGGTGGTAAAACTGGAGCCCATCTTGGGGTAAACAAGACCTTGAGCAAGCTGAGAGATCGCTTTTACTGGGTGGATTATTGCGAAGATGTCAAGAAATGGTGTCGACAATGTAAAATTTGTGCAGCCAGCCAAGGACCAAGCACTCGATCTAGGGGAAAAATGAAACAATATAACGTTGGACTGCCATTCGAAAGAATCGCTGTTGACATTGCAGGCCCATTCCCTGAAACGCACAAGGGCAACAAGTACGTTTTAGTGGCGATGGATTATTTCAGTAAATGGCCAGAAGTTTTTGCCATTCCAAACCAAGAAGCATCGACTGTAGCTGAAGTATTAGTCAATAATGTCTTCAGTAGATTTGGAATTCCTTTAGAGCTTCACACTGACCAAGGAAGGAACTTCGAGTCAAGACTGTTCCAGAAGATGTGTGATCTGCTTGGTATTCACAAGACTAGGACAACAGCTTTACATCCGCAGTCTGATGGGATGGTCGAGAGATTCAATAAGACCATTGAAGAACATCTCTCGAAAATGGTGGATGAACATCAAAGAGATTGGGATCAGCATATACCACTATTCCTAATGGCATATAGAAGTGCAGTTCACAACACCACCGGACTTTCACCATCGAAGATTTTATTTGGTCGAGAATTACGGTTGCCTTGTGACTTGGTGTTCGGATCACCAGACGACAGCACCACGAACGTAGAGGACTACGCGGATGAACTGAAGGAAAGGTTATTGGGAATTCATAAGGCCGTGAGAAGTAAGATTACGCTAGCCAGTGACCGGATGAAAGCTCGTTACGACCTCAGAGCTAATTCTACGGGATTTCAACAGGACGATATGGTATGGTTATATAACCCACAGCGCAAGAAAGGGAGGTCCCCAAAGTTAACTCCAGCATGGGAAGGTCCTTATACAGTCATCAAGAGGATAAATGATGTTGTGTACCGGATTCAACGCAGCCCTAAAAGTAAGATGAAAGTAGTTCATCTGGATCGATTGAAGAGATACCAGACAGGAAACCTTGATCGGGACGATCAAATTTGAGGAGGGGGCAATGTCAAGAAAAATGGCGCATCCGCCAGAAATTAAAAATGTATTACTGGTTGCCTGCACAACCGCAACGTATCCGCCAGAAATTAAAAGACTTTTTCAGGCGCCATCTTTTAGTCAAGTCGAGAAGTAAGATTGAGAGTCGAGAAGTAAGACTGAATAACAATAGAATTGTCTGGTATGAAGAAGTACGCTTTCCGAGAATTGGGGAAATTTCGAGAAGCAGTCAATAGAGTATATAAGCCGGAGCCATCGACAACTGAGACAGTTTTTGAAATTTGAATATACCGCGTGGAAATTGAAAATCGGACAATTTGGTGAAGGAATCTTATAAATAGTTAGTTTGTTGTGTGTTATAAGTTAGTAATTGTGTATAAAGTGAGAAAATAAATTCGTTAAGTATTTTATCGTGAGTTTAAATTAGTGGCCCACGGAATCCGTAACAATATTTATACAAAATATCAAAATTTTTTAAAATAAAACAAACGATTTTCTACCAAACGTTTTATTTAATAAACATAAGCGAAGAGTAAGTATACACAAAGTACACACAAAAGTACACATAAAAAATCTAAATATGCATCGCTTCCACAAATATTTCTTTCAACATAAATTTTTATATTTTGGTGTGTAAAAAAAGGACTTTCAATACGTGAGAGAAAAGAGGACGGTACGATCAAATACGTCCTCTGGAATAGAGGACGGTTGGCAACGTTACCTATATTAAAAGATTGCATATTTTAATACAAACTTATTGCCTTACACATTATCTAATATCAGAAATGTTTGTTTCAGGTATGTACCACAACTGTTTGACGCCATCTTATAAGTGTAAGTTTAGAGTTATAAGATTAAAATAAAAATACTTAACTTGTTTATTACACGATTACAATAAACTACATATTAATATCACAATAATAACACTCTAACAACGAAATGTTGATTTCTACCATTTTCCGGTTTCTTTCACCTTCATTATTTATTAATATTCATTAATAATTTATTTTTTCTAGTTTTTTTTTACTTTTGTAATTGTTTAGGATTATCGTCACCACTGAAAATTCCATTTCCAACATTATATTTGTAAGTAAATAAAATTTGATTTAAAATATGTATGCTAGAATCAAAAGTATTTTGCTTACCTAATTGAAATGATATATTTTTTTTAAATTGTATTTTGACTTTTAAGAAAAAAGTATAGTATTTCTAAAGTCACTTAGACTGGTTTGGGACTCATAAGTTGGTTGTCCAGACGATCCTGACAAAAGCAGTGCCAAAATTAAGAGCCTTAAACCAGTCCTACTGACTTTGCAAATACTATACTAATTATTGTTGAATTAAAATAATGGAAAACACCTGTCATTCCTATATTCTCTCGCTAGACAGACTATACTGGTCTGAATATATTTTGGACCAACTCAATTTTTTTATGTAGATACGTCATATTGTGCTTGTTGCTAACGGACCGTATCTCCTATAAATATATAATTATTACGGTTGAGTATAAAGGGTTTACTTTATAATTAGAAACCTTGAATCCAATTTCCTATTTGTACATTTAAATTAACTTAATTTTCAGTATAAAAATGCATAACGTACTTTTGATGGGATATTTGAAAGCATGGCAGCAAATTTTTTATGCACATAATTTCTGTATTCATAATCGGTTATATAGAGTGGACGCCAGAATGTTTTTATCAGATTTTTTTAGCTTTAAGGTGGCTGATTAATTATTTTTTACTAAGTATACATTTTTATGTTATTTTGCAATTTTTTAAGAAAGTTCTTGACTATCTTATGCTTAGCCTTTGGCGTTACAACAGAAAAATAAAACACTAATTCACCACAATACACCCAAAACACTTTACTTTTGCACTGGACGCCCGTTTCACTAACAATGTTAGCATCAACAGGAGATGATTAAAACTGATCGTTTGCCACCTGTAAAAAATAAAGAAATATCCTCAAAGTTACACTGCAAGTAAAGTTATGGAGTTCATTCTGTTAGTTTTTAAACAAGCTTACAATCTGCTATTTTGAATCACTTAAACTCATGGATATTAACCAAAATCATAAATAGTTATTATACAAACTAAAATAACTTAGTTAATATTAAATCAATAATAATAAATCATGATATTAACGGAAACAAGTATACAATGTAATTCAAATTCAACCCCTACCATTAATTAGATAATATGCCGTTTAGAAACATTTAAAATTCCGAGTAGTTCCGACGGATATCTCCGACAAAAAACGAAAATTGAAGATTTTGATTTTATTTTTTTGTGATGTTATTTGACAAGGTGTCCCAAAACTAAAAGCACATTTTTGTCTGGAATTATTAGCCCTTTAAATGTGATTATTATTTCTATTGAACACACCACAATTTGTAAAAGTTCTTTCGTTTTTCCAAATACCATATCTGTATCAACGTATTACAGGCCAGAATGACTTATTAACCACCTTAATCACCGAATCATTATCATCATTTTCAGCTTATCCAACCATTTCCAATTATGGTTTAGCCTCCCTCACATATTTAGATACTCTCTTTGTAGTTGGACCCATTGTTGTCTATTGTTGGCTGTGCGGGCCCAAGTTATCCCTGCTAATTTCCTAATATTATGGTCCCATCCCAGATTTGGACTTCTTCTAGGTCTCTTAATTTCTCGTGAATACCATGCTGTAATTTTTGTGGTTCATCTGTTGTTCATCCTCCTTGCCAGGTGTCAGTTCTGCCCATTGCCACTTGAGGAATTTGATTCTGTGGATAACATCTATTACCTGTGACTCTTTTTACCTGATTCTTTTACGGTCTTTTCTGGTTATTCCCAGCATATTTCGTTCCATTGAGCGTTGTGCGACCTGCAGTTTCTTTATAATGTCCGTTTTAAGTGTCCAGGTTTCGCATGCATAGGTCATGACTGATAGTACACATTGGTTGAATGTTTTCTTCTTCTGTTTATAAAGTGGCATTCTAGATTTGAATATAATTGAATTTCTTCCATAAGTATGTAACGTTTTTAGTTCGTTACATGTCTTTTTTATATATTATGATATATATGATGTCTGGCGTATCGTCATCGGATTCCGTATCGTTCAGGCCTGATAATTTATTTGGCACGCTTGGCGTAATTTTTACGTTCCCTAGTCGCCAACCCTGTTATCGTTTGACACAACCCTGTTATCGCTCTGAGGAGCGTTCAGAGGCGGTGCGTCGTCTTGCTGGAAAAATATGTTTTCGAGTTCCATTAAGGGCATATCATCAATAAGGGGTCCAAAGCCTACTAGGTTAAAGTGGAGAACTTTTAAAAATTCTGTATTTCGAAGGGGACTATAACAAAATATCAAGTGTGCTATATTTTTGGAAAGGTAATTTTAAATTCTTTTCAGTTAATTAAAAATATAAAGGGTGTCCCAAATAAAAAATAAATTTTTCTGTTGATAACTCTTAAATTATTAATTTTAAAAAAATTATACTTAAACCATTAAATTCTACGTAAAAAGGTGCTTTGGGAATGTTTTCATAAAAATACAAAATTTTCCATAGCAAAAAAGTTACAGCGATTTGTTAAAAATGCACATTTTTGAAAAACACCCCGTAACTCCGAAACGGTAACAGATATTGATGTGCGGTTTTCACCATCATGTTTTTGATGAAAATTAAGCTCCAGACACCGATATTACTTTTCGTCTATCTCCTATGGAAAAGGGTGTTTCTATTTAAAAGCGTCGAATTTGACCCACCCTGTACATGCCTGGCGCCCAATATCTATATTTTTTGTTTATTGTTATTAGTTAGTTTTCTTTCCAGTGAAATACCTTATCCACGACTGCTCTCCGATGAAAAGCTGCCGTTCGCAGTGGTAATGTTTATAAAAAACGCTACAAGTACTCCATGCTAACTTAATTCTTCTGTTGATTTCTGGTAGTAGAGATCCCGAGCTGTGTATTAGTTGTCCCCAATATATATTCTTCTACTATATCCAGTGTTGTGTTATTTATTAGAATGTCATTTCTGTCTACTAGTTTGTTGTACATACTTTAGTTTTTGCTAAATTCATTTTGAGACCTACTTTATTGCTGGCTGTATTTAGTTCGTTACTGTGTGCTTGTATTTCTTCAGCACTATTCAGCGAATCTAAAATCTAAGATATTCTCCATCTATTTTAACCCTTTGTTGGTCCAGTCCAGTTAACCACCGAATATTAACTTATATTTTAATAAACTGTGCTACGAAATACGTACAATTTATTGGTATACATATTCCATTAATAGTAATTTGTTCTAGATTTTCTTAAATCATTTACTGCTATCTGTTACAATCGTTATTGTATTGTAATTATTATTCGCTATTTGCTATCTGTTATTTACACCTTGTAAATGGGAGGATCACGTAAATTACAGCCGATTGTTGCCGACCTTCGCATTAGCGTAATTCACAATCTACATAAATTGCAGGTTCGCGTTTTTTAGCAACTGGTTCTTAACGTGAATAACATTCATTCATTATGTACCAATATAATTATATACCAACGAGCCAAGGTATCTGATTAATTTAATTCAAACTATAGAGCCTCCATGATTTGAGAAAATGTTGGTATACAGGGTATTTCACGCAGATGGTTAATTAAAAGTTTTTCGTGATCTGATTTAATTTTAAAATTGAATGTTTTCAGCTCGGTTTCAAGATGTTTTTTCTAATATCTTACACTTATTTTACACTTTCCGCGAACGTGAACGAGGAACTGACAACCAATTTTTCTATTTTAAATAGAAACCCCTGTATATTTTTTGATTTTTGAATTCTATTTGAAAATCTATTGAATTGTATTATATTCATTTCCATGATTTTTTACGTAAAAAATATGTCTTAATTTTTTTAAATTAATCATAAACTTTTTGCGAAAAAATGATGATAAAACAGTTTTTGTTGAATTTTTGGCACAAAAACATTTCAAATTTATGATTTCAGTCTAATAATTATTTAGTCAACATGTTTAATTTATGTCAATGATGACAGGTATTTGTAATTTCGATTCCAAATATCTCCAGAACCATTACTCGTAGCGATTTTTACTAAGAGACCTTTTTTACGTAAAAAAACGTTATAAATGTTTTAATATTTTTTTTTATACAGGTACGAACGAAAAGTTATTACACGAAAAAAAGGATCTCTCTGTCGAAATGAATATGACTGACCCAAAAGATTGGCGCTTTTCAATAGGGCCAAGAACGACGTTTCTTTGTCCAAAGCATTAACTATCTTTTCATAAGCTTTAAAAAATTACTTCTAGAATAGAAGAATAGAAGAATAGAAGAATCTATCTGTCCAAAGTATTTCACTCTTGACCCAAAATTAATATGCAAAGAAGTTCTTGCTACAAGAACAATAGTTTCTTTGATTAATGCAAACATTCTTGATTGAAAAGGGACATTTCTTGATTAAAGAGACACTTTTCTTAAATCAATAGCGAATACTATTGACCCAACTAAAATTTATTTTGATCTAAGAGAAGTCTATACATCATATACAGGCATATTACGAGGTATATTATTTTCTGATAAATTTGGGTTTTCCTGGTCTGTAGTAAGTAAAGGTGATATTATTTTCCTCGATAGTAGTTATCTCTGCTTCTTCACTCCTTGCTATTATTTGGGGTGGTTCATCACTCTACAAATTACAAAAAAATGTTACATCACGATTAATCAAAGTAAAGGAAATAAATTATTAAAATTATAAACTTTGGTCACACTTTGAATTTTTTAATACGACGCCGACGACTTGAAATTCTAAAATTTTTGTAAGTATTTGCATAAAAAATCGATACCTATATTATTATTCTATCTATAGTCGCGCATGCATTATCTAAACAGGTACATTAGGTAAATGTCTCTTACCTTCAAATATAGAAAATATATGCTCTAATTTCCATTTTTTTAGAAACTCCTTTAAACAATCCATATATCCGAAAATTTCTCCATAAAATATGACAAATGCATGTTAATAACGATCACTAATTTGTTATACGATATGCGTTTAAAAAGCAAATTATGCAAAATTCCAAGCAACAAAACCCGTGCGTACTATGATGTGCGACCTATGAAATGCGACGTACGACTGATCGGACTGCCATGCCATGTCGACTGATTGTATATACCGTCCTTCGTCATCGTCTTTGCATGTCGTTATTATTTTTCATCAAAAGAGTATTTAGCTATTGGAAAAATGGCCATGTTTCTTGAATGAAGTACTTCCTAGCGTATTTTTCTTATTATCTTGAAACAAAGTAACTTGCACCTGGTTGAATGAAAATAGATTCAAGAGAAATTTTCGAATTTTTCAAGAGAACCAGTTTTCTTGAGTTAAGGGAGTTTTTCTTCAGGCAAAATATTTTCTTTTACGCTAAAATAAATTCTCTTGCCACTAATTTTTTTTTTTCAAGAACGATGACGACTTTAGTTCAAGTCTATCTTTTTTATCGGTGTACTCTTCAAACCAGTCAAAAATATGTAGATGGGGCCCTCTACAAGTAGGAGTGATATTGACATAAAAATCAAATTTGTCATGTCAAAAAACTTCCAGACACTAATTTTCATCCAGATATTGACATTATTTTAGAAATTATTTGGAAAAAATCGAAATAAAAATGAAACTACACCCTGTATCTATGAAACTAAGCATTTTAGGACATACATTTATACGAACGTTTTTGCTTATTTTTATCTGCAGAATATGCCGCCGAAGTTTCCGGAATACAGTTCGGACCACCCTGTATATTCTTCTATTTTCAGTGTTTGGTTTGGTAATATTATAAAATATTTTTTCTGTTTACTAGTTCGTTGTACATTCTTTACTAAAGTAAAGTTGTGAATATAATATATTAATGCTGAAAAATATTTAATATTAATCTTTCACTCCACAAATTAAATTTTTCATTTAAAAATTAAAAATATTTTAATATTGATTAAACTTAGTTTAATCATCTACTGTAAAATACGGAACTGTTTGATAAAATAGTAGAAATATCAAATCGTGGCGTTTTTTAAGTTTCATTATTCTTATTATCGAACTTTTATTTCATGTTTGATTCATATTTTCACTGGAGTTTAATGTCGCAAAATGATTTGTAGCTGTTAACTCGCCAGACAGTTCAAATATTTTGCGACAAAAGAGTGATTGAATGATATCCCTGTTGTTGGTCTGTTGCATCGCCGATCTGAACATAGGAAATTCCATGTAAATTTTAAAAATGATGAATACGTTTTTCCCATTTTATTTCACACAAAAATTTACTTGCAGCTTTTTAAAGAACTAAGCATAAAAGAAGCATCAATTTAATTCATTTGAATATTCCGTACACCAATAATTAGTGGACAGGATGAAGAATGTATAGGACAATTTTTTTCTATTTTATAGCTAACAAATACTTAATTTATGACTTGTTTAGTGTTAATAAATAAATTTTCTTTTGAAATAGGTGTGTTTATCTACGAAATTTATTTGATTTTTTAAATATTTTATGTTTACAGTGGACTTTTTGTAGCTTTTCATAGAAAATATAAGTTTGACAAATTTCTGTAGAAGAAAATTATAATAGATTGGCCATATTGTGACATAACTTGATTGTTATGTTTGAACAGGATCAGAGCCTATTTTTTCCTGTCAGATATTTTTCAAGACCGTGTTCCTTAATAATAAAAATTTCAATCAAAATATAGAAACGGGATAGAACACCAAAACCAAAGTAAGATACGAAATACAGTCTAGGTTTATGACATTATACTTATACAAAATACGTTTTGAATTTCATGTAGAATTCAATTTTTAATAATATTTACTTAGGCGGTTCTATTTAAAATAAGTAAATTGGCAACCACTGCCGGTTTAACCTGAACTGTCTGAAAGTGGAAAATATTTTAAAAAGAATGAACACCTGGAAACTTGAAATATCCACATTTTATTTGTATCTAAATCTAGATATTAGAAAACTGTTATTGAACTGACTCCGTGGAAAACCTGTATATTGTATGGCATTTTATATAATTATTGCATATTATACTGATAAAAGTCTAATGTCTTAATGCTAGATATACATGAAAAATTCCTTCAAGACAATGAATGGCCCACGTATTTTAACATGCGGAGCCGGGTTCTTATTAGATGATGCTGATCAAGTCAATGTTCTTTTAATTGCCAACAGAATTTATTTTAGTATAAGATCTCTCACCGTGAATAAGATGAGAGCCTTGAGTTTAATAAAGATTTTGTTCTGAGAAGTTTATTAAAAACCAGTTTTAGGATTCTTAATAATCCTTCAAATGACTTATGCAAATCAGATTTAGATCTTTTTATCATGCTAGAAAGTGATAGTTATGGTAATTAATTATTATTTTTGTTAAAGTTTTTTCGGGGCCATCCTTTGCCGGAAACACTGCGACCTGTGAGACCTATTGTGTTTGTTCTCTTTCCATATCTGCACCCATTCTCCTGAACATGCACCCTGCATTCCTGTACCCTGCACTAACTGGGTACATAGTTCCTCCGGTTCTAGCCTAGCTTTCCGACATAGAAAGTGTCGCTTGCGATCCAGAGCCTCGCCGTAACATAAAATTATGTGCTCCGCAGTTTCAGGATCTTTATCGCATAGTCTGCAGCCAAGACTTCCTTGATACATGTTGAGCTTGTTCAGGTAACACTTGACAAACCTGTGTCCTGTCAAGAGGCCTCTTGTAATTAGTAGTGGGAACTATCGAATGAATACTATCGAAACATTCGATAGTTGCAATTCATTCGAATAATTCGATAGTTAGTAAGAAAACATTCGTTGAAAACTATTCGAATAAAAATTATCGAATAGATCCATCATCTGCCTTGAAATATTGTATTCTAGTAATTCGGCAGCAAAAACCATTCATCTATAAAATTCATTCATTTATGAAATTCATTTATTCCTCAGGATCGATTATAATAAAATATTAACTGAATTTTAGTTGTCGCCCGGCGACGTAGGTTTCTTTCCGAGAAACCCGACAGCGGTCGGTGGCAATGCTATGAAAGAAGCCGGCATCTTTGATTTTTTTCGGAGTCAGATAAAAATAAGGACACATTATTATTTTTTTTGAGGTGCTAGTATTTACCAGAAAATACATTATGAAGGGCGCTGTTGCCATATTTTGGTATTAGTTGATATTAGCAAAGAATATTATTGTTTGCCTTTAGTTAGTTAGGGATAGTATGTCTATATATTCTGCATTTTTTTTATTAATATTCTGTTGTTACACTGCAATAACACTTGTTATTTTGGATGTAGGAAAATGATTTTTAATGTTTTTAAGCAAAGACTGGTTTAATAAATAATAATAACAGTAATAGTTTGTTATACCTATTAACAACAAAATTTAAAATCATTTAACATAAACATTTTTTTAAGTAGTAGCAAAATATAAACAACAAATTAGATGTCAAAATTATCCTATATTAGGTCCTATTTAAAAATAATATAGTCTCTAAATTATTTGGCAACGTTGGTTTATTAAAGAATAATAATTACAGAACTAATTTGTTATATTAACAACAAATTTTAAAATCATGAAATATAAACATTTATTAATTTTCTAAGCATGCAGTGTAATGGAAGGAAAATATAAATAAAAAATTAGAAATCAAAATTATTTATATTAGGTGCTTTATACCGTATGATCGAATAAAAACGGCGTCAGCGATGGCTATGAAATGAAGATCGCTGTCATTTTAAATGTAAAATTATATGGGAAATGTCATCGATCGTCATTTCCAAGCCAACTGGACGCCGTTTTTTTTTCGATCATACGGTATTACTATTTAAAAATTATATTTACTTTTACTGGCATTTACTTTAAAAAATAAATTAAATATTTCTTCGCAAAAAACTACATGTAAGAGAATTAGCATAAAGAAAATACAAACATCGTTAACTTTTTTTTTTAAATTGGCACGTGTAAAACTTTCATTTTAATTTTCTCACCCCATAGTTTGAGTTCGATAACCCCATTTACTTAACCACATTACTTAAATATGATTATTAAGTTCCCCAACTAATTCATATTATTAAAACATCTAAAATACAAATATGTATTTTTAAAATTAATTGTAAGTTCATCTCATCTCTCTTAAAAATTGCTACTTCTCAAAATTTCCCATTAAAAAAGAGACCATATACCATATAAAATTAAATAATTGAAAGATCGGACTACGGAAAACCACACAAATTTTCGAAAAAATTTTGACCACCTGCACATACACACAAATTGTCAATAAATAAAATTAAAAAAAAACTACTATTTTAGTATTTTAAATATTTTAATGAACGCAAAAATAGCACAGTATTTATACGGCGAAGTTATAAAAATTTGGAAGAACTAATAATGCACTGACGCATACAAAAATCAAACGAATACTAAATTTCATTTATCAAAAGCATTCGATAGTCGTGGCTCAACGATAACCATTTAGCCGCACGGCGAGGTTGTCACATATGCTTTAGTATACAAATGAATGAATGATTTTATTCGAATAAAACCATTCAATAGTTGAAATCATTCATTCAGTAACCATTCGATAGTCTACTTCATTCGATAGTTCCCATCGCTAGTTGTAATCCGTTCTTTATTCCTGCTAAGCATTAGCAGTTCTTTTGTGGTTTTAGAGCTAGGTCCTTGGATAAAGGCCTTGCTGTGCCTGTGCCCCTGTCTATTTCTCCAGTGGACATACTGCTTTTCCCTGATCCAGAGTTTTAGTACACTACGTGCTATACATTTGGGTATTCCCAGTACTGGCTCTGGACCAAGATAGGATGCCGATGATTCTTGCCTAGCTGGCTCATCGGCTTTTTCGTTGCCTTGGATGCCGCTGTGGCCCGGCACCCAGATTTCTAAAAGTTCCATAGATTAGAAGAAAATTTTATTTACATTTTTGGAAAGCCAAAATGAGCGCAGATGGTTTACGTTAAAAAAAATAACATGATGTTAATGTTATTAATTAAAATGATATGAAATAGTGTAGAAATTATTGCAATCAGAAGATGTCTAGGGATAAAGGAAGTAAAAATAAACAAGTTAAGATAAGATTATTGATAATGTTAATTGTTGTCAAAGTATATCTCAGATGCTGAATTAGAACTACTTCCTCACGTTTGATTTGGCTCAAATTTGGTATATGTATCTTGAGTGACAATGCATGGTATGAAGCGTATAAAGTGGTACCATAATGTGTAGAATGTAGAATGAGAGGAGGAGGGTTAATCACCGCGATCCTAAAGATATATTGTGTCCTCCTTTCTTGAGAAGAGTTTATGATTGGTATAATATACACAAATATCAATTTCTGGCCATAAACTTTGGTACGGCTGATGTCGGAGATGGAAAGCTGGCCTCAGATACTGGCTTTTGTCAGCCCTGAGACTGTATGATGAGTTATAACTCAAGATGTCGTAACTGTATGATCGCAGTGACTAACCCCCTTTCTAAACATTCTACATTCTCCTTCTAGTAAATTGGATTTTTGAAAAATATATTTATATTAGTATCTTGCTCTGAGTGTTGGCTTGAAAAAAGCCTTTGACCAAAATCAGGTAGAATCGGCGTATCTTCTTTCAATGGTCCTTTAAGTCTCGAAAGCCGAAGCCGAGAGAACCTACGCGAGATCGAGATGAACTTGTAGGTCGCAGACGAGGTCAGCGCTTACATTCGCTCTCATTATTCAGACGCGGTCGTTTGTGGCAGCAGCGGGCTCACGACCACCCTACATAAATGGTAGTGTGTAGCTTTTTTAGCACGGTTTCGTGATAGTTACTAATTTTGCATACATATAAGGTAGAAAGAAATTATGGTACCTATATTCTTTCTTAGGCTTATTTTTTATCTCTCATAGTTCTTTTATAAGTACTTTCTAATTAATTTATTAATAAATTTTGATAGATAAAAGAATCATCATAATAATAATTATAGAGAAGAACAACCAACTAAGAACACATCGTCTATATAGATTTATAAAATGGATAATCCAGCATATAGTGGTATTGGATAATTTCACGTTGAAAAAATGTTCAAACATAAAACCATTGCTAGTGTAGAGATGTGTAAATTCCATTTCATGGACCTGTATCGTTTTTTTGGGGTATGTTGATGATTCTTTTTCTTAGGTCATTGTCTCCCTTCGAAGGTTGGCGATCCTATTGAAAAATTGAATGGTCCGAATTGGTTGGCGCCTATTGATGGCGATCCTGTTTTTTTCTACAGAACTTCTGCCCTTTATGACAAATCTGAGCATATCGTATCATACGATAGGAGATACTTAGGTAATACGAGATTACCCTTCCTGATATGATCGATGGCAATAAACTCCATTTCTTAGCCGTTGATAGGACTCTTTGCCTACTCGCCTCAGCACCTCCTCATTCGTATATTCCTCTTTCACACTCTATCTACTCCTCCTACCTACTCATTCACTATATCTACGCAGGATATATACAACGTACTACAATAGATCGAAAAAAAGGCGTCAGCGATGGCTATGAAATGAAGATAGCTGTCATTTTGAGTTCAAGTTCCTATAAACAAGGATATAGAAAGGCATGGTTTTAGAGCTACAGGATATTAAAACTTTTTAAAAATAGTTTTTTTTTGTAATTATCTTAAATACCATTATTTTTTTATTTAAAATTGCTGTATATTGGACTAATAGAAATAATAACTAATAGTAATAATATTTAATAATAAATTAAGTAAAATATATAATTTATTAATTTTATTTTAATTTTAATTTTATTAATTGTGATTAATAAAATTGCGTTTATCTCATCAAGGAGGCCGAATTGGACAAAATATCAAGAGATAACTTTTAATTGGCATTAAACGGCCTACACAATTTTGATATTAAAAGAAAAAAGTCAGTGGCGCACAGACAACACAAGACTTTAACACTCTTTAACTACGAAACACAGCAGAATCGGACCTATGTTGATATGAAAAATAAATCTTATTTTTGCGTGAGGATCGAATCTCCCTATGAAAGATGGCACATGTTTTTTGAAACACCCTGTATATTTGCACATGTCTATGATGTTCGTTCTCACAGAACTTATCAAATTTATCTGGTTATGTCCATCACTAACAACAACTGCTAGGAACCTAAATCTAAAGATAACTAAATATTATTAGGATATTTTTTGCATCTGTTTATGTTTTAAAATGTAATTACACACATATCACACAGCCAACCTATAGTTCTTATTCACGTCAAATTAAATGTAAAATATAATACACCATAGGACCATAGTACCTTTTATCTCGTAAATTAGGAACATAATAGATTCATTAATTGTGAACAAAACATTGTTTTGTTATCTTTTATTGTCACATTCTGTTACAATTTGGCAATTGGGGTTTCCAAGTACTTGCTTTAACCGGATATGTTTGGCCTTTTACAGTGATATCCGGCTATATTATTACAATAGTGCCTTTTCTTAAGCCATCTGGTACGTATAATAAAGTAATAAATTCATAACATTTTATTCAATTCAATGATTTATGAGAAAGCTGATAAACTTGTAGTCTGAATTAAGAAAATAATAGCACAAGAATTGTGAACACACCGGTTTTCGTTTAATTATCGTTAGTTAAGCGATGTTAAATCATGCGAGTGTTTGGAAGGGTGGATTATAAAATTTATTGACAGTGGAGAGATTGAGTTAGATTTTCACACTGGTTGAGAGGTCAATATGTTCTATTAGAGGTCAATATGTCAATCTATTGAGAGGTCAATATGTCAATCAGTTCAGAAACCGCGTAAACAAGTACACAAATGGCCAAAATTATGGCATATATCGTTTAAAAATATACGGAAAGGAATTTAAAGAATCTTTTTTTATACATAGCTTTGATAATCTGTAATAAACATTTTTTTTTGTTAAAATGGATATGGTAAACAATGTTTATCGTTCAGACCCAATATTATTACAAATTCTTGCACATTTCGATTTTTGGTCTCTTGGGTTTCAGAAGAAATTTGACCATTGTTTTGGCCTTGAAATGCCTAGAAACATTATTTCACAGTTTAATAGAGTCAGAATAGTAACACTGTCTCAACAGACCTACCGGCAAGTTGCAATAGCTGAAATTGTAGGAGTTAACCAAAGCGATGTTTCGCGAATATTAAAAAAAATCAGGGAGACAAACGAGGTTACAGACCGGCCTGGAAGGGGTAGAAAGAGAGTTACTGTTGATATGCAAGACCGTCAAATATCCCTAATTGCACGACGCAATCCCCTGCTTTCTAGTACTGCTATTTAGTACTCGCGACGAACTTTGGTCTGGAGAGCATCTGGAAGACGAGCACGCTTGAATGCAGCTCAACCCCTTGTCCCGTTTCAAGGCATTATGGTATGGGCAGGTATAATGCACTGAGCTCGAACTCCTCTTGTTTTTATTGATGGCACAATGACAGGTGACTTATATCTTAGAGACGTTTTAGAGCCTATTGTGCGTCCATTTCGGGGGGCAGTGGGAGATGAATTTGTTTACATGGATGAAAATGCTCCTCCCCATTGCACTTTAGCGGTTCGCGAATTTTGTGAGGGAGAGTGTATGAGAAAACTGTGGTGGCCACCGATGTCTCTAAATATGAATGTGATCGAGCATGCTTGTGACATGCTAAAACGCCATATTGCCAAAAGGAATGATTCCCCCCGTACCTTAAATGAATTGAAAATTGCTGCGCGCGAAACATGGGAAGCCATTCCTCAACATTTTCTGGACAACTTAATTAAGAGCATGCCACGTCGTATCACAGCTTGCATTGAGGCTCGAGGAGGCAATACAGACTATTAGTTGTGAGAAATAATTAAAATTGTTTTCAATATTTTCTGTTTAAAATGAAATTTGTTTTTGTTGATTTTCACTAATTATGAAATAAAATTATAACATGCTTGCTTCATCCACGTTACCGTAGAAGAGATGGAGATGGAGAGAGCGTCTAGCACTATCCATAGTAGTACGTTTTGTACTCAAATGCTATTCTCTGCTTTTCGTTTTGTCAGATTGATTTGGCAAAGTCGACCTGACGATGGAGATAAATCTCCGAAACCGCGGTCATCGAATGGCTGTTCCCTTCAGTCTGATGAACTTAATGCAGAGAATAAGCATATATGTAGGGTTTTTTGGCTCCTTTTTCCGCTTCTTGTATTTTGTTTGTTTAATAATTTAATTAATTAATATTAATTAATTATAACAGTCTAGTTGCATTTAGATTTTTAATTTTATATTAGTTAGGTAGTCGTGTAGTAAACCAATATGTCTAAAATAAAATAAAAATATCGTTATATGCAATAATTTTGACCATGTGTGTATATCGTGTCAAATTAGGCAAGGCAGCACAAAGGACGATAAACAATAATTTACTTTTTTATTAATAGAGTTTAATTACTTAAATAGAGTCTTGTTTATTATATGGAAATTTAACGCTAATGCAAGTATTAATTTCATTCTTTGCAGGTACAAGTTTAAACTTTTTTTGGAGAAAGTTAGATATAAACAGACGAGTTTGAATACATTTTTACTTATTTCCGTAGTTTGTATCGGTCTCACTTTCCAAAAATAAAAAAGCCGGCACATATTTTAAGTCTGTCAACCATCCGTCCATCTTGATCAACAAGTTGCAGCTCCGTTTCGGGTCACCGCTTTCTACCCACCTCAGAAAAATGTTAATTCGTTATTTTATTTTTTTTTTAAATATATTTTCCCACAATAGTTAAATTTTAGCAGACCGACAATAATTTTCGACATCTGGGTTAAGCGGCTTTCTGGTGATTTGCAAAATGGAAACAATTAAAAAGAGTTAAATTTCGCACAAAAAATTCGACTGTTCTTTTTTCTTTTCTCGTAAAAGTTTTTATTGTTTAATTTTTAAAATAAATGGTGCGTTTTAATTGACGGGAGTCTAATTGACCTACTGAGTGTTAGTAACTACACATTCTCTTAACATAACTAAGTTTTATTATTTATGTTTCTATGTCTTTACGTGGGCAGGGATCTGTAAACATTGCATTTTTTAAAAATGTTTCCTTGTTTCTTTAGTGTTATTTAATTATGTAATAATGTCAAAGACCTTTATATAAATCTATTTTAGAATGGAATGCAATGTTTTTATGTTCCTATATACAAGGTGATCAAAACTCTCCATATCACGCTTCTCTTTAAGCTTTTTACTTCAGTTTTTACACAATATTTAGTAACTTAGCATACTAACATCCGCATTTCTCTAATAATAATTTGCAAGTTTTAATCAGCTGCTTATGATGCTAACCACAGCTTATTAGTAGAATATGTAGTTGAAGTAGTTTATTACAAACTATGAATAATTTGTATTAATTACATGAATTTTTAAAGAAACTATAAAATTTAAGTGCCAATATAAACGTGAACTAAGAGTAACTCTAGAAAAAAAAACAACTTAAATAAAGTTAAATAGGAAGAACTAAAAAAAATTAAATACAAAATTAAAATTACTCATTCTTCTCAGTTTGGGATTTTGGGAATGAATGATGACAGTTGTCAATTACCGATCTCCCCTCTATACACGCACATAATGTCACCCTCTGACACTGAATAATAACATAAATATACCTTTTATTCCCTTAAGTAATAAAACATTTGTCTAAGCCAGGTTTATTGAAAATAATTGGGGAATCCCCCTCTATGAAATGTGTTAAAGTTTTATTGAGTTTAGTGATTAAGGGTTTATAAGTTATGTTGTAACTTTTTGTAATGATTTTTAATTTTAAAAAGTGCATGATCTTAAATAATGTAATTTATAATTAGCAGAATTTATGAGTAGCACGAATAATTATTAGAATTAGTGAGTTATTGTTAATTTTAGATGTATAATGAAAAAGGTAAAGTCAAGGCTTTTATATTATATGAGTTATAATTGGAAATGTCAAGTTTATTCACACATAATTCAATATGGTCAAAAAACGGCATCAACGATGGCTATGAAATGAAGATCGCTGTCGTTTTGTTATGTCAAATTATATGGGGAATGTCATCGATGTTCATTTCCAAGCCAACTGGACGCCGTTTTATTCGATTATATGGTATGTATAGATTCACAGCTTTGGGACCATGATATTATAAATTAGCAGGGATAACTTGGGCCTGCATAGCCAACAATGGGCCCAACTACAAAGAAAGTACATATCTAAATATTTGAGGGAGGCTACACCATAATTGGAACTAGTTGAATAAGCTGAAAATGATGATGAATTCACAGCATGCGTTCTAAATAATATTAATTTACAAATAATATATATAAAAAAAGACAAAGATATAATTAATTAAAAAGTATTTTAAAGCATTAACGAGGTCGACTTAGGTCGACTCAGCCTTAAATGAGTACTTGGGATTCACAATTCTGAGGTAATAATAGGCGGTTGAAGCGTAATGCTACACTGATAAAAAAGACAGACTTGAAATAAAGTCGTCATCGTTCTTGAAAAAAAATATTTAGTGGCAAGAGAATTTATTTTAGCGTAAAAGGAAAATATTTTGCCTGAAGAAAAACTCTCTTAACTTAAAAAAAGTGGTTCTCTTGAAAACTTCGAAAATTTCTCTTGAATCTATTTTCATTCAACCAAGTGCAAGTTACTTTGTTTTAAGATAATAAAAGAAATACGCTAGGGAGTACTTCAGTCAAGAAACATGGTCATTTTTCCAATAGCTAAATACTCTTTTGATGAAAAATAATAACAACACGCAAAGACGATGACGAAGGACGGTATATACAATCAGTCGGCAGTCCGATCAGTCGTACATCATAATACGCACGGGTTTTGTTGCTTGGAATTTTGCATAATTTGCTTTTTAAACGCATATCGTATAACAAATTAGTAATCATTATTAACATGCATTTGTCATTTTTTATGGACAAATTTTAGGATATATGGATTCTTTAGAGGAGTTTCTGAAAAAATGGAAATTAGAGCATTTATTTGCTATATTTGAAGGTAAGAGACATTTACCTAATGCACCTGTTTAGATAATGCATGTGTGACTATAGATAGAATAAGAATATGGGTATCGATTTTTTTATGCAAATAATTACAAAACTTTTAGAATTTCAAGTCGTCGTATTAAAAAATTCAAAATGAGACCAAGGCTTATAATTTTAATAATTTATTTGCTTTACTTTGAAATCGTGATGTAACATTTCTTTGTAATTTGTAGAGTGATGAACCACCCCAAAAAATACCAAAGAGTGAAGAAGCAGAAATAACTACTATCGAGGAAAATAATATCACTTTACTTACTACAGACCAGGAAAACCTAAATTTATCAGAAAATAATATACCTCGTGATATGCCTGTATATGATGTATAGACTTCTCTTAGATCAAAGTAAATTTTAGTTGAGTCAATAGTATTCGCTATTGGTTTAAGAAAAGTGTCTCTTTAATCAAGAAATGTCCCTTTTCAAACAAGAATTTTTGCATGAATAAAAGAGACTATTGCTCTTGTAGCAAGAACTTCTTTGCATATTCATTTTGGGTCAAGAGTGAAATACTTTGGACAGATAGATTCTTTTATTCTCTAAAGTAATTTTTTAAAGCTTATGAAAAGATAGTTAATGCTTTGGGCAAAGAAACGTCGTTCTTGGCCCTATTGAAAAGCGCCAATCTTTTGGGTCAAAGTCATATTCATTTCGACTGAGAGATCCGTTTTTTTCAGTGTAGCCACATTACTTTCCTTGTATACCGAACGGCTCTAGCATGGCAAGCTGTACCTTGCTACTCCCAAGGCGTTAAGCGCTATACATATACGGGAGATATTATTATTATTTTAAAGCGTTAATGATATGAATTATTTAAAGTATTAATAGTATAACAAAGAAAATGCTAGATCTCTTTGAATACTTATATTGTTGCTGAATATCTAGTTTTCATGAGAATTAATAGTAACAAAAAAAACATTAAATTCTCTCTTTATATAATAAAATACAATAATTCACTAATTTCTATAAATTACCATTATTGTATTAAATAAATAGTATTTATACACCCTGTAACAAGTACGAGCACGATATCTTTTGTATTCAGTACGCGTGTGAACATCGAAAACTTTTAATGAACTCATCTAACTGTAACTATATAATAATATTAAAATAACATTCCCAAATGAATGATGCGGTTTTAGTTTTGTTTGCAATTCAATATGACTTTAATCCGTAATAGAGTAAGCGTAATTGCACGGAAATGGCCGTATCGATCTTATATAAGCGGCGATCGAATTTATAATGATATAAATTTTGAACCTTTATATAAGAATGTAATATATTTTGATGAGAATATTGACAAGAGCTTAATGGTATTGACTTTGTTAGAGAAATTTATTACAGAAATGAGCGAATCTTTAATATTTTAAGGTGTTCAGTTATCAATATAACGAACAATCGAAAAAAAAACGGCGTCCAAGACTGCTACACACAAAAAAAGAAATACTTCATTTATGTAAACATATTTTCTCAAAATTTTTTACTAAATTTAAGTAAACAGATACTTTTTTCAAGTATATATGTTTCGTTTAAATATATGCATTTGCTTAAAAGCAAAATAATAATTATTCAATATATTTTCTTAATTTAAAATAATATTTTTGTTTAGAAACTCTGATAGTATTAATTGAAGTTTTGAATATACTGCTTCCAAAATAAGTTAGATATTCTATTTAAAATACCAATCTATTTCAATGAAATATATAAGGTTTTGATCAAGAAAAATAAAATATTATTTTAAGAATCTTATATACTTCATTTAAAACAAATCTTTGCTTTAATTGTTAAGTATAAAATAATAAAATTCTCCAAATAAAAATAACCAAGGAATTAAAACACAGTTTTTCTTAAAATAAAAATATTTTATACACATTTTGAAACTACTATGTTTCCGTTTAAATATATTTTGCTGCACAAACCAATTAAAAAATAAACATATTTACTAGGATTAAAATTATTATTTTTTTATTAATTTTGTCTTGAGAATTAGCAAATTTCATTTACCCCTTCCCATCACTTGTTTTCTAAACCTGCTTCAGGCGGCCGGTAATCGGTATTTTATAGTTGAGTTTTGAGTTGAACAGTTGCTTGATGGGACGCGGTAGGGGTGTTGCATGGGTGTTGCTGTTGCGTTTGGTGCCGTGGTGCGATTAGTTATTAATTATGGAAAAAAAGTTAGTAGTTAAAAAGTAAGTAAAATACTATAATAAATAAAAAAAGTTAATACTCTTTTTACTCAGCTGAACTCGCTTTTGAATTTACATAAGCAAAAACTAAAAATAATAATTTTTTAGTCGACTTCAACAAGATGAGTACAATTCTTTGGCTGCTAAAATAGTGCTCCTTTTCCCACAAAGCCAATGGGAGTGTATTACTGTCCCCCTGTGAAAAGAGCATGTAGTCCATTTCACAAGACACTTATGGCTAAGGGCAAACTAGTGAATCACTGCAGAAATATTTTATTTAGATCTGGTGATACCCAAAAACAAAGAAAAAGGCCAGATGACGAAGACTTTTGGTATTGTCCCGAAACAAAAAAAAGATAATTTAGAAGGTATAGCATTAAAATAGTAAAATTTAGTTGAAATTAACAGAAAGCAATCATTTTTAGATACATTTAAAGAAGAAATTGCATAGCTGCAACATAATACCGAGCCATGGAATAAAGTAATGGAATATTGGACTCGAATCTGGGAAGTTCGATCCACATCATGTGACATGTCATCCTCAGTGTCGCAATACCTTGAAAAATGACCAAACCAAACCAATGTTTATGCTGTACATACTAAAAATAAACTTTTAACAGAGATATTTTTGCCTTACTTCAAGAATTTTATTTTACTCAAATGAAACAAAAAGAAAATTGTTCGGAGAATTGAAAAGTCTCAAATTTAAAAATATATTTATTCAGACTAAGTAAAAACTTTTGTTGCTTCAATTCGTTCGTATCTTAAACCAAACTTTTACTAATATTCATTTTGAGAAATAAGTTACTCAAATGGAGATTGAATATACTTTGATCAAGAAAACCGTTATATAACTTCAAATTCGAGGCATTTCAAACAGAGTAAATGCAATTTTAATTGTAGAATTAGTTTATTTTCGCTTTAAAAGATTTGATATCTTAAAACAATAATCGTTTGTGTTTTAGATAGAGTAATAATAAATATTTAAATCTAAAATTTTTATTCTTGTTTTAAAAAATAAATCATTCATTAGGAGAATATTGTAGCATTAAATTTATCATTCTAAATACTTAGTATAAATATATATTTCTTTGCGTATATACAAAGTTAAGATTTATTCTATTTGAGTATTAAATGTTTGAAATAAGAATATTCTTTTTTGTGTGTAGGGGATGACAATCTAATAATAATGGTAATTTGCTAAGGATTGACATAAGACTTGTCAAAATTAACGCTAATTATAGAAAATTAAAAAAGGATAGAACGTTTCCAGACACACAAATCTATTTCCAAATAAATATTTTTCTCGAATTTTAAACTACACCATTTAATCATTTTTACTCAATATTAAATAAATTACAAGCTTGTTAAGGCCAACTGGCAATAAGCGCGATTAAAGAATAAATAATAATACGAGCCCAAGTCTCTCTCTCTCTATCTTTATTCCTAGAGGAATGTAGTGGTCAGGTGATGTGTGAGGTTTGTCTCCATAATTCCCTGTCTTGTGCTTCATGTACAAGCGTGTGCAGTGGCTTGTGGGTCATCTTTGATAGCTGGTCTATCCATTGGGAGGGCGAGCGGCCTCTTGGTCTTCTTTCCGGAACCTTGCCCTGTATAATGAGTTTTTCCATACAGTCAGTATCCCTCCTCATAACGTGACCGAAATATTTAAGTATACGCGACTGTATAGAAGTTGAGAGGCGTTCTGTGATGTTCAGTTCTTGGATTATGGATTCATTGGTTCGCCGGGCAGTCCAGGGAATTCTGAGCATTCGTCGCCAACAGTACATCTTAGTTGCGTCAATTTTTTTCTTTTCTGACTGTCTCATCGTCCAGGACTCGGAGCCATACATTAATATAGGAAATATTAGGCAGTGAACAAGCCTTTTTTTTAAGTGTTTAGATATGTGTTTGTCTCGCCATATCTTTGAGAGTTTTCGCACTGCCACTCTTGTCATTTCAGATCTTCTTCTTATTTCCCCTTCTAACGATCCCGTGTTGTTTATAAGTGACCCAAGATATATACCGCATGATCGAGAAAAAACGGCGTTAGCGATGGCTATGAAATGAAGATCGCTGTCATTTTATATGTAAATTTATATGGGAAATGTCATCGATCGTCATTTCCCAGCCAACTGGACGCCGTTTTTTTTCGATCATACGGTATATTGACTTACAACCTCAAAACGACCAATGCTCACTACATCAGGTTTGTTGTTGTTTTGCCTGTCGATAATCATAATTTTTGTTTTAGAGGGATTAATTTCAAGTCCAAGTTTCTCTCTTTCGTCTTCAACCAATTTTAGAAGCTGCAGTAACTCTTCCTCGTTTCCCGCTAGAAGGACCGTATCGTCTGCAAATCTGAGGTTGGTAATTTTGTGACCATTAATTGTTATCCCCCCTTGCCAATGTTCCAATGCCCTTCTCATGATATATTCAGTATATACATATATTGAATAACTGAGGAGATAGTTTGCACCCCTGCCTAACACCACAGGTAGGCTGGAAGTCTTCCGAAGTAACGCCATTGATGGTAATTCTACTTTTGGTATTTACATAGAGATTCTGGATCAATGAAATCAAATGAAGAGGCACGCCCATTTCTTTAAGAACCATCCATAGTTTTGACCATTTAACTTTGTCAAAAGCTTTTCGATAGTCTATGAAAGAAATATAGAGCGGATTGTTAAATTCTCGGGCCTTTTCGATAATCTGACGGACATTCAAAATTTGTTCACGTGTTCCTCGATCTCTTGTGAATCCTGCTTGCTCTGGAGGGATTTGTGGTTGAATATACGGTTTAGCCCAAGTAATGACGTCTAAAATCGCCAAAATTATCATTGATTGTCATTCCCCAGCCGTCATTGACGCCGTTTTTTTTTTCGATAGTATGGTACATTGAGTGGCGTGTTTTATTAATAGTTTTTTTTACAGTAATGTAGAAATTGTTTAATTAGTGTGCAAGGTAATTAGGTAAAATCGATAAAGAACGTTTTAAAACTATATCTTAAATAACTTTAAAACGGGTTACTTGAGGTATAGGAGCTTATGTATATAAAAATAGTGAATAAAACACCTTTTCATTAATAAAATAAAAAAAAGTGCGTTTCCATGTGAAAAAAAATAGTTGTGATAGCTTTTTCATGCCTTAATTAAGGGGCAGTACCCTAGCATCCTACAGGCAGAAATCTACGCTATCGAAAGATGCGTACAACTTATCTTAGATAGGAACTATCGGAAATAGCCATCTTATCTGATGGTCAAGCAGCGTTAAAAGCGATCAACTCAGTATCAATCAATTCGAAGTGGGTCAAAGAATGTACAGAGAAGCTGAACGAATTAGGCAAAGAAAACAAAGTCCTTCTCTGGGTCCCAGCTCACCAAGGGATAGAAGGTAATGAGAAAACAAATAATCCAGCTAGAAAAGGAGCAAACACTCCACTAACTAGACCAGAACCATTCTGATTTCCAAGCGTAAACCAACTAAAAGCGAAATTTGGAAGACTCCATCCGTAACCTGGAATGGGAATCCTGCAGCGGTTTGAGACACTCGAAGAAGTTTCTGAGGACTTCCGACCAAGAAAATTCAAAATTTTTTCTTGATTTAACTAAGAAACATCTTCGGATTGTTACGGGGTTCTTAATAGGACACTGTGTCGTCAAAGAACACTTCAGTAGATTGAAGCTAAGAAAAAACCAGCGAATGCAGATTCTGTGGGGAAAATGGGAAAACACCAGAACACCTCATCACTGAGTGCGCCTAGACGACAACCATTCGTGCCATAAACTTTGGTACGACTGATATTGGAGATAGAGTACTACCCTCTGTAAAACCGTCCCGGATACTGGCTTTTGTCAAAGCCCTAAAACTATATGATGAGTTATAACTCAAGAACGGGGGCCACAAGAGATCTGTAAGATCGCGGTGTTTAACCCCCCTCTCACTCATTCGACATTATACATTCAGGGACGGTTACAGCTAACAACCTATGAATTTTTTAAAAAAATTGTGATAGATAGCTGCAGCCGTATGTCTTCGCTGTAATATAAAAAGTTTGTAGTAATCACAAACTGATGTTTAGGTTACATGACTCTTCCCTGGCAAAGTTTTTGTCTCTAAACATTAAGATATTTTCTCCCAAAAACGATTGGCTAGAAATGGCGTGTTTCTATCAGAATTTATCAAATTTTACAGGGAATTTAAATTTAAAAGAAAAAATGGTAACATCAGCCATCCATTTAAATTCAGAAAGTTCCTTTCAACTTCCAGTACAACCCGAAGTGCAGAAAACGATTCCGGGTCGCATAAAAAGCCGGAGAGCGGTATAGGAAATGTAGAACCCGTTTCCCCTTCTTTCGAGTCTTTGCGGTTCGGGCAAACTTCTTCAAAATGCATGCCCCTTGTAGCGGTATGTTCCTATATAACCTAACCAACACTGATCAAGGGCTGGTAGACGTGGATGTAATATTAAAATTTCGTTGTGTTGTAACTAAATCTGTTTCAATATTAAGGCGAATTTCCACCAAACCTTGTCAATTTCGCACAAATCCTGCACAAAACAGTGATTTGTCTATTTCAATAGAACAGCAACTGGAGTTTCCAAAATGAGCAACATTTTGTATATGTGTAGTCGCGCCAATGTTTTTTTTTCAACAACGAATAGTTCTGTCGTTAGGTGGAAAGATTAAAGGGCCTCTGTGTTCTGAAAAGAGAATTTGTTTGGTGGAAATGGTACTCTCTAATGGCGCATCTAATAATTATAATTGGAACAATTTGCAAATTTCCAAATTCGTTACAGTACATTCTTATAAAGTTATGAAAGAAAGTCGTTCATGACTTTTCCGGGTTTAATTTTTTACAATCAATTAAGGGGTTTCTGGCAAAAACCCCATTTGTCAAAAAATGGGTAAAATGAGTTAATGGCGCTATCCGACAGTAATTTGTTAGTCATAACGTTCCTACCAAACGAATTCGGGAAAAGTGCTATAAATCAGCCCGTGGCATTACGATCAAAAATACCGTAATTCCGCAAGAACCCCACAAGTCACAAGTCTTAACGGCAAAAACTCCACTAGTCCGCTACTTGTTGTGGTTTGATTATTTGTCGTTCGTAATCGTTCGAACAGTTGCTAAGAGAACTTGGTTGTTTCCACGGTTTTTGCCAAAATGCCCGCAAAAACCCCACAAGTCGAACAAATTCATACCCTTCCTAACTAAAAAATAAGAAAAAATTAAAAAAACTAGTTTTCTGCAATTTCAGATCATAACCAGAGCTTACACAAAAAAAAACGACAATTTAAATTTAAATGGGAGCAAGATATATTTTTTTTTAGTTTTTCCAAATTTCGAAATATCTGACCAAACCAAACCATACCAAAACTAGTTGTAATTGAGTCCGTTTGGTCAAAATACAACTTCGGTGAATTTGCAACAGGAAAGAAAGTGTAATTCTTTTTCACGACTCGATATAGAGATTTCTTAGTTTGTACAACCAATCTAAGCGAATATCTTTGTAATTTTCATCCACGACCTCAAAAGTGTTAATCTAATTAATTTTTTAATCAATATTTTTCTAATTATTATCCCTCACTATTTTTTCCGCAACCTTCGATACAACACGCTGCCTAGATTGAGGCCAGGGCTGAAACCATGAAATCACCTGTTGATTAGCGCTACGTTAATTACAAATTAATCTTCAAACTGTTTAAAACCCAGCGACCGTTCGCGATATCGATTCCTTGCATGCCTAGCGTGCCGGTACTATACCGTACGGCTCCAGTTTAATTGGCAGAGGAATGCGGTACGACGATACAATAGGAAACAGAATTTCTGCTATTTTCAGGCTGAGGAAAACATCTAAGTAAGTCATCGTTACGTTAATTAGTTTAATTCGCTTTAATAATGGGCTGACGTAACTGCGGAAGTGCTGAAGGTATTTACTAAGTAAAATGGTCCTTTTAGAAAGATGGTAGAGGCTTTGGTAGAGCGCAGTATTGAATAAATACACTTAGACGAAGTTAATACTTTTCATTTTTGTTGTAATTGAGTTTAGAATTTGTTGTAATTGTAGTTTGTTATTTTAGCCCTTTTAGAGTGGCACGTATTCTATATGTGACCATTGTTGGAGAATCGGTCTCCATTTTCTCCACTTCTTTAACTTGGTGTCTCCTTAGATCTGATACCGATGTTGTCCCGGATCTATAATAGAGGATATATCTCTTTTTCTATTGCCTCCTTGGATTTGAAGCCAATTCCTATTGTGAGGACCTGACCATGACCCTTCCCCCTCGAATTCATGACTACACGCAATAGCCAGTGACAAGACAATGAGATGCTCTTTAGACCCAGCCAAAATGCTAGAGAGGATGCCCCCTAACACCTGACTGGGAGCTTCCTCACCAACGACAAGATCTCGCATCTCCTAGAGAAAGGTCTTGAGTCTATGTAGTAATTTACTGTGACCTGTATTATCGACTCAATTATCTTCAGTATAAAACCTACACTGTGTCTTCTTCACTAGGCCAATCTTATGTGGATGGCTAACCTTCCAATGTCCTAAAGTCTATTATGATGCAAATTTCGCCTTCTGTAAATAAAAATTGCTTCTTCTTATTTCCAGAAAATTCTTAAACTAAGAAGAAGCAGTATTTTCTCTCTTTAATTGATGACGATTGAAAACGAAGGAAAGAAACTCTTTGTGTCTTTGTCATAATATGTCTAATAAATATGAATAACATTTAATTCATATTAGAACTAGCCATTAGCTCAGTCCTCGATTTTTGATATAATAATAGGTTTTGCAAGGCGCAGCACAAAAATAGGTGAACTTATTCTGATCGGAAATCTGACACAATCAGTTTTGCTTTCTTCTTTGGTCAATACCTTAGGTTAGGTTAGGTTTTAATGGCCCTGGAATTGAGCTCGGTCTAGAGAATAGCAATTATAGAATCAGATCACTAAAATAGTCTAGAATATTCTAGAGACTTTTAGAGACTGTTACTATATTTTAATATGTATTTAGTTATGATCAATCAGATAAAGAGATTTTCTCTCAAATGTGCACGTGAATATTGGCATTATTTATTAAAATAAGGATAACTCTGGTTTGTGTTAACTGAATTAATCAAACTGGAGCACTTTTAAAAGGGCTTTTTTTTATTAGTAATCTTCCACTAATGTTTATTTAAATATATTTTGCCAACAGTTATTGCATTTTTTCAGAAAAATTGCAGATTACTAATATACAGAGTGGTCCGAACTGTATTCCGGAAACTTTGCCAGCATATTCTGCAGATAAAAATAAGTAAAAAAATTCGTATAAATGTATGTCGTAAAATGCTTAGTTTCAGAGATACAGGGTGTAAAAATTTCATTTTTATTTCGATTTTTTCTAAATAATTTCAGAAGTATCGTCAATATTTTCCGAAGTTTCTGGAATACAGTTCTGACCACCCTGTACATTCTTATCGACCTATAGTATTCCATCTACCACAACTCCAGGCTTAAGATTCCTTAAAGTCACAAAGCCACTCGGGTCCTTCTGGCCTAGTCAAACCATGCTTGTAATACTCTCCGTAGCAGGATATTTATTAAAATACATAATAAATTTGATACTAAAAAATAATTTTTGTTAGCATGAAGATAAAAGTGTTCCACATGCATAATTACTCTTTTCATACCTGTCTAAAGTAACATGACTCACTTAAAACGACTATTAATTACGTGTACAACAACTTGTTATTCTACGTCTACACGTACGTATTTCCTTGTTTATAGCCCTGGCGGGAAATAAATTAAAAATAAACGACGGCGTCTATTTTTAGAGAGAAAAATTCATCAACCCACTCACTCGTTGGATTTAGAATAAAATTTGTGTTTTAATTTGCCATGTTGAAGAAGGTTTGGAGTGCGCGGTTGTAAACGGGCATGGCGCTTTGCTCGTTACTACAAAACAAACAAGTTCATTGAATCCGACTCGAGGCTGTTTTTAACTAATGCGTTTTGTACTGGCGACATCTCCGCTAGATTGTTGTTTTGTTCGTTCAATAGGTTTTATTTATTTACTCGCATACTACAACAGTTAATATTAGCTTTAGACAAGTTAATATTTGGTGCTTTAGATGATTATAATACCTGATTTTTTTTAAACAATAAAAGTTGTTTCATATGTCATAATTTTCATTTAACAACAATACAACTCATGAATATATTAAATTTGAGATCGATATCTTGCCCTACTTCAAGATTATAAGTCTGAATACAGTTGGGGTTAGAACCTTTGTAGTAACAACAACAAAATAAAGCACTAGTTCACCACAATACGCCAAAACGCTTTATTTTTTACACTATACTCGCGTTTCGTTAACTATATTAGTATCATCAGCAAATGATAAAGTTTTTACCGTCCGTTTTACGTTTTATCTGTAAATTGTGTTTTTTTTTGAGATAATAAATAATTCGAGTGTGTAACTATAATTTTTGGAATATTGAAATCTACTTTATGGCCAGCTACAACCAAAGGGCAAATGCAGGAGCGAGAACCTCTCACCTCTGCTCCAGCAAGAAGAAAAAAAAGCCAGTATGGAAAGCCGTCCAACACCGGGAGGCAAAGAAGAGCCAGCTTTGCCGTTATCACCAGCTTTGCCGTTATTGCCGGACAAGTGAAAATGGTGGTACTGCCAAAGGATTACTCAGAGGTTACACTGATCACCGACCAGCACTAGTTTTTCTAGAAGGCATAATGCTGAACGATACAGAGGTGAGATTTTTGAACCATATGTTATTCCATTTACTGCTTAGCATGATCCAGAATTCATCTTACAACAGGGTAATGCAAGAGTATGCCTCATACTGCAAGAATAGTTGATACCTTGAAGAGTCCAATATCACAATTACGATTTGGCCTGCCAATAGCCTTAATCTCAATCCTATTGAGCATCTTTGGGACCTGCTAAAGAGAAAACTCCAAAGTCGTCCACAAGCACCAGATCTTTAAACTTTACGAGAAAATCTTTTAAAGGAGTGGAACGCCTTTCATCAAGAGATCAGTTCTTTTAGTTTCAATTATCTCAAAAACTGCGACTTTGACTGATTTTGATGTTATTACAAAATTTGTTGCAAATATTATTTCTAATCTTAAATTGGAATCCGCGTTTTGCTAGCTACTGTAATTTTGGAGTTACGATTTTTTAAAATTTTTAACCCCCTCCCATACCCCCTTACCAACCCCCCACCTCCACCAAAAACTAATGGCCAGATTCTCGGGTGCCACATTATTTTTGTGCCAAATTTGGTTAAAATCAGTTTAGCGGTTTTTGAGTTATCGTATTACAGACAGACAGACAGACACCATGAAAATATTTTGTATTTAGGTCATTTATGACCCAAATAACTCATTTTGAGTGAAATTAAAAAACCTTTTTTGTCAATCTTAATAGCCTACCATACCTGTTGGTATGGTCGGCTAAAAATTAGCATTGTTTTCAGTACATATTGTAGTCATTCATGACGTAATAAAAATACAGTTTTTAGCAGTTTGACAACTTTTTTCGTCATGAACGCCAAGGTGCATACACTACATTCAAACTTAATTCCTATGGAATATATTGCTATAAATAAATATATTTTCTTTGTTTAAACAAAATTTATCAAAGTGATCCCTAATTCCTCCAAAAAAATCCTTTACGGGTATTTCGCCACTGCACTACAAGAAAATCTACAAAATATCTTGTAGATTTTCTTGTAGTGCAGTGGCGAAATACCCATAAAGGATTTTTTTGGAAAGATGAGTCCGCCACATAGATATAGACATTTTTTACGATCCCTAATTCGTTTTGACTAGTTTATATGTACGATATATCCTTCGATAGCGTAGATTTCTGCCTGAGGGATGCTGATAGTGCTACTCAGATGCTGCTCAAAGGTAGGTGTAAGTATGCCATAGGTATACTATAGACGAACCCTTTAAAAAGAGAATATGGTATTTTTGGTAAAGCAAATTTGACTAAATATAAACGTTGATTCTAATTCGATTGTTTTTGTTTAAAACATCTACATATACAGTATCGGACAAAATTAGAGCAACTTTATGATTTTTTCCACTTAAGGCAAATTATTTTGTAATATGAATTTGAAACTACTACCCTAAAACACGATTTACAAATGAAACAAGAAAATACTAACAAATCTTTATTTCCTATTGTTTCTTTAAAAAAATAATAAATTCCAATAATCCTGTTTTTTACTGCGACAAAATTAAAGCAATTTTATTTTTTTCCATGCTATTAAGAATACAAACTAAATTTAAATATCAAAAAGGCCGCATTATCAGTATTTTGTCCAGTACCCTTTATTTGCTATTACAGATTCACACCTCTTGGGCATTGAATCAATTAAATTTGAAATGACAGCATCCATTGACATCATCCATTGACATCCAAGCATTTTCAATTTCTTGATACAAACTATCACAATTTGAGATATTTTTTGAACGAATCTTCTTTTCTACTATTTCCCACAAATTTTCAATGGGGTTGAGGTCAGGTGATTGTGGGGGCCACTTTAAAACTCGAACATTATTATCATTAAACCACTGTTTAACAATTTTCGCTGTGTGTTTTGGATCATTGCAAAATAAAAACACTAAATCACCACAATACACCAAAGGTTCCATCCCTCAGCTGTAATTTTGGATCATTGTCATGTTGGTATATGAATTTAAGTGGAATTTCCCATTCTGCATAAGGCCACATAACATTTTCAAGAATATTGCGGTACACAAATCGGTCCATTTTTCCACATATTTTGTATAATGGGCTCATACCGTAGGAAGAGAACCCCAATCAACCCCAAACCATTATATTTCCTCCTCCATGTTTAACCGAGGGATTTACGTATTTTGGGTGTAGCCTTTTGCCTTCTGGACGACGTACCCATCTAGCACCATCGCTCCCAAAGATGCAAAATTTTGATTCGTCTGAGAATAGCACTGTAACAAAACTCTTATAAAGGGTTAGGGGTTCGCTCAAGTCAAAGAAAACTCTTCGAAAAACACTCCGAAAATTCTTTATTCTTGGTATCTAAAATACTATACATTTACTTAGCAGGGGGAAAATTTTATATATATGGTACAATCTTACCTATCAAGCCTTTTAAAAGTACAGTTTTACACTTTATGGCCACAGGATAATAAAATGAATACAATAAAAATAGTTGTTTCAGCGTACAGTAGCGAGAGTAAAATGAGAATCGAATTCAAATATGCAAGGCGCAAAAAAAGATTTAAATAAAAAACTGACTCTCCAGGTAGAGCTACGACCAAATAAGATTCCCCACATTGTTATGGCTGCTACAACCGCCCCCTGTCTAAATAAAAGTAGCTTTACTCTTTTAGGCTAGACACATCCGAGTTATAAGGCTTCAAATGAGACACGTGGAACATACCTCTCTCTTCGTCGGTATTTTCCATAATTAAAATATAAGTTGACAGGCCTACCTTCTTTTTAATACGATATGGACCCTCAAAAAGAAGAAGAAACTTCTTGGTTTTTGATGATAGGGCTGAAGAAACGGGGTTCGCTTTAAGCAACACCAGATCTCCAGTAGCAAATTCTTTATAATGTCGACCAGGGTGTAATATCTTCCGACGTTCAGCGCGGCTTTGTAAGATCTCTTTAGCTAAAATAAGTTTCTTTTCATAACTAAGCACCTTAGGACTATCAGGATAATCGACCAGTTCTCGTGTAAAAGAGGTAAGCGGTTCCTTGAAATGTAATTCGGAAGGTGTAAAGCCTGTGGATTCATGCACCACAGAATTAAAAAACTGACCAAATTTCCGTACATGTTTAGCCCAGGCCGTATGTTGCTCAAAGCAATATGTTCTAAAGAGACGACCTAATTCGCGCATGTATCTTTCAACCGGGTTTGACTGAGGGTGTCTTACCGAACAATGAACAACTTTAATTCCAAGAGGTTGTAAAGTATGTGACCAGGATTTTGACGTAAACTGCGAACCATGATCAGTTAATATCCTTTCAGGCTTACCCATTTTTTTAAAATAATCTAATATTAAACGGTTTAAAATAGCTCTGGTAGTGGCCTTTTTTAAAGGGTATAATGTCACATATTTCGTAAATAAGTCGACAATCACACATAAGAATGTAACGCCCCCTGTAGACTGGGGTAACGGTCCGTATAAATCCAGACTAATAATTTCATTTTTTTTCTCGGATATTACAGGAGAAAGAGGAGCTTTTGGTAATAAACTCAATTTTGCCTTTTGGCAAATGTCACACGCTTTTAAGCATTTTTTGATATCACGAAACATGCCTTTCCACCAGAAATCATTTTTTAAAATACTCCATGTTTTAAAAATTCCAAAATGACCTAAAGAAACATGATAATCATAAATAATTTTATTTTTAAATTCTGATGGAATGCACAAACGGTAGGATTCATCGTCTGATTCTCTTACAAAAAGCAATTGATTTTTAAGAACAAATTTATTTATCTTTTCATCAAGTTGTTGATTCTCTAAACTTTTATAAATTGGCCCAAAATAACTATCGTTTTTTTGCGCGGCAGGTAGTTTTTTTAATAACGTGTTCAGCTTATCAGGAAACTTGATCGACGAGGAAAACACTTTAAAACACTTCTCACCCGGAACCGAATAACGAATACCAGGGTTTCTCGATAGTATGTCGGCTATTTTATTTTCCGAACCCTTAACGAAAGATATTTTAAAATCATACTCTTGCAGAGCTAAAGCCCACCGAGTTACCCGAGGCGTGAGTAACCGACACGTTTGAATATAACATAAAGCTCGGTTATCGGTTAGCACTTCGAAATGACGTCCTAATAAATAAATTCGCCACTTCTTTAACGCAAATACAAGAGCCAAGATTTCTTTTTCGTTGGATGTGTAATTTCTTTCCCGATCAAGTAAAAGTCTACTAGCGTACGCTATTACTCGTCGTTCTCCCTCTATCCTTTGAAACAGTTGAGCGGCTATTGCGTAATCACTAGCATCAGATTGTACGTAATAAGTGGCAGTATTGTCGGGGTGGTATAGTAGTGTAGCATTCTTTAGTAACCGTTTTAACTCATCGAAAGCCCTGTCCTGTTCAGTATTCCAAACCCACTTATTTTTTGTTCTTAATAATTTACTTAAAGGTTCTGTTACGCCCGAAAAATTCTCACAAAACCCTCGATCGTAATTACATAGTCCCAAAAATGACTGAATATCTTTTTTATTTTTCGGTTTTGGATAATCCTGAACGCATTGAATTCTTTCAGGATCGGGTTCTATATTATTTGTGCTTACAATGTAACCCAAATAATTTAATTTTTCTGGCATAAATTGACACTTTCGAAATTTAACTGTCAACCCAGCTTCGTTTAGACGGGAAAAAACTTGATCCAAATGATTTAAATGGTCTTCAAAATTCTTGGAAGCTATCAAAATGTCATCAAGATACGGTATAACAAAGTCATCAAACTCTGAACCCAATATCTCAGAAATGCATCGCGAAAATGAAGAAACAGCGGTAGAAAGTCCGAAAGGTAACACCGTAAATTGATAGCACTTAGTACCAACCAAAAATCCCGTATACTTTTTATCGCTTGGGCGCAGAGGTATTTGCCAGTATCCAGACGACAAATCAAGACTAGTTTTAAATGGTTTCCCGAACAAAGACTTCATAATATCATCAATAGGTCGTGGTAACTCGTATTCTTTTTCTAATACCCGATTTAAATGTCGCGCATCCAAACAGACGCGAACCGACCCATCTTTCTTAACCTCTGTGACTAACGGACTAATATATTGGGTGGAAGCCCTTTCAATTACCCCCCAATCAAGCATTCGCTTAATTTCATTATCTACAGCTTCACGATGTGCAATTGGTATAGGATATTGTTTAACTTTAAAAGGAGTTTCATTAATCAATTTAATTTTGTGATAGTACAATTCGGTTCGCCCCGGTATATCAGAAAATATATTTTTATATTTCAAGAGAAGATACTTAAACTGATTTTTTTGTTCAAATGTTAAAGATTTATTTTCGTTTATAAATTCTGTATTAAAACCATTTCGATCAGTATTTAAAGTATTTAAGGAATATTCTTTTTTTAAGGCTATCGTTCTAGTTTTTTTAATGTCGCTCGGAGGAATATAAAAATGAATCGTATTAATTGTTGAGACTGTAAAAAACTCTTTATTAGAATTTAATAATGTTATTGTATCATTTTCTAAGTTTATTTTACTTTTCACTGAAAATAAAAAATCAATACCTAAAATTATCGGAAAAACTAAATCACTAATTAATAAAAATTCATAACTAAAATAGTTATTAGCTATTTTAAAATCAAGAAACAATTGTTTCGCTATTTTACGTTGTTTTGTTTTAAACGCCCCTGTAATACGAATCCCCGTTACCGGAAAACTAGGAATTTTCTCTTGAAAATCTCCCAATTGAGCGTAAACGTCACCGGATATGCAGGATATTTCTGAGCCGCTGTCAATTAGTGCTGGAAAAGAAAAATTAAAAATTGAAACAGTAATAACTGGTGATTTTTTATTTTCAATGTTAAGATGGTCAAACTCACAGTCAGAGCCCCATGGCTCTTCTTCCATATTTTTATTTAGTATTACGGCCATTTTGCCACTGTCAGTTGTCTCCGGCCCTAAAGACTGTGGCTCGGCTCGTTTCCCGATATTTCCAAATTCGCTACCCCTAAATCGTCCACTAAATCCACCGCGGATACGTTTCGATTTGCATAATTTTTTCTTTCGGGTCCCAACCTATCCTTTTCATAACGCGACCCAAAATTTGATCTGTCTACCGTTCTATGATTATAATATTCCGCTTGTTGCAGTATTGGGATTACTTCTGACAATTTCTTTAGCCCTATTATAGCGCTAAATATATTTACCGGAAAATGGCGGGCTATACATTGAATTAATTCAAACTCAGACAGGGGTGGTCTGAGATATTGTGCCATAGCTACGTATTTTGTAAAATGGTCTACTAGAGAGCCAGTTTCATACTTTCCTTGCCAAATTTTTAATTTTATTTCTAGTTGTTTAGTTTCGCTCCAAAAATATCTTAAATATGCTTCCTCAAATTCTGTAAAAGTAAGAAATGATTTAAGATATGCCTCACTCCACGCTTTAGCTCTACCCTGTAATTTTTTTGCCAATAAAAATTTTATTTCTAGAAATGAGGTATTATTTCTCTGTAATAAAAACTTAATTTTTTCTAGAAAATCTATAGGGTGTAACGTATTATTACCATGAAATTCTGGAAGCATATTATCTATGTTTGCTAAAATTCTATTATATTCGCTAATGTTATCAATTTGAAAAGGTAAAGTTTGTTGATTGTTATTTTTAAAGGTATCTGTTATAGATTGATTTACAATATTTCTTATAAAACTATCTAAGTTATTAAAGTCCCTATTATCATATGGCGGTGGTGGTTGGCGTGGGTGTTGATTAGTTTGTTGTGCAATTCTTGTAGAATCAGGAACTTTTACTTGTTCACCCAAAAAATATGGAATGTTCCTACCTTGAAAATCCATGCCCGATGTATATATTGGTGATTTCTGTGTAGGATAGCGTGGCAAACCTCTGGATGCATTCGAAAGAGGAATGCGCTCATTTTCTGGAATATTCCTACGCCGGACAGCTCCAGTAGGTTGTCTTCCACTTGAAGTCTGTTCTGGAATGACGCTCTCGTTTCGCTGGGAAAATGTGGGAGTTGTTTGTAGCTCCTCGTTCATTCTTCTCGCCCCCAGACGTGTTAAGGGTGGTGAATTTCGACTGTTATCAGCAGGAGGTGTTCGTCGAACTGCCATTCTTAGACTCGGCCGTAGTTGGGTAGCCAAGATGTAACAAAACTCTTATAAAGGGTTAGGGGTTCGCTCAAGTCAAAGAAAACTCTTCGAAAAACACTCCGAAAATTCTTTATTCTTGGTATCTAATATACTATACATTTACTTAGCAGGGGGAAAATTTTATATATATGGTACAATCTTACCTATCAAGCCTTTCTACTAACTTTTAAAAGTACAGTTTTACACTTTATGGCCACAGGATAATAAAATGAATACAATAAGAATAGTTGTTTCAGCGTACAGTAGCGAGAGTAAAATGAGAATCGAATTCAAATATGCAAGGCGCAAAAAAAGATTTAAATAAAAAACTGACTCTCCAGGTAGAGCTACGACCAAATAAGATTCCCCACATTGTTATGGCTGCTACAGCACCTTTTTCCACTCTCGGGCGGTCCACTGACGATGAAAGGTAGCGAACAGTAGTCTCGCATCCCGGTTTTTCTTTGACAATAACGGTTTCTTAGCAGGTCTTCTAGCCTTGAGACCAGCTTCAACTAGGCGTCGCTGAATGGTCCTGGAAGAAACCTCTGGTTCCCCCAAATTGGCCAATACTTGTTGAGCTGACATTTTCGGCTCCCTTTGAACTAACCGTTTAATGCGACGATCAAAATGTTTGTTGGTTTTTCTATGTCGGCCACCTTGTTTTAAATTAACTACACGACCGCGATTCCGGAAATTTTTAATTGTCTTCGAAACAATATCTTTTTTGACCCAAAACCTTGTTGATATGTCTGCCTGCGATATGCCACCTTTGTAGGCGTCAACGATGCACTAACACTGCGGAAGTCACAGGCGTCAACGATGCACTAACACGAACTAACACTGCGTAAAGATCAAGTTGCTCTAATTTTGTCCAAGAATTTCATCAACATATTTGAAAAAATGCAAAAAATTACCGATAAGGAATACATTTAACTCAACAAATAATCGAACTGTTTTGGTTGAAATAACAGGGTTGGCATGATTTAAATCATGATTTAAATCAAGTAATTTTTTTTAATTTTAATCATGTGATTTAAATCAGAAAATTAACTTTTTTAAAATACTTTACAATAAATCGAAAAATAACTGTAAAAGTTATAAAAATGTGTCCTAGAAAACTATAAAAATATTTCTATAACGAATATACCCTATAAGTATCTATTCATTAAATAAAATGTTACATTTGCTATTGTAACGTTTAAATACTTTAATAAATCGAAAAATAATTGTAAATATTATAAAACCATATATTTATGAAAAATGATTTGTATAACACATATACAAAAATTACATATTGCAAAAATCAATAAACCGATTCAAATAAATGATGATAGTTAAATTCACATTTTTTATAGTTGCTCTAATTTTGTCCGATACTGTATAAAATGCTAATGTTTATCTGTGTCGTCTCTACTGAAGTAACGACTTACTCTAGAAAGTTGCTTTTTATACTAAAAGATAGCTAATTGGCTCTTCTAAAAACTGTCGTCGCTAGATTTTTTGTTTTTCATTTAATTAAAAAAAAATAACAAGTTTTTTTTTTCCTGATGTCCCTGTCGTGGCGGATGCGCCAGGCTTCAACTAGTAAAACATAATTTAATCTTCTTGTCAATATTTCTTAAATGAATTATTTGTCTGGTTAATTTAATAACTTTAATTATGCTCTCAACGAAGGCGTGTTTCACTTAAAAGCCATATCACTTCGCGAAAGCGTTATATCAAAAAGCATAATTGAACAAATATCCGTAAATAAACTTGGGCGCTACTTGGGTAGCGTTCAAGTGAAATTCGAGTGCGTCTATCTGTCTAGCCTTTGGAAACGGTATTGTGCCTCTGTAAAGCCATCTGGCAGACGGTGCCACGTAATGGGTTCGTAGATATTTCGGGTTTCTCTTTTAGACTTTCTTTCGTCGGTTTATATCATATGTGCACCTAGATTTATGGGTCAAGTCGTTTGGAAGTTCAAGGTATTTTTCTCTTTCATTTTAAAATCATCCTGGTTTAAAATCTTATATTGTTATGTATACCGGGTGCGTCTTAAAAGTGGCTCATCCCTATAACTTTCGAATTTTTTACCTAAAAAAAAGGAGATTTGGTTTGTTAGTATATGACATAAATTAGGATTAATTGACGTATTCAATTGTTTTCCGTCACTTCTGTTTCACCGGAAATGACTACAAGTTTTGATTTTTAAATGGCACCCTCGGTATTTTTTTACTTTATTCGATAGAAAATGACACTCTGAATAGAATGACATATCGTATGTCAACTTTTGACATTTTCGCGTATGGTTTATTTGAAATTGTAACATAACGACAATTTGACTTGAAATACTAAGTGTGTGGTATCTAATTATTCGTAAAAATCTTTTTCCAAATATACTAATGAGCCACCCTTGCTCCATTTGAAAAAAATTGAGATATGATTGAAAATGCGATTTGAGCATCTTTTAACTAGCCAGGACAAACCGCGAAAAACATTGGACGTTCAAATCTATTTTTCCAAGACTTCTTGATTAAAAATTAGTGTTTTGCCGTGAACAGCCATGCATTCTAGATTGATATTTAAAATACGATTTTTTACGCGAAAATTTCAAAAGTTGACATATGATATGTCATTCTATTCAGAGCGTCATTTTCTATCGAATAAAGTAATAATATACCGAGGGAGCCATTTAAAAATCAAAAATTGCAGTAATTTCCGGTGAAACAGGAAGAGACCAAAAATAATTGAATACGCAATAATTCAATTGCCCTTTCTTTAGCATTTCTTCTCCTTAACACGTTTGAACTTAAACATATAAATCAGTTCACATCTGATCTTTAATATGTTTACCCGAGGATCATCAACTTAAAAAGCAAAAACATTTCAAAAACTATTCATAAATCGGAGATTTTAAAAAATGGTTCAATAAATAATATCTAAACATTGGGGTGGGTTTTACATTTCTTCAAAAAATCCTGTTTTATTCCAACATATGGGCCCACTGTTCACTTCTTAGTTGACTGTCACTTGCGAATGATGAAAACATGAAGAACTAATGTCAGCTTTTGAAACCTGTATATCATCATTCACCGCTATAATATCATCGGGCATCGCAAAATATTATTTCAGATTATCCTATTATTTTACTAAAATAGTTTCGATGACAAGCTGCTTTACAAAAAAAAATCATCAACTTTAGAGAATTACAAGATTTTTAAAAAAATGATCAGCAAAATATCAGTCCAATGGGATAGATGGCCATGGTGAGAATTTTTTCTATACAAAAAGCAGAGAGATGTTTTCTTTTGATTTTTTTGGTTTTAACAACATAGGATTTTATTTGAAATTGCGTTAGCAGGTTTAGAACCAGGAAATTAAAAACCCTTTATTTAAAAAATTGCAGACGTTTCGACCTATATTCTCGTCTTTTTCATGGCAATACAGAGAAGAAAAACACTGCACATTGGGGAATGCCACAAATATAAATAAACAGCAAAAAAGTAAAGAAATATAATTATACACACAAACGATTAAATATATGAAGAATTCACAGGCATAGGTACCTATTTTCAGCTAAAAGGTTTTGTCAAGCAGCTCTGGACTTCTTGAAATTTTAAAAAAATCATTTTTCTCCAAAAGGCAACTAAGAGCCTCACGTGTAAAATATTAAAATACTCGTAGTACTAGACAAAAACAAGTCAGTTATGGTCTGTCTCAAACGTCTCATTATAGACTGTACATTGCTTGAATATCAATTGTTAAATACCTTCAGAATTAATGTCTAGTATTTATTATTATCTTCTGGTGTCTTTATGGGACAAATAAATGGTTAAATCCCAAAACTTCTCTATTTTATCCTGTTAAGGCTTCAATCGGTCATGCCCAATATTTATTTGTTACAGTATTTTCGCCCAAAAAGGCAGATAAATAGAAATAAACGGTTACTGTACAAACGATTATTTTGCAACGCGGAGCAGAAAACCTTTGCGGTTTTTGGTCTCTCCGTCTTATTTTTGTTACAGTTAAATCGGCAACACTCCTGCAACGTCATTCCTTTTCGAATTGTTCCGTTGTTGCTTGTTACGTAACAAGACTGGCCCTAATTTCAATACTAGAACAAAAGCCAACCGTAAAATATTTATCGAAATAAAATTTAGATTATTAGAAATTGTAGATATTTATTATATCAATTTGAATTTCAAAGACAATAAGAGATTTCTAATAAAAAATTGTCCTCATACGTTCTTTTACTATCATAGGATTACTGAAATAAAGTGAAAAATAGTTTTTAATTGTTAAAATTGTTTATTATTAATTCAATAGGCAATCAGCAAATTATAAACAGCTATTATTTAAATCAGCAAAACTCACCTTCTTAACAGCACTTAAAGGACTTAAAGGGCCATTACTGCCGCTTTTCCGCTCAAAATATTCTAATTCTAGTAAAGTTGTGATGATTTTTTTACGGCTATTAAGCTATCTTTTAGACTTCGTACTAAAAAAGGTTCTAAAAGAACGATGTTGGACTGCAAGGTCTACTAGTAAACATTTACAAGCTTAAAGTATCACAACACTATTTAAACAAAAAAAACTCGTAATACTTAACTGAAGCACAAATTATACAGATTATAAACTTATCGTCAAAAGCATTGTTTTTCGTGGTTCCAATTTTCGGAGTCGCGCACTAGTTAGGTTACTAGTTTGCGCACATAGCACGCCCACTTATGGCCTCTAAAATTGTGCACAGCGCCTGACCGGCCCAGTTATTACGCTGTTTAAACGCGAGTTTATTTTTGCGCACAGGAAATTTAAAAATAAACAATATTCGTACCTCGAATAAGGGACAAGATTTTTATCTGGATACATATATAGTATACCTAGGTTTTATACAGGTACAGACGAAAAGTTATCACCCTTCAAACCATTTAAAAAATATGTAGGTAGCGCGCGCGCTCTACAAGTACGAGTCATATTGACATTGACATTGAAATCAAAATCATGTCAAAAAACACCCAGACATCAATTTTCATCCAAATATTTACATTAGTTGTTTCAAAAAATCGAAATAAAAATAAAACTTCTACACCCTGTATCTCCTAAACGAAGCATTTTATCCATAGATGAAGCATAGAACTAGGACATGGATTTATAGGAACTTTTTTATCTATTTTTATCTGCAGAAGCTTCCCGAATACAATTCGGACCACCCTGTATATTGGAGATACAAACTGTGTTCTAAATGTACGATTTAACGAGCATATAGCATATACGCAGAGAGTGGAAACAATGAAGTATACGGTAGCTGTGGGTTTTCGAGAAAATCAGTCAATCTGTCGGATCTGTAACATTCTAACCTGAAACTGTTAAGAAGAGCAAAACCATTTGATTTTGTAATCATGGCGTGTCCAGGTCCATATACAGTGCCGGAGTAATTGCATGTTTTCCGTCGTTCTTTACCCCTTTTTCAGATTCACTTTCCTTCGCATATAGGGATTCCATAAAGGCTTTTGTAAATTCCGGACAAATAAACTCTGAAATCGGACAAAATCCGGACGTCTCAAAAAAGAAACTATAAATTTATTTATGAATTTTCATAGGACGCAAATAATAGCCCCGGAATCAACAAACAAAAGAACTTTCGAGTGCACCAAAAGCGAAAAATTTGAGCGCTATAGAAATATGTACTTTAGACTTTAGAACGTGCATCGGTTAAGTAGGGCCGTAGCATCGTAGAGACTAAAATCACAAATTTGTGCTAAAATATTCAACAAGGTAACTGAGAAATTAATTCAACTGTAACTGCAATACCAAACGTATACTAAGATTTACTTGGAAGATAAAATCTTGCAAATTTTGGTTTTAAATCTAGCACAGTTATATTTATAAACATATTATATTAGGGGCAATTAAATCCAAAGTTCTACTGAAATAAACCGTCAAGTAGTAGGAATATTGTTGCAATCGCTATCGGTGAGTCACAATGCGCAATAATGCAATGCCACCAATATCAATCGCAATCTACCGGAGGGGTATCCTGGTCAAGCGGCTACGCTAATGCGACCTGAGCGCTAGAAAATGCTCGTTATCGTCCGTTTATTGTTAATAATTTATTCGAATTACACCTGCGGGGTGCTCTGGCATATCTTTCACGTAATCGGACCAACTGAAAACGCTTTTGGAATGCGCGATGCTTTAATTTCGTTTAGTGAAGAAATGCAATTAAATATTACGAGAATTTGATAGCTATATGTACGGTAGTGGTATATTATTTTCTTGTTATTATTTAAACTTTCTCTAAAATTTGCGTGATTAAGTAATTAAACTATAATAAATATGAAGGTAAATTAAGAAATCAGGCAACCCATGACACATTGGTAAGAAAATGCGTAACATTGGATAGACAAGGGAGAAGAAAACTGGTGAAGAAGTAGATAACTTCTTGCTGCATGTTAAAACATTAAATAAAGAGTCTTTTAAACAATACCCTCTTGTTCGATCTGCATAGATCATTTTATGTACTATAGATTGTTTAGTGACCACAAGATTCTAATGAAGTTTACGATTATATTATTCTAATGAAGGTATACGAGTTTTTACCATGAACTGCTGTACACTGACACATGCTAGGGTTTCCGGAACCGGAGCTGTTTTTCGGAACCGAGAATGGGCTTGTTCCACAATTTTTTTTTATTTTACCAATCGAAAGTACAACTAAAAAATAACAGATCTACCAAAAATTAGAATTTTATTCGTACGTTTAGTACCTCAAAAACTCGTACAAACATCTATTGCGCGAGAAAGGGGCGTGGCCAGCCGCTACGTCATAGCACCACAGGTCGGCTGGCGACCGCGCTCGATACAATGCACAGGTCTGCTTTGCCCGATTACAGAAAGTGTGTTTTAAATTTATAGTATAACGTAGTGTAGTACCCTTGTTTATAATACAAGGGTAGTACTAAAGTCTTTCTTTTATTCAATATTAGTGTAAAAAAGACGAGGAAACGTTGTGTAGTGCCAGAATGCACAAATACGAATAAAAATTCCCCAGAAAAACTATTTATTTCTTTACCGTCCGACATAAAGTTAAGACGAGCATGGCAGCATGCAATGCGAAGACATGATTTTGTCCCTGATAGAGGCACCATCAGATTTTGTTGTGAAGATCACTTTAATGTAAGTTAATACTTACAAGTAGTGTTTCCTATTTTTTTTAATATAGGTTGAAGAAGACAGAAAATTACATATATGTACTTAAAAACTATGAAATCGGGAAGAATAAAATTAAAATCAGGTGTTATTCCTTACATTTTTGAGTGCCAAAAAAACGATATTCTGCTTCAAATACTGTAAAGCCTCGAGGATTGGCGAAAAAAAGAGAACAAGCAGCCATTATTAAGGAAATATTAAAAGACGCGAGGCAGGAGGCAAATGAAAACTTTCATTTCGGGGCCAATACAGTAGACAAGGATCTTAAAATGTATGATCAAGAGCAATCAAGAGGAGCGCATTTCAAACCATCAAATCTATGCAGCCACATAAGAAATGCTACCGCGTGCTTGCACGTTCGGATGCGGCACAGTCATTACACTTTGCTTCTATTACACTTTTTCTACTAGTATTTATAATAATGCTTTAATTGTTTCTTACTTCTTAAACATTCAGATAATATCCATATATTTTTTTTACTTTTTCTTGGGTAAAAAAACAGTCATCACACTAATTTATACAGACTGGTGCTAGCAAGACGACTTCAAGAATAAAGTGCCTGATAAAGCCCACTATGCTGGAGCGAAACGACGCATAAAAAAAATCTTTCGATTTATTAAAAAAACCCTCATACCCCAGAAAAAGTAAAAAAAATATATGGATATAATAATGCATTGTACATTATAATTTTTTGCATTAATTTTGTGCTCCGGTGTAATTTTTGCCACTACTTGTCATAGTAATCGCTGATGTTTTAACTTCACATATTATCCAATGGCATTATTACCGTAATTTTGTCTGCCGGATCTGTAAGAAAAAAGTACATAGCTTACGTATCAGTTTTTACCTTAAAGTAGAAATATTTTTCTATATATTTATTGTATTACGTCTTTTCGCGGACCAACCTCGAACTAGCCCTAGTCAATCACATATCTTAAAATCAATTCAGTATTTGTCATCTATATATGAAACCACTGATTTTTTCTGCTTCGAGAATTTTTGGCGAGAATATTTATAAATAATTGATCAAAATTAATATATTTTTGTTTTTTTTTAAATTAAAATTTTTAAAATTTAAAATATTTCAAAAATAATTAAAAATATTTTTCTACAAGCGTGTTAAAATGTTTTTCCCCACACTCCGATATATAATAATATTACTTTAAGGTACTAGCGCTTTAAAATTACTTTAGTCATTAAAGGAAACAAAAAAATATATATTTGAGGAAAGTCTCTTATTTACTTGTACAATTATTATGTATTAATTCAATATTAATTATATTTATATTCTAACTTAATTATATTATTAATATAAATAATAAACAATTGTTAATTCAATAATTAGCCGAAAAGCCTCAAAATGCTAATTAATTGTATTAATGTTACAAATAGAAGAAGACTGCATAGGTTAGTTAAGAAAATGCATAGGTTGCCTTCTTTCATGTAGGGTAAATAACCCTTTGTTTTTTTACCCTAGCGAGCCGCCACTGCTTTCCGATACAGATATAGGTATTTAAGCAATAGAAAATATCTTAGAAGGAAAATATAATAGAAATTAAAAGGTTTACTGAGGTACCTTTGTAACTTTATTTCCTTCATTCCTGAACTAATAAACTCCTTATTTTTATTAAAATAATCCATTATCATAAAAATGTCCGCTTCTGGGAGATTGCCCGAATCAGCTTTATTGAACCCTTCTCCTACCGAATGCATCTTGTGAAAATAAACCAACGAAATAGTCTAAATAACGATAAAATGACAAATCACATTAATTCAAATGAGTGTTTCCGTTACGAACTGATTGACGGCCGAAGTCGGGTGTAGTGGAACTACGTCACGAGGGGGCGGAGCCTCGTCTAGCCGTTACAAACTTTAAGCTCTCATATCTCGAAAACGGCAAAAGATTTCGTTTTGAAATTTTAATGGTGCACTTATTATAATAAGTAGTATCCAAAAACGTTTAAAAAACATACAAATAGGATATGATGGAACAAGCCTATTACGGTACCAGCCTCTAAGGAACCGGGAATCTAGATACTCTCGATACTAGAGTCGTCAATCATCAAGCATGGGATGGTTTTCAAAAATAAAATCGATAAAAAAATAGGTTTTTAATGAAAATAATATCAAATTATTAAGTAATCAACCATGAGAAAATTAACATGAACGCAAATGAACACAAGCGAAGAAAGAACATGTTACTTAAAATTCACATCAAACAACATAAACCATCTTAACTAAATTTGAAACAAAGCCTTACATTTTGGGATTAAAAATGCAAATGGCTCATCAGCATAAAATACAACTAAACCATTGAACAACATTATACATGTACTAAAAATAAAAATAATAAATATTATAGGAACTCAGAAGAGAAAAGAAGCAAGTAATAGTAAAAAGAACAATAAGAAAAGAATAGTATCACTATCACTACTTATTTAGAAGAGATTTTTCCTCTCTGTAGTAAGTAGTAAGATATCAGAAATAAAAATGTGTCCAGACTATTGTCACTCAAACTAGACATAATCTTCTTGCAAAAGAAACCGACCAACAAAAATACTTTCAGGTTCCAGACTAGTTGGAGTAATTGTTGAAAAATGGTCATAATATGCTGTCAACAAATATCGTCCACGATCCCCTCCTTTCTCGAAAAGAGCCATTTAAATCTTAATACACGAACTAAGGTCATTATTGTTACCGAGTCCCGAAAATTCCGTAATTAATTTCGAGTCCCGGTTCTTTAGTGGCTGAAAAGAACCAGGATTTCTCGGTTCTGCCAATAAAAGCACTGTTTCCAGCCAATTTATTATTATCCATCTCAATACCACATTATTAATTAGATTAAGTATTTTACAGATTCATCTTGTTACTTATTTCATCTTGCTAATAAACGCCACCGTGACCTCGGACTTTTAGTAGGGCTATGGCGTTGTCAGACGTCGTTTTTTTTTCGAACGCATTATTGTCTTTTGTAAAAAATTGAAATAAACTGAATCTGTGGCACAGCTTTTTTGTAGCGATTCATCATACGCTTGCGCTTTTCATTCTGTCCCTTTAAATCATAGGATATCTAACGGGACCAAATACATCCATGTTTTAATTATATTTCTCTTATGTCTTACTGATAAAGCTGTGTTAACCTGTGTCAATACCTTGATCGTTTTACCTATACTGATGGGATAATGTAACGCTAAAGCTTCATTCAGAACCTCACACTTAGTGGAATAAATTAGTGGTTTCAAGTTCGCCCAAAAACCGCCATCCGCCGAACCATCACACAACTCATCGCATCGACGCATTAGCGCCCCAAATCGACGCATTGACGAACCGCATCAGCGCATAGTGAGTATGGGGCTTAACTTAACAATAGCAAGTGACGAAAATTTGAACTACTACATTATTTTTTATCAAACCATAATTTGACCTTATATTTTTTTATGACTTTCTGATACGGCGAACAAAAAAATTTACAGTAATATCTGACAAATTGAATAATTATTTTTCATGATTAATCTATACAGCTAACGTCATAACTCATAGTTTAATAATTACTTTTGCTGACGTTATTATCTATAGACAGTGAAACTTCAAAGAATGAACACTATCCTTGATCTAATAAATCTATTTCTACAATCGTTTCGAAAAATACGTTTTTCAATTGTTATTTTCCTTACAAAATCGCATTATTTTACGCATTAGCGCGTAAAATCGACACACTTAATTTACTGTAAAAAAAATATAGGACGTATAAATGCTACAACTAACATTATTTATAAAGATTTGTTTTGGAATCTTTTTGTTACACTTTTTAATGCAGTGGCTTTGGAAAAAACACGTTTTATGTTCATATATTTGTCATAGAATATAGAAACTGGATTTTTATGATACTTTTCAATGTCCTCCATACTTGGAGAACATTGGAAGTTTGAAGGAGACCGAAATCGACAAAATATGAAGAAACAACTTTTAATCAGCATTTGACGTCTACAGAATTTTGCTAACAAGAGAAAAAAAGTCATTGGCGCCCATATTTTTTTAGAAAAATATTCCAGTGACCTATATGCACGTCTCTGGTGAATATATCAACACTTTTTTAGCATTAAAATATGTTGCACTTATAGTAACATTTACTTTTGAATTTCATTAGAATCGTTAAAAGCACTTGGAAGAAAGAATCGGACCTATGTTAGTATTAAAAATAGATCTGATTTTTACGAAAGGAATCTCTCCACGAGAGATGGTACATGTTTTTTGAAACTCCCTGTATAACATACATAAAGTTATTATAATTTTGTTTTTTCTAAACTACTTTTATAATGAAATATAGAGGCCTACGTAAATAAATATATATACCTACATAATAATTACAATAACGACTAATTCTAGAGTAACCTGTAATGATAGATATCAGTTTCCATGTTCCTTTTAAACGGGTATTTAGTTACTTATTAAAACAACAATGTTATTTAATATAAAAAGCCGCAATTACTTTCGTTTCCTGCTGATTCGAAGAGAATGTTCTAAAAATAAACTAGTTACATCATAAATTACAGATTATTCTCCTAGGCAGTAACATTAATTATCAGGTGTTGATAACTCTTCCTGAATACTTGGTAAATAAATATGGGAAGATAGCTCAGAGTAATAAGGAAAATAGACATGTTATTCTATAGCACTAATACAGGTTGTGGTACTTTTCCTTATTTCGGACATTATAATGGATAATTAAGTTCTGTAAAGCGTCCATTACACATTATTGACTCTCTGATTGACGACAAGGCCTACACAATTGCATTCTACTCTCAGATGCAAAAAATCGCAACGGAAAAATTTTTGGTCAAATTTAAAATGTTATATTTTTGTTATTTTAGCCCTATTTTCATGATTTTTTTAGCCTAACCTTAAAACACCCTGTGCAATAATTTTCCTAAAATATAATTTTACGATGAGAACCATGTCTCCTGAGTTTTGTTTTTTTAGATCATGTTAATACATGCTGTTGGAATATTTGCAAAAATTAATTTATATGTTTTATAAACAGAGTATTGGATATACCTACATATCCAGAATGATTATTATTCAAAAGAAAATATAAATATAATATCACGCGCTGCCTGCGTGTGTCTGAAATAAAACAGAGAATGCATTGTCATCAAAATGTATATCGAACTGAAAAGTTCGAGCTCTGCCTTTTTTTAGTTAAAAGTAGTAAGTTGCAAAGGTACCTTCCGAGTGCGTGTTTCTAGAAAAAGAATAAATAATTCTTTATTATAAAAATCGACCGTGTATTATTAATCCCATAACCCAATACATGCTTTAGTTAATTTTTAAGAGCGAAATGAACTTGCCACCAACAATTTGCAATTTTTCAATTATCGTTTCTTTTACGTTATTTTTCAATATAACAAGGCGGCTTTGGTGTTTACTATGAACTATATACTGCTACGAACTGCCCATCATGTTCGACGTTTGGGAAATGCTTGGCAGGAGGGATAGAGGTCGCGAAGCGGTATCAGCTTCATTAATTGAACTTCGCTTGGTTCTTATAGACGAATCTTCTTCTTTATGTACCGTCTCCATATCGGAGGTTGGCTATCATCATTGCTTTTTTGACCTTGGAAGCTGCGGCCCTAAATAGGTCAGATGACATTAAACCATTTTTGCAGGTTTCTGTGGCCAGGATATTCTTCTCCTTCGAATAGTTCTTTTTTCTACAATTTTTCCTTGGATTATGAGTTGCAAAATCTCATACCTTGGACCTCTCATGATATGGCCGAGATATTGCAATTTTCTTTTTTTCACTTCCTTGAGGATCTCTACACCCTTCCTCATTCTCAGAACCTCCACGTTGGTTACATGTTCTGTCCATGGTATTCTCAACATCCTACGGTATGTCCACATCTCGAAGGCCTCCAGTTTCCGCTCGCAAAGCTCGTTGAGGGTCCAAGCTTCCATACCATACAAAAGGACTGGAAATACATAACATTTGAGCATACTAGTTCTCAGATCTAGGTTCAAATCGCGGCTACAGAGCAGCTTCTTAATCTTCACAAAGGATGCGCGGGCCTTCTCAATGCGAATCTTTATTTCTGAACAACAATCCGCGGTGCAGTCGACACTTGTACCCAGGTAGTCATACCTCTCTACTCTTTCGAGCTCCTTGCCTTCCGCGTACAGATGTTCATTAGGCGCTACAGTTTTAGTGACAATCATGTATTTGGTCTTCTTAACATTGAGTGTCAACCATATTCTCGACTAGTTGTGATGACGTTATTTAATATATTCTGAAGGTCTTGCATGTTTTCAGCGAGAAGGACTGTATCGTCCGCGTAGCGCAAATTGTTCAGTGGTATGCCGTTAACTAGTATTCCACCAGCATATAGACGAATGGGAAAGCATAACGCAATAGTGATATATGCAGCCTCAATGACAGTATGACCAGACATATGTCCGTTCATACTGGTCATACTTTATATAAAGTCTCTTTATGTCTTTATATAAAGGGAGTTAGAGCAGCCAAGGGAGGCAATATATAAAGTATTAGGGTATTTTTTACAATTTTTTTTCTATTTGTACATACTTGAGTATTACAAATGTTTTCCTTAATATCGTTAGTCCTGTTATCGTTATTAATGTTTATTAAAACCAGGACTGTATCGTTAGCCTTTAACGTTTTTTTTTTAATTTAGTATAGAGTATCCAGTGCAGCGTAATATGACTGTACGACAATAGTCACCAAAACCATCTCGTCATATTAAAAAATTACATCAAAAAGTAATGATAATTGAAAAAAATTGCAAATTGATCGTGATTAGTTCATTTCGCTTTTAAAAATTAATCAAAGACATGAGTCAAAAAACAAAATGCTCAGGAGTCATGGCTATGACCGAAAAATTATATTTTAAGAAAATTTACAAACGAAATTATTGCACAGGGTGCTTTAAAGTTAGGGTAAAAAAAACCCTCGAATAACCCTGCCAAATATGCCAAATACTAAAGTTTATAAGAAACTTAATTTACGAATTAAAGTTGATATAATTATACCGGGTGTTGCATCGTTGGAAACATAGGAAATCCCATGCAAATTTTGAATAGTCCAGGATATTGGCTCTCCTACTGATTTTATAGCGAAGTCGTAAATAGATTTTTTTAGGTCTAGGTTTGGTAAACAAACATGCCAAATTTGAACAATTTTGGACTAGCCTATTTTAAGTAATTTGAGAAAAACTGAATCGATTTTTAAATTAAAACAGCATAGGTAACAAACACCAGTCAAAACTGACATACCTTAAGTTGTCAGCGTCATTTTCGAACGTAATTTTAATAAACTTTTAATATTCAGTATTAATAATTTATTGCTATTCACATAAAGAAAAAGTGAGCATGGTAAAATGGTACTACGTCGGGAAATAGCTTAGACAGTGTATCTGATATGTTTCGGTTAATTTCCCCTGAATATTAAAATTAAATTACTTTTGACAATGACAAAATCATAGTTTGTAAACCAAGGAATGTCAGTTTTTGACTGGTGTTTGATTGTTACCTGTTCGGTTTTAATTTAAAAATAGATGCAATTTTTCTTAAATTACTCAAAATCGGCTAATCCAAAATTGTTGAAATTTGGCATGTGTATTTACCATACATAAACCCTTAAAAATCTATTTACGGCTTCGCTGTAAAATCAATAGGGGGGGGGGGGGCAATATTTGAACAGTTCAAAATTTGCATGGGCTTTCCTATGTTTCCAACGACGATGCACCACCCTGTATACAGCTTACTAAAAAATTCATGAAAATAGGGCTAAAAATAACAAAAATATAACACTTTAAATTTGAGCAAAAATTTCTCCGTTGCGTTTTTTTGCATCTGAGTGTATATTCCTACTGAACTTTCTTGTCTTCTTCATTACAACCCCTACAGAGTAGTGTTACTTACTTTTATTTTGTGAAGGAGTCTATTGCTATTATTAGAATTCTGGCTACAGCGTAAACTACTGATGAAGACTACTTCTGGGATATCATTCTTCACATTTGCTGCTTTCTTATTGAAGTAGAGGTGGGAATTCTAGTTCCTTGGGAGGAACTAGTTCCTCAGTTCTAGTTCCTCCAGAGGAATAATTCCTTGAACTAGGTCTTTAGTTCACAATAGTTCCCGACTAACATTGACATCCGGGACATCCCCCTTGCTTGTTAATGCGTTTCGTTGTCAGTCAGAACTATTCACAGTATGATCTGTATAATTTTTATAATGTACGGAGATATAACGAGACGTGTAATTGTGTATGTTAAAAACATATAGGTAAGTTTTATTGCAGACAAAAAAAATAAAAAAAAACTCAAATCAGAATTTAAAAAACTAGGTATATCATAAATCAATTGGAGCAAATATTACAAAAATTTTACGAAAAATTGCATTTTTCCTCACTTCAAGCTTTTTGTTTTTGTCTAAAAATTCAGAATATCTACTTCGTTTTATAAGATATTTCTTAATTTTAGGGACCTAAATTGAAACATTCCCATAAAATATTTAAAAAACAAACTAAAAATCAAAAACAGTATCCACGACAATTTTCTGTGGTAATTACGCCGCGCCGGCTGTGGCAATATAGACAAGGCCGAATCCATCGTCGTCGCCTTGTATTATATCTCGGATCTGCCGACTGAATAGATTCCCATGAACTAGTCTTTTAATAGTTCCTCTATGTCCGGATCCGATAACATACGGCTGGCACTCCCCACGCCTGTCTAGCATCAATCGCGCTGGCTGATCCATACGTAAACTAGTCTTTTATTTAGTTCCTCTCAAAGACATTATAAAGATAGACCGAACATCTCATTCAAAAATACTCGTTGGTAGTTTATCAAACATTCCAATGTGTCAAACAAGGACAGAAGAGACAGAGAAGTCTAAAATTTCCGACCCCGGCAACTAGACGCATTTGGATTGTTCTAATGGCCAGTGGCGTATCGTTTTTTGGAACGAATTTAATTAGTAAAGTAAAAGTAAAGTAATTAGTAAAATTTTTACTCCATATTAATAACTACATTAACACTTTTTCGTCAGATGAGTTTTGTTATAAGGTCTAATATAATAATACAATTAATATCCCACATATACTTATGTTGAAACGTTAGTAGTTTTCGAAAATCACTCCAACGTCGATTTTCAATTTAAACTTTCAGTTACTTCTATATAAACTTTCAGTTACTTTTGAATATTTACAGGGTGACTCAGGCTTCCGAAACTGTTCTATATTAGGTTTGTGGTTGGTGACTTTTCTTTCAATTTTTTTTTCAGAATATGGAGGCATTTAGGCGCATTTTAGACATTTTTGTAAACATAGGTAGGCCGGAACATATTTTCAAACCAAAGTTGTAGATTTGCCATTAAATTTCCATTCCAGAAATACCTAGGGTTGCCACTTGTCCTTTTTTGAAAAGGACAGTCCTTTTTTGGAATAGCTTGTCCTTTTGACTTTTTTTGGACTTTTTTTTTAAAAAATCATTTTTATTTACGTATTTTCCCTGAGAAAATTACCTACAGCAAACAGAAATATTCTTTTCGCCCAAATTTAATTAGGAATGTTATAAAACTTAACTTATAAATATATTTTTCTTGTTTAGAATAGGCAACATTATTTAGAACTTCCCGTTTAATCTCAAATGATAGTTTAGGTTTTAGTTTTACCTTTTTTTATCTTAAAAAAACTTTTCAAAATTAGTACCTAATTAGTAACGATTTAGTTAGTTCGCAATCGATAGCTTCCTGTGAAGTACTGTGTAATAGTTGTTTAATCTTGTATTATTAATAACTTCGACATCAATCTAAATCAATATTTAATGAGAAAATTGTGTTTTTTTTAAATATAAGACAAGATATGACATTCGGTCTTCTTCTTGTATTATGATGGCTCTGATACGAGGCAATTGCCTTTTAGTCTCGCAATAGAAGGCATTTATCATTAAAAGTATAAAATCTGTGTGCTACAGTATGGGATTTCTGTCGCATAATAATGAATACCTATTACGTTTATTTACAAATCCATTACTTTTAAAGGTAGCTTCATCAGATAATCAAATTTTAGTTAAATGTCCTAATCTTCATGAACTGTATTAAGCATATGTATTGCGGTTTGAATCACCCTGTATGTTGACAAAAATATTTTGAAAATGTGCGTTACAATAGTCCCCATCTTATGTAAAAAATTGAAATAAAAATCACAAACCAAAAACGTAATAGGTAAAAAGCTTTTTTGGAGGCCTGGGTCACTCTCTATATAGGTATGTATAAAACTAGTAGCCTAAGAATTATCTACAGTTCGTCCCATTCTAAAAAAAGTTAAACACACCGTACAAATAACTCTAGGAAGATGTATTTGTACGGTGGTAAAACATTGTCTAAACAAGGCCGAAGGGGCAAATATAATAAAGCAATAAAATGTAAAAAAGGTCGGGTAAACATCTTTGTTTATTTATTGAGCAAAATTCCTTTAGAATATCGTATTAATGACCAAAATAGGATGCAATTTTAAGAAAAAAATGTCTGGCTTATAATAAAGTTTCAAATGTACCGTTTATATTCAAATTTGTTATGATCTACAACAGTTAGGTAGTAATTGAGACGAATTATAATTCAATTACCGGCTACTACGTTCTTGTTTTAATAGATCAAAATTCAACAAATATAATTAGAAATTATTTTAATTGTGAGAGGCTCCCTTGTGGGACGCCTATGTACGATTACGGCGCGGCGGAAACAATACCTACCTGTGAATAGACAAATTCGGGAAATTTGAGCTTATTTGTCCACACATTTGACACTGTCGTACCATATTGAAAATTCGCAGATTCAAAAGTACATTAAGCAAAAACAAGAACTACTGAAAAACACTGAAAAGTTCACTTCGGACTTGATTCCGACTTCAAACACACCGTAAGGTAAACGTAGTACGCTATAACGGACCATGGGCCGTCGCGAGGGGTGGTGGGACGGACGGCTCATTTCATTCTGGAAGACTAGCAGCGACGTTGCCAATAGTTCTAGACGTTTCAGCACATTAAACAGTAAACATGTCCTTTAATAGTAACGCATATATCCTCTGTTTAATAACATATTATTACGCATGCTTCTTTAAAAATAAACTATTCTTTAATTAAGAAATTGAGATTTATTGATATCCGGTGAAGGTTTTAAAGTCACCTTTTCTGCAAATCAGACTAAGTAGATAGGCGCAAATTTGATATGTGGCAATGTCGCCTTCTCTATCTCAGTTGCTTTTTACAGTACGTAGTCAACCTCCGAATGTTTGATCGGGTTAAAATGCATAATGTGATATCTCTTCTTCCTAAATCTATGGTTCCTCTAGTTCCTTTAGGTCCGGATCCGATAACATACGGCATACGGCTGGCACTCCCCACTCCTGCCTAGCATCGATCGCGCTGCTGGCCCGATCCATTCGTACGTAAACTAGTCTATTTAGTTTAGTTCCTCTAGGTCCTGATCCGATAACGTACGGCTGGCACTCCCCACTCCTGCCTACCATTGCACTACGCGCGCTAGCCGATCCGTCGCCGTCGCATATTATTCTATATCGGTCACCGTCTCGATCCCGGAATAGGTCCTGAGGAACTAGTTCTTTGAGAAACCAGGAACTAGTTCCTTTCATTCCGGGGTCGGAATAGTTCATTGGAACTAGTTCGTTCACGAACTACACACCTCTATATTGAAGTACTACAAAATTTCTTTAGCCCACTTGCAATGCCCCGTGGTTTCAGATCCGTTTGTCAAATTGTAGTTGTAGTAGTGGAATATCAAAAACAAACCAACCTGGATAACATTTATGCCAAATATATTTTAGTCATTTATTTTTTATAGGTAATTAGTTATTTACACCAATAAGGAACACTATATGGAGAACTAAATTGACCAATCCAACATGTAATTTCAAGTTATACGATATCGTCATGTCCCCTAAGCATTTACTTAATAAAAATGCACTTACAGTACCTACAATATTTTATTTGTCGGTTTATTACTCTAAAGCAGGCACGACATCTTAAGGTTGTAAACACGACGAGTACCCTAGACTTCCTTTAGTAATTCCTGTTTGACCGGATGTCACGCTTATAGGAAAATTGGTATTTTGAAGACGCGTACCTCTAGTTATTGACTCAGTATATGGTAATAAGATAAGCTGTTTATAAAATATACTACTACTTTTTTGTGAAAATGTTTACATGAAAATCTACGAGTCTTTCTAGGTATTCGCTTATATTATAAATGGAGAAAATAGACTGATATTCTGACTACTGGAATGTATACAAGAATTATACGCAATAAGTGATTCGCAAAAAACGTCGCTCTCAAAAACGAGCGAAGATGTTCAGTTCTGTCCGTGATTATGACAATATCATCTGTGAGAAATAGTTATTTCACCTATTGACCATCGATCTTTAGACCTTTGTTACCCTAATGTAATTTGTTTTTCAAAGATAGTTTTGAAGAAATTGGGTATTCTTGTCTGATTCCTTTGCTTGTGGGAGATAATTTGGGCTTGTTCTGTATTGATCAAGACGGGTTCTCTCGTGTCAATCTCACTGAAGTATACCGGGTGTTTCTCAAAAATGACTCACCCCTATAACTTTTATTTTTTCAGATAAAAAAAACGAGATTTAGTATGTTAGTATATGAAGGGCCCAGGGGGAAAACATGATTGACCATGGGTAGTGATGTTAATATTTCAGAAATTTTTGATTGTTGCAGGAAATTTCTGAAACTTTCGGAAATTTTTGAAATATTAGGAAATTTTACAATTTTACATATTTTTTGTCGATACAATAAAGGAATAAATTAGATAGACATTTGATACCAACATGTAAGTGGAAAAAAAACAATAAACATAATATTAGTTGTTATATTTTTAATAAACAATACATAACCCATAAAAGTCATAAACATAACCCATAACAAAAATCATTTGGTAACATTTATATTTTGTGCATAAAACACGAACTATGACTATGAATTTAAAAAAAAACAAAAAAGCACGAAATATGAATTTAAAAAACGTAAAATACAAATAACTGAATTATTCTATTCTGGAATATCAGGCGCCGAGCTGGTCCCATCTTCATAGGGTATTATAGTAGTAGTAGTAGTACTGTCTTCGTCAGTTTCTATTTCCAAATCAGATATATTTGATGTATCATCTGATTCTGATTCTGAAGGATGGATCTCGACCTCCACGAGTTCTAGTGGTTCTGGAGGAATTTCATATTGTTGAATATCATGCTCCATATCCACTTTTTGTTTTTGTAGTAATAGTTTATTGTTATGAGCTACGAACATTATTTTACCGGCTCTTTGTGCAGTTAAGTGATTCCTTTTTTTAGTATGGATAAAACTATAAGTACTGAAACTTCTCTCTGTGGCTGCAGATGACGTTTGTAAAGACAGCAGAGCAACAGCTAAATATTTCAACTGAGTTTTTTTACACATTGCTTGCCACCAACTTAGACAATCTACATTTTTAACTGGCATCCAAACTTAGTCGAGAGCCCATAAACCCGATTTGGCGCAATAATTTGTTACATCTGTAAAAATGGCTTATTATTGATAAACTGAGGATGATTGTTGGTGATATTGTTGATAAATTCCATAGCGGCTATGTGTTCTTCATTGTTAAGGTGCTCTCCCAGGAAACAGGGTCCAAGAGATTCGCGGCAAAATGCATTGGTTCAAGAGTCATAGGTTTTTTATTTTGTAAGGCGGAGAAGCATTCTTTTTCTTCTGACATAAGAATCGGCATACTTAATACACTTTCGTTAAATTTTTGCTCAATGTCTTGAATTTTGAAAAGAAATTTCTTGCAAAATTCGGATTTTTGCGAATATTCGCGATTTTGGGACCGAATATTTCGGAAATTTCTGAAATTTCCTGCAAAATTCGAATGGAAATATTCGCAACCAACATCACTAACCATGGGGGAACACATTCTCAATAGATTGACATTTGACATCTGACAAGTCTGTGGTACCAAATTATTCGTAAAAAATGCTTTTTCCAAATATGCTAATGAGCCACCCTCGTTCTATTTGAGAAAATTTAGTTATGATTAAAAATACGATTGGGCCTCTCTTAACCGACCAGGACAAGACACGAAAAACACTAGACGATCAAATATGTTTTTCCAAGGCTCCTTGATTAACAATTAGTGTTTTTAACACAGCCATGGTGCACTATTGAAATTTAAAATACGATTTTTTTAAGCGAAGATGCCAAAAGTTGACATATCCATTTGTCATTCTATTCAGTCATTTTATATCGAATAAATTAATAAAATACGAGGCGAGGGTGCCATTTAAAAATCAAAAGTTGTAGTTATTTCCGGAAGAGGAGACAGGAGTGATAATTGAATACATTAATCAATCCTGATTTATGTCGTGTACTAACGTACCAAATTTCGTTTATTTATCTGAAAAAGTATAATAGTTATAGGGGGAGCCACTTTTCAGAAACACCCGGTATAGTGGGACTGAACAAATGATGAACGTAAGAACACGTTTTAAAATTGAGAGCTAGTTCTTACTTTTGTTCATTTTAGCTCAACAATGAATACAATCTGAAACGCGAAAACGTATTTTTTTCTTTCAGTTTTCGAAATTTTCAGAAAATATTGCTAGAATTGACTTCCAAAACTTCAATCCTACATTGAAAAAATTAGTTTTTTCACTAGCATCCCATTATTTCTGTATAATACCCACTGCCTGGCCCATCATTTTCGTCATTTTTGATACATAGGATATTTCGTAAATCATATGCCTTAAATACCGATTTCTGTATTTTTGTACTAAGTAAGATGAGCGAGGAAGAGGACAGTGATGTTGAGTCTGTGGATACATACACTGAACTACCACAATTCTTCCATTTCGTAATTTAAATCCAGTGACATACAAATTTCGTAATTTTTTATCGAAAATATATCTAACCTATATTAATAATAATTGTAAAGTTCACAAACTGTTTCCACCCGCATTTAAGTCCAAGTTCACACATGCGTACAAATCAAATTCCGGCGAGCCCAATTACCTTTGCAGCAGGTTACAAATTTGTTGGAACGAACGGATAATATTTAATATTTATAAAATAAGCTGATAAAAATGCAGTTAATCTTGCCATGTAAATGAAATGTATTTTGTAGAACAAATGAGATCCTAACATGCGATCTGCATTGCCGAATAAGAAACTAGATCTAGGTCAAATTCAAATGTCGTATCAGGGTATAATAAATTTAGGCGACCTCTCTTTTTGCTGCGCTTATATATTGAAAAATTCACGAAGTCATCTTGGTCATCTACTAAATAATACAATACAAATTATTTTTGTAAAAGCGTATCATAAATATTCTTACAATAATTTATTTTTCTTAATATAATTTTGTTTGAAAAACTTTTAATATTTTAACCTGTAAATTAAAATATCTTTGTTAGGAAGACTTTCTAAAACATTATTAACTTTCCTATTTTGCAGTAAGTACTCTCCGAGATAAAATTATTCGATTCTTCCAATATTTTTTTTAATATAACCTGAATTTTTTGTTACATATATTCAGTAGGTACATTGATTGTCATATGGGAATACTCTATATTTACTTATCTCCCTGAGATCTGTCACGTAACCTTATCAGAATTAATTAAAAATTGTTGTATACCGGGTAAAATGAAAATCCCATGCAACTGTTCAAATATTTTCTCCCCTATTGATTTTACAACAAAATCATAAACATCAAATTTGAAGGTGTGGACATCCTGAAAACACTTGTCTAATTTGGACAATTTTGGGCAAGCCGTTTTTAACTAATTTAAAAACTGCATCTATTTTAAAACATTAAAACTGAACAGGTAACAATTCAAAACCAGATAAATGCCAACATACCTTAACTTGTCAACTTATAATTTTGTCAATGCCAAATTATAGGTATTTCCTAAACTTTATATAGTCTTTTCTTTAATTTGAACAAATATTAAATTACAAAAATGCATATCGGACCAAGATCCGTAGGTACTATAACATAGCGTAGACAGTACAACAAATTGCATTCAATCATAGGTTGACAGTTTAAGGTATGTTCACATTTGCCTTTTTTTGCATTGTAATCTGTTCAGTTTTAATTTAACTCTAAAATTACTCAAAATCGGCTTGTCCAAAATTGTTCAAATTTGACATGTGTTTTCAGCATAGTACCCAGATCTTTAAAAAAATAATTTACGACTTCGCTTTAACTCAACAAGGGAGCTAATATTTGGACAATTCAAAATTTGCATCAGATTTCCTATGTTCCCAACCACCTAGTATACAATATCATACACTGATAAAATGCTATTTCTCTCGGGTTAAAAATGGCTTCAAAATTATTATTATTTTAATTCAAGGCTAAAAATGGGTTCATCTAGGGTAACTTTTTGTTAACGACACGAAACAGAAAACCATAACCAAGGTAAGAATCGGAGTACAGCTTTAAAAGTACAAGAAATTCATGCATATCTGGGATGTCACTATCAAGAAAACCGATATAAATCTTCAAATGAATTATTTCTAGACGTATCGTGACGTTTTCTGTCGATCATACAGTATATTTACTTTACCGATAATCCTAAACTCTTTAACCTCTCTTTGTAATCGATTACAATGGTAAATATTGAAATATGTTGCTAAATTCTTCTTATAAATATTATTTATTTATTGATTTACCTGCGTTATCTAGTCCGCTTTATCTCATATCTAATCTTCCGTAACAATTTTGTCGAAGAGATAACCATAAAACATCATTTCAAAAATATACTTACCTACTTTTAACAATAATTACGTACGTATTTATCATTTACGACTGATTGGCCTGCAATAGGGAATCGAAAGGAGAATTTTATCTTGTTATTTACTTAATTAACGACCTCTGAAAATATATGGCTTCATTTTATATTCAGCTTTTGCAGCAAGCAGTATGTAGTATAAAACTATTTGAGAAGATACGTAGATGAAGCTAGAAAGCTATTACAGTAGGTTTTTATTTAATATTAATAAAGTGTTAGGTGATATCAATATTTAGTTTATCTCAGTTTGTACAAGTCATTACGTATTAAAGTATTGTCATATTCGTCAATCATCTTTCAGGTAAATATTACATTTCAATTACTGATTAAGGAAGGAGAGTTGTCAGTCTTGCTGAAGTGGTCTTACTAATTCACTGAATGACTACACTAATGAAATTCTACACTGAATGTGTAACTGAAAGACGGAAAACGGTGCTTGTGTTCACGTTTCATTTTGCAATTCATTTTTGAGTTTCAGTTAGTGTAGACATCTTTTGTTGATCTCGTAAACATAGAATGTCAAAATTACAACCGAGAAGTTCAGAATGTTCAGAATTAGCATATGAGATGAAATATTCTGATGTATCAAAAACCACGAAAATGTTGTAGATGGTGAGTCAGGCAGTGACTATTACGCAGAAATAAATGGAGTGCTAGTGAATAATTGTGGGAACCAATTCTTTCAATATTTCTTCAAAACTTGGAAAACTGAAAAAACAAAATTTGTTCTCCCAGTTCAATTTGTTTTCATTGTTCTGCCAAAATGATCACAAGTAGCTTTCACTATCACTGAAAGTATGAATATGCTGATAATTTTCACTAAAAACGTGTTTTATTATTTCTTCAGTACCAGTAACAATCAGACTACTTTAGTGAGACGGACAGAAGGGAATTCGCGTTTAGCGAGTCTAATGTGAAAGATGTGTGAATCATGTGTGAATATGTGTCTAATCCAGCCCACTAACGTAAATGAGCAGTGCATCCCAAGTCTCATTAGATTTTGCACTGTTGCGTTGGAACAGCACAACTGAGTTTTCCAGATCTTCACCATTTCAAATATCCATATCGTCTAACGTTTTTTAGGTTGTGGCCAATTTAATGTTATTATGTCTTTGAACTTGAGACACAAAGAAGTGCAGGGTTTTGGGTGCATATCGACTCATATCCTGCAAATCGCCTAACTGAAATTGTCAAGTCGAAACATTCTATTATAATTTAACTCCTAATAAAAGCATAAAATAAAAATAATGTAAGTTATTTAATCTGTTTTTTTTCAAGTAAAAATAGCAATAATAAAAAATATCCATAAATGCAAAATATAACATGGAAGATTAAAAAAACAAATACTTATTTGCTTTCCCTCAAAATTGGTCTATCAGCACTTAGGAAAAATTGCAGGCTCCAAGTCGATATGTTATATATTAGGTATACTTTACTTTTTCTAAAAGTTTGCACTGGGGCAGTTCCTGTTCCACTCTATATTCCCCGGGATTTCGGAGAATATAGAGAGATCATGGAACAATTATGTTTACATAAAAAATCGCTAAAAGTAAAATGCAAGTAATTATAATAAATGGAGATTGTGTTTTCTAAGAGAACTGGCTTTATATTTACAGAAACTACATATAAACGTAATTAATATACTTTCCTTAAATTATAAAAACACTAATCACCCATGCACTGAGAGAGAGACTCCCTGTTCAAAAAACTGCTTAGATTAAAATGTTCTTTGTCTTTCCTCTAATTACTTTTTCAATCGATTACTTAGTTCGCATCAATTTCACAAGAAGTCACGTGATATGGCGTCATGTTTTACTAAATATATTGTGGTAAATTCACACAAGTTTTGTGAATATGTCTAGAGACAGGCAATTTTACTACAAGATTGTATTTCTGATTTAAATTTAAATATAGTTTTTTTAAATTTGATTTAACTATATGGTTTGTTCTTTTGGTTGCAGGAATCGGAGGCCGTGGACCACGTGGGCGTGGGCCATGGCGTGGAGTGCCTGGGAGGGCGCCCTCACCAGCCGGCCGGGCCCTTCCACTACCTCATCAGCGAGCAGGCCAAGTCGCTCGTGGCGCTGCAGGAGTTGCAGAACGAGGTCGGCGCGTTGCTTGAGTTCCGCGACCTCGTCATGGACACCTTTCCCAATCTGCGATCCAAACTTCACCAGCAGCAGTCGGCAAATTCCACGCCGGCCACCATGACAGGTTAGTATATAGTGTGACGAATGGAAGAATATCATTAAGCCGTTGGGCCGGTATACTTTTTTAAAAAACACAAACTTTTTTTTTAATTTTATGTGTTATTGTTTTTCCCTACAACTAAATTTTTTTGGCATACAAAACACTTTTGACATGTTGGATGCAAAATTAGAAAGCAACGAACGTTAAACTTTTTGAACACCTAATTGAAATGCAAAAATAAAGGTTATTAGTTATTATTATTATCATTTCGAAATAAATTCGAAATAAAGGACTTAAAACAGTAATGATCTGGCGGTGCAAGGTCTGCTAGTAAAAATGTTTAAGCTTAAAATATCAATTCATTTAAACCAAAAACTCATAATACAAAACTAGTGTTAAAACAAATGATAACGTCAGGAAATGCATACAAAAATGTGACAATTTAAAATTTTTTTCAGCAGAGCTACCACCTGAATCCCCAGCGGGAAATTTAAATTCCAGTTAGTCAGCTCGGCAACGAATATTTGCCATAGTTGGCAACAGTGAATTTAAAAATCGCGTCCTCGATTAAGTAACTAAAAGTTTAATTGGTATCATAAAACAACTTTCGTTGCACGTCATCAATGACACCATGCGTCGTCTTATGGAGTTTGCTGGTGGTCGTATTATGATGTGCAATCAAAGTTATTTTAATTTCCCTATACATAGGTACAGTGCATTTTAAACAAATCGCTAGTGCCTTGAAAATTCGCAATCGTCTCGGCGATTAGCCAATGTGATATAAAAATACTAACAGATTCCTCCTTTTTAGATCTAACAGTAACAGATTCCTCCTATTAAGATCGGCAAAAAAAGTGTTTTTAATATCACTCAAAATTAGTTATTTGGGTCATAAATGACCTAAATACAAAATATTTTCATGGTGTCTGTCTGTCCGTCTGTCTGTAACACGATAACTCAAAAACCGCTAAATCTTTAAAGTTAAAGGATCCTTAATAAAGGATCTAAAAAGATTTTAACCAAATTTGGCACAAAAATACTGTGGCACCCGAGAATCTGGCCATTAGTTTTTGGTGGGGGAGGGGGGTTGGTAAGGGAGTGTGGGAGGGGGTTAACAATTTTAAAAAATCGTAACTCCAAAATTACAGTAGTTAACGAAACGCGGTTTTCAATTTAAGATTAGGAATAATATTGGCAACAAAATTTGTAATAACATCAAAATCAGTCAAAGTGGCAGTTTTTCTATGTGTAATTATAATTATCATTACATACTATCTTAATTAGAAATAATTGTTTTCTTCTCCTACTTTCTATTTGTTTTAATCTAAACATCCGATTACCATTTACGTACCTTTTCATTATTAACGCATATTAAGCACTTATTTACACATGAATATAAGGTTTAATGGTTTCGGAATTATTATATTATCACTATATTCGCGGTGAAACTGAATTTCAACTTCATAAACGTCAAGAATTATTATTATTGTTATTAAAAATCGTTTTTAGTTCAGTTACCAGACAGATCGTCAACACGGCCAATTATATTTATAATTAATAATTATTATTTAGAGACAGAAAGGAACAACACAAATGGAGTTCCGTTGGAGTATAATACCAATTACTTTATTTCTTAAACGACCTTAAAACAACAAAAAACTGCTGAGAACAAAAGGAAGGAGGAAGGTGACAATTTTTAGCTGACCATACCCACAGGTATGGTAGGCTATTAAGATCGGCAATTTTTTTTTAAATTTCACTCAGAATGAGTTATTTGGGTCATAAATGACCTAAATAAAAATATTTTCATGGTGTCTGTCTGTAACACGATAACTCAAAAACCGCTTAACCGATTTTAACCAAATTTGGCACAAAAATACTGTGGCACCCGAGAATCTGGCCATTAGTTTTTGGTGGGGTGGAGGGTTGGTAAAGGGGTATGGGAGGGGGTTAAAAATTTAAAAAAATTGTAACTCCAAAATTACAGTAGTTAACGAAACGCGGTTTTCAATTTAAGATTAGGAATAATATTTGCAACAAAATTTGTAATAACATCAAAATCAGTCAAAGTCGCAGTTTTTGAGATATTCCGTGTTTCCGTAGTCCGTTTTTGAGAAAATCCGTGTGGAGAACTCCAAACTCCCATCGGACGCGACCCCAGGTGGCGGATAGGGGAAATAACTGCGGACCAAAATTGGAAAAATTCCTTTACTTTGAAACTAAAAGAACTGCCTATCAACTTTTTTCAACCGAACCAAACACAGATTATTTTTATATTTGTATTTGATTGTTTGTTAATGTCCAGGGTGGGTCAAATTGGACGCTTTTAAAGGGAACGCCCTTTTCTATTAGAGATAGACAAAAACTAATATGTATCGGTGTCTGGAGCTCAATTTTTATCAAAAACATGATGATGAAAACCGCACATCGATATCTGTTACCGTTTATGAGTTACGGGGTGTTTTTCAAAAAATGTGCATTTTTAACAAATCGCTGTAACTTTTTTGCTATGGAAAATTTTGTATTTTTATGAAAACATTTCTAAAGCACCTTTTTACGTTAAATTTAATGGATTAATTATAAATTTTTTAAAATTAATAACTTAAGAATTATACAGAAAATTTGATTTTTTATATGGGACACTGTATATTTTTAATTCATTGAAAAGGATTTAAAATTACCTTTTCAGAAATATAGAATGCTTGATATTTTGCTCCATTCCTCTTCGAGATATAGATTTTTTAATTTTTAATAATTGTGTTCGACATGTCGACCGTCTTTTGTTATGGACAGACGGGACCGTTTTTGAACATTTCTGGCGGAATTCATTAACTCAGTGGGAGTGAAAGATACCCTCGCATAACCGCTAAGTACTTCTAATTCTTGTCTAGATTAAACAGGCAATTTAAAAATAAGAACATTTATTTATTCTTCCGCAAAGAAAAATCCATAGGACTAAAAAATCCATAGCCTCGTCTGCTAGAAAAATATGTTTTCGACTTCTATTAGGGGCAGATCAACAATAAGAGGTCCAAAGCCTACTAGCACAGAATATCTAGCTACGCATTATTATTAGCTAGATATTCTGTGTTACTAATTAAAACTGGTAAAGTTTTAAAAATTCTGTATTTCAAAAGGAGCTATAACAAAATATTAAGTGTGCTATATTACTATATTTTGGAAAGGTAATTTTAAATTATTTTCGATTAATTAAAAATATATAGGGTGTCTCAAATAAAAAAATATTTTTTTTCTGTTGATAACTCTTAAATTATTAATTTAAAAAAATTATACTTAAACTTAATGTTTTCAAAAAAATACAAAATTTTCCATAGCAAAAACTTACAGCGATTTGTTAAAAATGCACATTTTTGAAAAACACCCCGTAACTTCGAAACGGTAACAGATATCGACATGCGGTTTTCACCATCATGTTTTTGATAAAAATTGAGCTCCAGACTTTTTACTCCTAACAAAACATTATACTATTATTCCTTCAAATATACAAGGTGGCGCCTCTCATACGCTGGCGCCGCGGCCGAAACTCCAAGCAAAACGGTAGTTTGTATCGAAATGAAATTTTGGCAGCATATGTAGGTTAACTGAAAGCATTTTATAAAAATATATAGAATTATACAGGGTGTCCCCAAAAAAAGTTACACATCAAAGTTGTGTTTTTTCTAATGAAACACCATATATATTAATTGATTTTCGGATTCTAGCTAAAAAATAAAGGTGAGTTTTATTAAAGAAGCATATACGTAAAATGTAAGGATTTTGACAAATTTCACATTTTGTGAAAATGAAGAGTAAAATTTAAATTTCGATAACAGCTACCTAAATTTTAGTTGACCTTGTATAGGCTGATATTTAATTACAGTAACTATTGTATGTTAAACCAAATTGCAAATTGACCCGAAAGCAAGTTACTACTTTATTTTAAATGGAACACCCAGCATATTTTTTCGGTGTTCAATGGGGTATTTATATATCTTCAAAATATCATTAAGTTTGCCTACCCCTCAGACAAAGATTTTCCTAGATATTTTAATTTTTATGATTTTGCGTCAGTAGATCTTTATTATTTGACAAAATCTAGGGTGGCTGTGCGATATACCTTTTATTAATTTAATAAAAATTAAAGGTTGTAGAGTAAAATACTCAACGGTAATAAAAAGATACACGTTTGAAACATATTTTAATTATTACAGAATTAAAACTAGATATAAACCTATAATTATGACAAAAATTAGCTAGATGATATCAAATGCTCAAAATGCTTCCTTTCCTGTTAACTGCATAAAGTCTTTTCAAAAGGATCTTTTCGTTTAAAAAAGCATATGTGGAGTTCTACCTCGAAGAGCAGCTACAATAATTTCTCTCATGTTGTCGACAATAGTTGGTCGATTTTTGTAAACACTGTCTTTAACATATCCCCATAAAAAAACTCTAGACTAAGACTAGATAAAATCAGCAGCATTTAAGTATTCTATTAATAGGTTTGGTTTGGGGCACACTGCATTCACCAACTAACAGAGAAATATCAATTCTCTCTGATGTAGAATAAGTTTGCATTTTCGGCAAATTTCTGAGAATTTTTTTTAACTGACACAAAATGATAACTAGTTGTTGAAGTTGGACTAATTAGACGACTATGTTGAAGTAACGTCAGACATATCACAGCCACCTAGATTCTATCAAATAATAAAGATCTACTCAGATTAAATCATGTAAATAAAAATATCTAGGAAAATCTTTGTTTGAGGGGTAGGCAACCTTAGTATTTTGAAGAGACATGAATTCTCCATTGGATATCGGAATAATATACTGGCTGTTCTATTTAAAATAAAAGAGTAATATGCTTTTAAAGGTGACCAATGTTCAATATTAATTTTATCTCACCCTGTATATTTTTTTGGATCAAGTTTTAATTTAATTTAAAGTTCAATAGTTAATTTAACTACATATTAGGCTATACCGGGTAAATTCCGATTTAGGTAGCTTTTATTGTAATTTAAAAATTGTTCTTTATTTCTGGAAAATGTTAAATATTATGTCAAAAACCTTACATTTTAGTCATATACTTCTCTTATAAAACTCACCTTTATTTTTCGCCCAGAATCCGAAAATCAATTAATATATAGGGTGTTCCATTACAAAAAACACAACTTTGATATGTAACTTTTTTGGGGACACCCTGTAGAACTGCCCTATATTTTTAAAAAGTGCTCTGAATTAACCTACATATGCCCACAAAATTTCATTTCAATACAAACCGTCGTTCTCCTTGGAGCCTCCGCGGCGTATGAGAGACGCCACCCTGTACATACTACTTTCAGAGTATTTATAAAATGCAAAATTTCTGCACTAATGCATAGCTTTGTTACAAAACATTTATTTTTACACTATTAATCAAACTAATTAATTGTTATTATCGATATGTTTATCGAACAACAAGAAACCCTATCGCATTACCGACCGATTTTGTTGTTACACGAATTGTTTGCTTGTTTCTTTGTTTCAGCGCGACTAACCAAACACACACGCGTTACAACTTTCGTGGTTTCACTTCATTGCCCAAAAGTAATAACCTTAGAGGTATTTTTAGATTGCGGCCGATTGTTAGAAAAAAGTATCCTTGTACAATGGGCAAGCACACAACATATATTTTAAGTGTTATTTTGAATAACTGCCATTCATTTTAAATACATTAACAAAAGATGGCGAAAAACAAATTTTAATTCAATATTAGAAAAACGATTTTTTTCTACTTAATTTAGACACTTTCTCATATTATATTAAATTTCTAATATGAATCTTTAAGTTTTTAATACAATATGGTTGATTTTTTTTCTTAAAAATCAAAACGTGTTTCTATTGTAATATAATTGCGTTTTTAATCTTTGATAGATTGTTATTGATTGAATTTTAATTAACCTAATATTTGTTGCTGTTTTAAATTTATGAAGAAGCACAAAGTTTATTTAGTTCAATGCTAGGGAAAGGGTGATAATAGTTATCGAAAAATCTGATTAACAACGGCAAAAATATCACGCTAATCAAAATCAAAATGATGTAATATCCATCTATCAAAGAATGAAATCGAAATTATATTTCTATAGCAACAACGCCTTTTGATTTTTAGGACTTTGGGAAAAAATCAACCATATTTTCATGTTTTTTTTTTAATTTTCTCTAAAACAGTATGGAAATTTGGAAAAGTATAAACAGGAAAAATCATTTTAGAACAATCAACATTTTTATGAAGAATGTATTAAGTACGAGTATATAATATTTGTATTTCCTGCACATTTTTTTAATTAATTTTACTTATAAGTTCAGATTCAAAAAGACCATCAATCAGACTTCAGTCTAAAAGGATCGGGCCCTTAATCCTCCTCAACCAAGAATCCTCTATGAGAGGGTGACTACCGTTTCTACCGAATTTTTTTATTTAATTTCTGGCACATAAAATACACGGTTAATTCTACTTCAAATCTCCGCATTTGCCCTTCGAAAAAGCGCATCCTGGTCACCGACATCAAATCTGTAGTGTAATCTGCAACCCACGGTCGCCAACAAAGTTGAAGAGGTAATATTTTGGTCAACTGTATAACAAGAAATGAAAGGAACCTACATTGTGTTAAATATATATTTTATTGTGATTACCTCGGATGCGCCTGAGAGAAGCAGTATTTTGGGAAATTTGAGGAGAATAAGATATGTAAATAAAACGCTAAATTTGTAAATAGGCCTACTTATTTTATTAAATGAAATGAAATGAAATGAGCGCCATCTTACTCTGCCTGCAATTCACAAGTAAAAGAGCATAGCAGAGAAATCCCTGATCACTATTCCAGAGAATCTAACTATACTGTCCTGAACTTTAATAAAAGAGAGATAATAATAATATAGAAACTGGTTGTAGTTTAATACGAGCCCTAACAACTATATGTTGGGACAAGGTAATATTTTGGAATTATTGCCCTGGTTTTTCAAAATGACTGAAAAATATATGTTTAATTTTTTAAATATAAACATAGCCATATATCCTAAACAACTTGACAATATTTTTACTAATTTGTAAATCAATCCATATTTACAGTAGAGGATTTTGTTCATAAAAGGACAAATTTGCCGACAACTAAATGTTGGGACAAGTATTTTTAAATAATTAATATCATCATAGGCGGCTTTGCTATAAACGTCACAAATGTCGCAAACTGTTTACTTCAGCATTGACAGCTTGTAAGTGACTCGATACTTTCAGTAGTGAGATTTACTGTAAGTAATTTTAATTTTTTTAATTTTCAATTTTGTTAATTATTTAATTCAAAGTAATGGTCCGTGGAAAAGCTACAAATCAAAAACTACGCGAAATTATCATTCGTCAATACAGTACGGGAAAAACAATTCGAAAAAATTTCTGATGATTTAAGTATTCCAAAAACCACGGTCTTTAATATAATAAAAAAATACGGCGGATCTGCCAATGTAGACGTTAGAGGTAAAAGTTCGGGAAGGCCAAAAGTTGTATCTCAAAGAGATTTACGAAATTTAGTAAAAATTTGCAACTCTTCGCGAAGTAACAGTTAAACAGAATACTGTAACTGGTGTAAATATATCAAGAGAATGTTGCCGAAAATATATCCACAAATGCGGTCTGGTGTTTTACAAGGCAAACTTTACTTTGTGTGGGTAATCAATTACCTGAAGATTATTGATACAAATTCTTATTTAGGCCAAAGAAAAACCGCTACTGACAGAAATTCAAAAGAAAAATCGCTACAATTGGGCAAAATCTAAATTATCGTGGAGCGATGAGTCTAAATTTGATGTTTGCGTTGGAGATCATCGAAAACGAATAATACGAAATAAAGCAGAAGCCTTTCATAAAGATTGCTTAAAGACGGTTGTTAAATTTCCTAAGATGATTATGGTTTGGGGTTGCATGTCAACAAGAGGTTTGGGCAAATTAAATTTTATAGATGGCAGATGGCACTGTTAACGCCCAAAGATATCAACATATACTTGAGACCTACCTCACTTTTGCCTAGTGCTCAAGAATTGTTTCCAAACGAAGACTATATTTTCCAACAAGATGGAACATCGTGCCATTCAGCAAAATCAACTAAAAATTGGTTCGGTAATAATAATATAAAAGTTCTATCCCATCCTGCAAGTAGTCCGGACCTCAATGTTATAGAAACTGTGTGGCATAAAATGAAGCAATATTTAAGAAACCACTCTCAGCGAACAATTTTTGATTTGCGGGCAAAACTGCAGGAAATTTGGGATAATTTTTCTCCTCGTATGTGCCAATCTTTGGTAAATACAATGCCATTAAGAGTTCAGGCAGTTGTTAAGGCGAAAGGTGATGTAACTCCGTATTAAACAAATTTATTGTTGTGCTGTCCCAATATCTAGTTGTCAGCAAATTTGGCTTGATTTTGGCAAAATAAGCTATTATCAAAAGTGATTTGTTTGCAAAGTTATAAAAATATAGTAAAATTGTCTAGATCATATTGTAATGTTTGAATTTAGAACAATAAACAAAATAAATTGAGTCGTTTTAACAAATTACTATTTTTTATTGTAAACAAGACCTTGTCCCAACATATAGTTGTTAGGGCTCGTACATTCAAGATATGCCACATTTATTACATATAAAACGGAAGAGGTTATTTTTGTTAGTTTAGCAGGTCCCCACCCGCAAGTACAAAGGTCTCTTGTTGCGAGTCTCGAAGCTAAAGTTGAAGGTTTGGTGCTAATATCTTTAGATTATAAGTTATTCTATGAGTTATTCTATTTACCTATTGTTTTTGTTTGCCCTTTTGCTAGCTAAGATATTCGCCCATACTTGGGTGAAAATTGTTAGTACACTCAACAAGGCCCTTATTCTCACACTGAACCACAAACATCGGCACGAATGTACAGTAAACGATTGTATAAGATTACTTTTAAACTGAAATTATTCCCATCAGCATAATCGATTCCATTAAATACATACACATGTTATACAGGGTCGCTGATATGTATGGAAACGGTCGATTATTGGGTAAAATATACGAGGTACCGCAAAAAGTTTAGTTCAAAAATTATAGGGTTTTTAAATGTCAATTGGCGAGTAATAAATTTAAGTATACAGGGTTGGTAATAAAGTCGTGGCACATCAAAGTTTCATTTTGTTTAAATGGAGATACACACAATGCACCTCAAACCAACCGTTTTCGAGTTATTGACTTTTGAAAATATCTCTTAAACAATTCGATTTAATTAATTTCGATGTGTTCGGTTTCATTTAACGATGCCATTCTGCGGAAACTGTGATACTTAATAATATTTGACATTAGTTTTCAAGTTAACATTTATTGATGGATAAAATGAGATTTTATCAAGTCTGGAAATTACAAAACTTTCGTTTAACATTTCATAATCAAAACTTCATAATTCGGATATGGTTGAATTTAGGTACATTATGTGTATTACAAGTTTTGCTTAAAATTGAAGCAAGAATAAAATACACAATAATATACAGGGGATTCTATTTAAAAAAAAAATGAATCTTTGAGGTGCCACGACTTTATGACCGACCCTGTATACTTAAATTTATTACAAGTTGTTAGACATTTAAAAGCCCTATAACTTTTTTATTTAACATTTTGCGGGACCTCTTATACTTTGCCCAATAATCGACCGTTTCCATACATATCAGCAACCTTGTATATTATCTTTGTCAGATCAAATAAATTACTTTCGTTTAACATTTCATAATAAATCTTAGAACAGAATATTACAACAAACAAATAAGTTATATGTTTAGTTAACACTAGTTAAATAATGAGAAAACATTTACTTTACCTTAATAACATTTTTTGTCACAAAACTTACTAACCAAAATAACATCATGCATTTCGAATGGTAGTCTAAAAGCTATTACTTAACAACTATTATCTCTGTTTGTCGCCTGATTTCCCTCTCTCTGGTTTTGCGAATAATATTTTAAAAATAATAATTTTATTTATGTATACAGAGTGTCTTAAAACTGAGTGTTTTGAATTTAAAGAAATATGTCTATTTTTAAATAGGCGGTTCATCTCAGTATTTTTTTCAAAATCTCTATAATAAGTTTTTCTTCTTGTAAACGCAATCCTATACATACATAGTGTATGAGATATTAAAATTTAAATAAAATCATCAAGGGCTTGTCTGCGCATTCTTGCCTTGAGGAAATACTATGTGTCACCCTTATAAGTATTACCCTTTAGGCACGAATTATATCCATTTTTCTTTTTTCAGGCCACCATCACCACTCCAACATTCCCATTTCCATCAGGCCGGGGGACTGGACGCCCGGCATCCGGGTGCGCAAGAAATTGGGCGTCGGTTCGGGCGCCGGAAAGGACAAGAAACTGAGCGGCGACTCGGCCGCGGGTTCTTCCACTTCCGCCGTCCAGGACTCGGGGTTCAGCACGGAGGCGTCCAGCAAGGAGACGCACAGCGCGTCGTCCACGGCGCCGCCTACGTCTACTTCCGCCACAGGTAACCGAACTATAGGGAAAATGACGAGTTTTTGTTGGTGGGTAATGTACCTCGGGAAGTCGTGCATGAAAATTTAATGTAATAATCTTTCTTGTAACCATGATAAATCAGATAGTAAAATACATGCACAGTAAGATAGATTGGGTGCTTTAAGATACCATACTTAGTTTCGATATTTTTTGTTTTCTTCACATTTTTTTAAATCTTAAACAGTTATATCTATTTACAATATTATATATTATATATATATATCTATTTACAAAAGGCATGCAATATATCACATACATCATATACAAATGTGCCACATATATCTCATCAAATCTGTCAAATATTATAAGGATTATAATTATAGAATATCTTTTTCTTCCTTTTTAATCAGGCCTAAAGTCGGGTATTTACTGCCTTAAGGTTGGTTCTCACTATACCTTCCGTATCAGCTACCTTCCGTTTCCCTTCCGTTTACATAAAATATTATATCATTTAAATGAATAAGACAATGAACATTATCATTTCCGTTTCCCTTCCGTTCCATATCCTTTCCTTCCATACATTTTTTGGGGAACGGACTGAAGCGTATCGGAAACAGCGTTGTCAAGTTCTTTCATTTGTACCAGCTCTGTTAACATTTTGGTGATATTTATTTATTCTTTCATCTCTTAATTAAATCTATTAACTTTTTCAAAAGATACAAACTTTTAAAATAAAACTTTCGTAATGATTTGGTTTTTGTACAATAAAAAGTATGGACTGATACGCAACAAAAGCTTATGTACCTATAGCGTCAATACAATAAAAAATACGGAACGGATATGGAATAGATATGGAATGGAAACGGAAGGTTGTAAGAGTATCTATATAAGGTTGTAGTGAGAATCAACCTTAATACATTGTCCCTCTACCGCTTTCGCAAGCGACCCACACTTTTGTGTCCTGTAGGTGATTTAAAATTAAATCTGTCAAATTCGATTTACTACGTAGGGTACGAGGGTTGTCTTTTATATTTTGCGTATAAAGATAGAAAAATACAGTAGATAACTTTTAAACACGTGCATTTTTGTATCCGTTGGAATCGGTTCTGAAAACGGTTATTCCACTCGTTTGTTGGTACCTTCAAAATTGTGTTTTTGAAGCGCTGACTGCATCTTCTGGGGACTGGAACCTTTGACCATGAAGTTTATTTTTAATTTTTGGAAAAGTAAAAAGATCGTTAGGGCTTAGGTCGGGACTGTATGGAGGATAGTCAACAATTGGATATTTTCTTGTTTTAAAATTCAATTTTTTTTCGAGCTGTGTGAGAACTTGCATTGTCTTGGTAGACGAGGGTTGGTTTTTCGAAACTCAGCAATTACTTCCGGCAAATAAATAGAAATGTTCATATTAGCAGTAACAATTCTTTGATCTTGCAGAGGAATTGTTGCTACATGAACGGCTTTTGAGGCAAATGTCGCCACCATCTTTTTGGAAACATTTCAACAACGGATAACTTTTGTCGGTTTTGGTTTTTCTCGGGACACCCAAACAGTCGATTGACGTTATTTTCGGGTTCAATAGAGTAAATTCAAGATTCATCACCATTGACAATACTCTATGTATTTTTTGAGTTTCCTGCGTTAAACCGGTGTAGATTTTTTTGACACCAATTGACTCTAATTGCTTTCTGTTCCTGCGTCAACACATGCGGTATCCAACGAGAAACAATTTTTTTGCAGATAATTCTTCATTTTTTTTTGAATTGATGTCTTTTAAATGCACAATGCTGCTTCATTTCACCATATGTGACATGTCGATTTTCTTCTTGGACCAGCATCGACATTTTCCTGGATGATTTCCGTTGTTGGTGGACCTGCTCTTGGATCGTCGCTAAGACTAATCTGTCCACGTTTGAATTCTCCGTACCAACGAAAAATTGTCGACTGATGTGGTGCTTCATTGCCAAACACATAAACCAACTCGGCAAGGCAATCTTGTTGAAACAACTGTCACAGATACAAATCAATCTATCTGTACAAATTGTAAAAAATTATTACGCGAAAATTTCCTTAGCATAATTCCATTTTTCGACTGATTCGTTAACTTCATAAATTCAGTTTATATATAGCTTTAAACGAAGCAGTTTGAAACGTTGGCGTTAAGTTAACTAAAGATGACAGTTAATTTTGACATTTGATATATGTTGACAGGTGCCTACTATGCTTCTATATGCAAAATATAAAAGACAACCATCGTATACCATTATATTTATTTTTTATTATTGCGATTATTCAGATCACAAGTCTTTTGCTTCACTTATATCTAAAAAATACTTTAATGGTTTTTATTTAATTTGGAACACTCTCTCTCTCTCAATTTGATGAAATTGTAGCCCTATAGAAATACATCAAAGATCTCAATACTCAAATTTTCTAAAAATCTAATTATTTAGCTTCTGTACTATATAAGTAATTATATTTAAAATAAATAATTTTGCAACGACTTAGGTAGTACTCCTCAAAATATTCTAAAATATTTAGATTTCTATCTAAATCAGATGCTAAAATAAATAAACGAATAATAATAAATGAACGAATTGTGTGAAAAATCCCGTATTTAATGATCCATAGCATTTCAAATCAGCGTTCTCTACTATAACAATTGCAACAAAATACAGAATTGTCTTTTTGCAGGCACCAGTGAGACTGACGATACCGAAGACGAGCTGTGGAACCTTTTAGATGTAATCCATAGGAAAGGGACCCGGTTAAAAGATGAGGTGGAGGCGTTGCAGGGCACGCTCAGGGACCAGACGCCGTTCGGCGAGGCGGGCAACTTTCAAAGGGCCCTGTTTCACAGTTCGGCCGACGATATTAGGCAACTGCGCCAGGAAAGGGACCTCCTCCTCGACAGGTGAGATTAAACGGCCTTTTGTATGTAACTAGCTGATACTAGGAGAATTAGGCACACAAATATAGAGGCGCATTAACATAGGCATGTATAAAGGATACACAGAGAAAACACTATCGTATCTACAAAGATAATATCATTACACCAAAGATACACTACTTTAATATATATATAGTATATATATATATATATATATATATATATATTATATATATATATATATATATATATATATATATATATATATATATATATATAGTATAGTATATATGCTGCTATATATATATATATATATTTGTATATGGATATATATGTATAGTACATTTATATATGTATATATTATATAGCATATATATATATATATATATATATATATATGTATGTATGTATGTATATATACATATTACATATATATATATATAGTTATTGGTTGTTATATATTAGACATATTGTATATTGGCTATATACATATTATTATACACATATATATATTATTATTACATATACATATTACATATTATTATTATTATATATATACATATACATATATTATTATTACATATTATTATTACATATACATATACATATTATATATATATATATATATATATATATATATATAGTATATATATATATATATATATATATATATATATATATATATATATTATATATATATATATATATATATATATATATATATATATATATATATATATATATATATATATATATAAACTTATATAAGAACTTTATATATGAATTCTTTTATATATATATATATATATGAATTTTTATATATATATATATATATATAGCATATATATATAGCATATATATATATATATATATATATATATATATAAACTTTATATATGAACTTTTATATATATATATATATATATATATATATATATATATATATATATATATGCCAGGGTGTCCCAGAAATGAGGGCTTGATATTTTAACTGGTAGTATAGTTCAACCCCAGAAACACGCCTATGAGGTTTTTTTGCGAAAAAATGTTGAAAATTTTATATTTTTTTTGACATTTTCCGGAAAAATGTTGAAAAACTTTTGAGTGCCACTGTTCACTCCCCGGGAAATTCGTTTACCGGGCATTAGAGAGATGTCGGAGAGAATGCAACGCGTTGCCACCTCCTACCATACCCACATTCTGCATGTTTATCTATAAATTCAATTATTTTAAGTTGCTACAGAAAAAATACGAAAATTCATTTTATTCATATCAGTGTAGATTGCTCTACTAATTCTAGAGAAACGCGCAGTATTTTAAATACTTTTTTACAGTGGAGTAAACTGAAAATAAATCTGTAACAATTATAGCTTCTTTTTCGCCATATTAGGAAATATTTTCAATCGTTTCAATGAAGCAATTATAACCTTTAATGTTTAGTTAGAGCTTACCCCTTTTAATGAAAGTGTTTTTATCCAGCACATATACGCAAAACACATACACACCCAAATATCTATTAAACTGAACATCACAAACCTATCACATGCCTATCACTTTTAAAATATTATTTAAAATTTTTTCACATGATAATAATCACACACTAAACTCATAAATACAATAAAAATGTTAAAAACTTGATTTAATAACTACTTATATCCGAGGCTGATGGTAGACAGTCCGGGGTTTTCTTCGACATTTCTTCAAAACCGACGCAACCCTGGACAACGATTTCGAAGAAAACACTGAAGGAATTACAAATTACAAATTTTTATTTAGAAATTTTTTACCTTAGCGTCCCTCTACTGGACTGATGTATTACTATTATGGGTCAACGTTTTGGTGGTTGTATAAAGAGATAGATAAATCAATTTTTCTAAATGTTTAATGTATGGAGTGGGATATCCCAAAATAAAATAAAAGTACAAGAAGTGGTATACCCAAGAAAGAATTAAGGTAAAATCAAAGAGTATTCTACGTTATCTAAAATATAAAAAAATATGGGAAGCCCTGACAAAAAATCTGACACCTGATATCAAAGTGATAAACAAACATCGGCGCATGCGGCAGCCAGCACTTTCTTACACTTTAATTTTTCAGTTCATTGCTAGATGGCCTTTTTACTAGGGATGCACTGCAAACAAATATTCCAGCAAAACTAAAGTGTTTTTTTTCTTATTCTAAATTCTAACAAATAAAATAAACCTGTAAAACTGTATAAATAAAATCGGTCTTCGATTTAAAAAAATCGATTAGACGAAAAATCGTTTGATAAAAATCAGGTCGATTTGATAAAAATCGATTCGAAGCGTACATCCCTAGTATGGTGTGTAGTTTAAGGTTATGTTTAAGGTTATTCGTGGGTTATTAAACTCGCACAAAAACAAAACAGAAAACAACAAAAAACAATGCAAACAATGCCAAATAAACCTGTAAAAAAGTACTTTTATTATTCAAAATGAAATATCATATAATTCAGTTGGTATACGAATATTTTTTGATTTATTTATAATGTTTTGTGTCAAAAATATGTGAGAAATGAGGTAAACAGTTTAAATGTCTTAAAAAATTCGTTTTTAATTTATTAACCTTTCAGGTATCTACCTAATGGTAGGAAGAAATTATATGGTAGGAAAATAAATTAAATGGTAGGAAAAATAATTTCACTTTAATTACGTATTAGAAAATCAGTAATCTTAAATTAGGATACATCAATGGAGAAGAAGGCAATTGTAATCACAATACAATAACAGATCTACAAATACCAAGCAATACATTAAATCAAAAATCTCAGTAACACTGTTGTAATAATGTACTCCCTGTGGTCTTATTAAGTATAAAGTTTTGTTTTACATGAAAATAATTATCCCATTTAATTAATTATGCATTAAATTTTAGTGTCAGCTTATTGATAGCTCAATTACCAGTCAAATAGTTTCGATGTTTTCTATACTATGAAGAAAATTTGATCTGATTAGATTAATTCAGATGTAAATTTATGTTATACGGTAAGATATTTTTAAACAAACCAAGAAAGTTCTCTTCAGACAAGTTCTGGTCTGAAATTGCAAATATTAACGAAAAAGTTATACATGTAGTTTTCTATTCATAAATGATATTATTGATTTTATTCTAGGTGAATGTATCGAGTCATATATTATGCAGAATATATGGTAAACTAACTAAAAGTGCTAACAAAATTTCTTAGGAAGTTATCGATATACCTACCTAATTATTAGAAGCTGTAACAAATGTTCAAAGAGTCAGAGTATACTTTATTAGAAGTGTGTTAGATAGAATTATACACTTTAAAGAAAATATCTTTTATTATTGCGAATTGTAATGCATATTGTGTAATGCATATAATATGTGAAATCTATTATTACATACAAAGATTGAAAATTATTTAAACAGCTACCTGTATGTTGTGTCTCAACTCATTTAGTGAATGGGGTTATTAAAAACTGAACATATTTACACACAGAATATTGTGGATATGGATATCTGGAAAGCATGTTTCAAACCATTTTTATTTTTAGGATTTATGAAATGATTACAAAATATACTAACAACAAATTGCAATGCATCTGTATATTAGAGACAAAGATGAAAGAGAGTAACAAGAATATATGTATTCAAAAAAGAAAAAATATCAAGACCATTTGTAGTAATTAAAATTAAAGAATAAAATACATAAAATCAAATTATATGATCGAAAAAAACGGCGTCCAGTTGGCTGGGAAATGACGATCAATGACATTTCCTATATAAATTCTTACATATAAAATGACAGCGACCTTCATTTCATAGCCATCGTTGACGCCGTTTTTTCTCGATCATACGGTAGTTTATGTGTGAACAAATTCTCATTTCATATAAAATTGGAGCTCTATCTAGAGTATATTTGAATATAAATGTTTTTATGTATTGGAAGGGGGACTGTAGTTTTCAAATATAATAAAGAAAAATAGACTAAAAAAAACATGTGTGTAAGTTCTTTTTAAACTATTCTGTGTTACGTAAATGTGTTTCAAATAGGTTGCTTTTCACAATAAAGTCAATACACAGTAATTATGCTTTACTTTTTCAAAACACACTCTTGTTTTTTATTATCAGAGAGTTATTAATATTAGAAAATTTAGTTACATGAATATAATAGGAGCAAATATTATGTTTCAAGTTTCAAGTAATAGAATATGATATGAGTACAAATAGCTTAAATATGATTGCTAATAAAATACTTAGTTTATACACATTTAGATATATCTCTTTAAATATAAATTAGTATTGCCACCATGCGATTAATGGGAAATACAATATGATCGTGAAAAAAAAACGGCGTCAGCGATGGCTATGAAATAAAGATCGCTGTCAATTTATGTGTAAAATTTTATGGAGAATGTCACCGACCGTTATTTTCAAGCCATTCTGGACGCCGTTTTTTTCGACCATACGGTATTTCTAGGTATGGAATTATGTCTCTAATATGTACTTTATTATCTATATTATAAATTTTTTACTTAATTTTTTTTAGTAATATCAGAACATGTTTTGATTATTAGTTTAATTAGTAATAAAGCTACTAACATGTTCAGTTATTTTATTTTCTATAAAGCTTTTTTGATAAAAAAAATAAGTATACTTGCATGAGAAATTACGATCGATGCCATTTACCATCCAATTTTACACAATAAAATGCCATCGATCGTAATTTCAAAAGCAGTAAACTTGCCGCCGTTTTTTCCAATGAAATGGGCGGTGGGGAGAAAATTACAGATTCCTGTATTACACAGCTGTATTATATTAACGACTAACGACATTATTAATCGCATGTACACAAAGCATGTACACTATTAGAAATCGATCTAATTTCTAATATTATCGAGCTTTTAAAATTCGAGAAAGTGATCGGAGATTGTGTTTAAAGTGTTGTGAAATGTTCGTTAGTGCATATTTTTGTGTCAGTAATCGGTATCGGTATAAACAAATCGCGATGGAGTATACAATTCCGGAGAAGGTGGATATGCTAAGAGCATAGGTACTTTCTGGCAGGGGAAAGCGCTGTAGAAGCTCGGAGACTTTATTCCGAAGAGTATCCGAATAGATAAATCCCTAATGCTCGAACCTTTGTAAGTATGGTTCAGCATTTGAGGGATTCGGGAAAAGCAACGAAGAATTGCTGCAAAACGTTAAAAATTCCATGCTCAGAAGAAGGAGACCATGTATTGGAAATGGAGGTGGTCATTTTGAACAATTATTAGACTAGCAATCAGTCAAGAAGCGAAGGGTATACCGGGTGGTGCATCATCGTGGGAAATATAGGATATCCCATGCAAATTTTGAACTGTCCAGATATTGGATCCCCTTGTGCAAATTTGTAATGTATCTTTAAAAACCATTTACGATTTAGCTTTAAAATTAATAGGGGAGCCAATATTTCCACAGTTGAAAATTTGCACAGTGTTGTTAAGAATTGTAGTGAAGTGATGTTATTAAGTGTAGTGTTATGTGCAGTTTTAAGAGTGGTAAAATAGGAAAAAAAAGCTCTGCAGTTGTATCTCTCTGCTATAGGGATATCTTTTTTTATTGTTTGGTAAGTTTTTTTTAGTTTATTTTGTGGAATGTGGAAAGTAGGGCTACTGGCGATCACCCACTTAAAAAAAGTAACGCACCTCTGCAGAACCTCTTGGGTGGTGTGGGATTTTGCAAGTACTTTTTAAGTCTTTCTAGTCGATGCGGCAACAGCGGGCGGCGAACAAGCCGAGATCCGCGAGATCTCTCCCCCGCGCCGGGGGATCCGCGAGATTCCCCGGCGGCTCTCAAAATGTCGCAATTTTTTTTTAAACTTTCAAAGTTAAATAACTCGTTTATTTTCAATTTATTTTAAAAATGGTAAAGAGAAAATATGTTTCTTTTGGCCAGATCTAATAATTTCTAAAAGATCTGCATTTATTTCTGGGACACCCAAAGTATATATATATATATATACAGGGTGTCCCAGAAATGAGTGCAGATATTTTAACTGGTAGATAGTTCAACCCAGAAACACGCCTATGAGGTTTTTTTTGCGAAAAAAAAATGTTGAAAATTTTATATTTTTCTTGACATTTTCCGGAAAATGTTGAAAAACTTTTGAGTGCCACTGTTCACTCCCCGGGAAATTCGGGCATAGAGAGTGTCAGAGAGAATGCAACGTTGCCACCTCCTACCATACCCACATTCTGCATGTTTATCTATAAATTCAATTATTTTAAGTTGCTACAGAAAAAAATACGAAAATTTATTTTATTCATATTAGTGTAGATTGCTCTACTAATTCTAGAGAAACGCGCAATATTTTAAATACTTTTTACAGTGGAGTAAACTGAAAAAATAAATCTTAACAATTATAGCTTCTTTTTTGCCATATTAGGAAATATTTTCAATCGTTTCAATAAACAATTATAACATTTAATGTTTAGTTAGAGCTTACCCTTTTAATGAAAGTGTTTTTATCCAGCACACATATACGCAAACACATACACACCAAATATCTATTAAACTGAACATCACAAACCTATCACATGCCTATCACTTTTAAAATATTATTTAAAATTTTTCACATGATAATAATCAAACACTAAACTCATAAATACAATAAAAAATGTTAAAAAACTTGCTTTAATAACTACTACTAATACTTATATCCGGCGGCTGATGGTAGACAGTCCGGGGTTTTCTTCGACATTTCTTCAAAACCGACGCAACCCCGACAACGATTTCGAAAACACTAAAGGAATTACAAATTACAAATTTTTATTTCGGAATTTTTTGACTTAGCGTCCTCTACTGGACTGATGTATTACTATTATGGGTCAACGTTTTGGTGGTTGTCTAAAGATAGATAAATCAATTTTCTAAATGTTTAATGTATGGAGTAGGGATATCCCAAAAATAAATTAAAAATACAAGAAAAGTACAAGAAAGAATTAAGGTAAAATCAAAGAATATTCTACGTTATCTAAAATATAAAAATATGGGAATCCCCTGACACCTGATATCAAAGTGATAAACAAACATCGGCGCATGCGGCAGCGGGCACTTACACTTAATTTTTCAATTCATTGCTAGATGGCCTTTTACTAGGGATGCACTGCAAACAAATATTCCAGCAAAACCAAAGTGTTTCTTTTTATTCAAACAAATAAACAAACCGGTATACCAATAAACCTGTATAAATAAAATCGGTCTTCGATTTAAAAAAAGATCGATTATACCAAAAGATCGTTTGATAAAAATCGATCGATTTGATAAAAATCGATCTTCCATTAAAATCGATTCGAATCGTACATCCCTAGTACGGTGTGTAGTTTATAGTTTAAGGTTATTCGTGAGTTATAAAACTCGCACAAAACAGAAAACAACAAAAAACAATGCTAAATAAACCTGTAAAAAGTACTTTTATTATTTAAAATGAAATATCATATAATTCAGTTGGTATACGAATATTTTTTGATTTATTTATAATGTTTGGTGTCAAAAATATGTGAGAAATGAGGTAAACAGTTTAAATGTCTTAATAAATTCGTTTTTAATTTATTAACCTTTCAGGTATCTACCTAATGGTAGGAAGAAATTAATTATGTAATGGTAGGAAAAATAATTCACTTTAATTATGTATTAGAAAATCAGTAATCTTAAATTAGGATGCATCAATGGAGAAGAAGGCAATTGTAATCACAATACAATAATAGATCTACAAATACCAAGCAATACATTAAATCAAATATCTCAGTAACACTGTTATTATGTACTCCCTGTGGTCTTATTAAGTATAAAGTTTTGTTTTACATGAAAATAATTATCCCATTTAATTATGCATTAAATTTTAGTGTCAGCTTATTGATAGCTCGATTACCAGTCAAATAGTTTCGATGTTTTCTATACTATGAAGAAATTTTGATCTGATTAGATTAATTCAGATGTAAATTTATGTTATACGGTAAGATATTTTTAAACAAACCAAGAAATTGCAAATATTAACGAAAAAGTTATACATGTAGTTTTCTATTCATAAATGATATTATTGATTTTATTCTAGGTGAATGTATCGAGTCATATATTATGCAGAATATATTGAGAAAAATGGTAAACTAACTAAAAGTGCTAACAAAATTTCTTAGGAAGTTATCGATATACCTAATTATTAGAAGCTGTAACAAATGTTCAAAGAGTCAGAGTATACTTTATTAGAAGTGTGTTAGATAGAATTATACACTTTAAAGAAAATATCTTTTATTATTGCAGGTAATGCATATTGTGTAATGCATATAATATGTGAAATCTATTATTACATACAAAGATTGAAAATTATTTAAACAGCTACCTGTATGTTGTCTCACAATCTCATTTAGTGAATGGGTTATTAAAAATTGAACATATTTACACACAGAATATTGTGGATATGGATATCTGGAAAGCATGTTATAACCATTTTTATTTTTAGGATTTATGAAATGATTACATAAATATACTAACAACAAATTGCAATGCATCTGTATATTAGAGACAAAGATGAAAGAGAGTAACAAGAATATATGTATTCAAAAGAAAAATATCAAGACCATTTGTAGTAATTAAAATTAAAGAATAAAATACATAAAATGTACCATATGATCGAAAAAAAAACGGCGTCCAGTTGGCTGGGAAATGACGATCAATGACATTTCCTATATAAATTTACATATAAAATGACAGCGACCTTCATTTCATAGCCATCGTTGACGCCGTTTTTTCTCGATCATACGGTAGTTTATGTGTGAACAAATTCTCATTTCATATAAAAATTGGAGCTCTATCTAGAGTATATTTGAATATAAATGTTTTTATGTATTGGAAGGGGGACTGTAGTTTTCAAATATAATAAAGAAAATAGACTAAAAAAAACATGTGTGTAAGTTCTTTTTTAAACTATTCTGTAGTTACGTAAATGTGTTTCAAATAGGTTGCTTTTCACAATAAAGTCAATACACAGTACTAATTATGCTTTACTTTTTCAAAACACACTCTTGTTTTTTATTATCAGAGAGTTATTAATATTAGAAAATTTAGTTACATGAATATAATAGGAGTAAATATTATGTTTCAAGTTTCAAATAATTAGAATATGATATGAGTCATAATAGCTTAAATATGATTGCTAATAAAATACCTAGTTTATACACATTTAGATATATCTATTTAAATATAAATTAGTATTGCCACCATGTGATTAATGGGAAATACAATATGGAATTGAGAAAAACGGCGTCAGCGATGGCTATGATATAAAGATCGCTGTCAATTTATGTGTAAAATTTTATGGAGAATGTCACCGACCGTTATTTTCAAGCCATTCTGGACGCCGTTTTTTTTCGACCATACGGTATTTCTAGGTATGGAATTATGTCTCTAATATGTAGTTAGGTAATTTTTTCCATTTGCCTATTGTTAATTATAACGTCGTCAAACTATAAAATTTGCTATATTTTTTACTTAATTTTTTTTAGTAATATCAGAACATGTTTTGAATAGTTTAATTAGTAATAAAGCTACTAAGATGTTCAGTTATGTTCAGTTATTTTTTTCTATAAAGCTTTTTGATAAAAAAATAAGTATACCTGCTAAGACGTTAAATTGCCTGAGAAATTACGATCGATGCCATTTTTTACCATCCACTTTACACAATAAAATGCCATCGATCGTAATTTCAAAAGCAGAAAACTTGCCGCCGTTTTTTCCAATGAAATGGGCGGTGGGGAGAAAATTACAGATTCCTGTATTATATTAACGACATTATTAATTGCATGTACACAAAGCATGTACACTATTAGAAATCGATCTAATTTCTAATATTATCAAGCTTTTAAAATTCGAGAAAGTGATCGGAGATTGTGTTTAAAGTGTTGTGAAATGTTCGTTAGTGCATATTTTTGTGTCGGTAATTAATATAATATAATAATCCGAAGAAGGTGGATATGCTAAGAGCATAGGTACTTTCTGGCAGGGGAAAGCGCTGTAGAACCTCGGAGACTTATTCCGAAGAGTATCCGAATAGATAAATCCCTAATGCTCGAACCTTTGTAAGTATGGTTCAGCATTTGAGGGATTCGGGAAAAGCAACGAAGAATTGCTGCAAAACGTTAAAAATTCCATGCTCAGAAGAAGAGAGCATGTATTGGAAATGGAGGTCGTCATGTTGAACAATTATTGTAATAGCATGCAGTCAAGGAAGCGAAGGGTATACCGGGTGGTGCATCATCGTTGGAAATAGATATCCCATGCAAATTTTGAAACTGGTCGAGATATTGGATCACTTGTGCAAAATTTGTAATGTATCTTTAAAAACCATTTACGATTTAGCTCTAAAATTAATAGGAGAGCCAATATTTCCACAGTTGAAAATTTGCATAGTGTTGTTAAGAATTGTAGTGAAGTGATGTTATTAATGTAGTGTTATGTGCAGTTTAAGAGTGGTAAAATGGAAAAAAAGAAAGCTCTGCAGTTGTATCTCTCTGCTATAGGGATATCTTTTTTTATTGTTTGGTAAGTTTTTTTTCTTTTAGTTTATTTTGTGTAATGTGAAAAGTAGGGCTACTGGCGATCACCCACTTAAAAAAAGTAACGCACCTCTGCAGAACCTCTTGGATGGTGTGGGATTTTGCAAGTACTTTTTAAGTCTTTCTAGTCGATGTGGCAACAGCGGGCGGCGAACAAGCTGAGATCCGCGAGATCTCTCCCCCGCGCCGGGGGATCCGCGAGATTCCCCGGCGGCTCTCAAAATGTCGCAATTTTTTTTTTAAACTTTCAAAGTTAAATAACTCGGTTATTTTCAATCTATTTTAAAAATGGTAAAGAGAAAATATGTTTCTTTTGGCCAGATCTACCACCCCTTAAAATATCTGCACTCATTTCTGGGACACCCTGTATATATATATATATATATACTATATATATATATAGCAGAAGCATATATATATATATATATATATATATATATATATATATATATATATATATATATATATAGTATATATATATATATATATATATATATATATATATATATATATATATATATATATATATATATATATATATATATATATATATATATATATATATAAACTTTATATATAAATAAATATATATATATATATACCGACCTGGTCATTTGATTACTGTGTATAGGATTTTAACGTGTAAGACAGAGAATAATATAAATGACCGGTTGACGAGACAGGAGAGACAGCATCAAAAGGGGCCGACGAGAAGCCGGTGCGACCGATACAGTGTTGCCGGTTTTACGGGTGTGGGCAAGTAAAGCATAAGCATGGTGGGAGAACGCATTGAGAGGGGCGGTGCTTTATGTTAAGGTTCGTATTCACTATCCGAAAGAACAAAGGAATGAAATTCGGTATATTTGGACAGCAAACCGAATGCATGCGGCCGTTCGCCATTCGGTTCGCTCCCTCATCTGTTTCCATTCGGTATATCAAAGACGTTCGCAAACGAATGAGAATTATAGAACCGCGCGAACAAGACTGGACGTTCGCTCGTTGGATAGTAGCATTCGTTCGTTCGGATAGTGAATACGCACCTTTATGTAGATGAAAAGGTGGGGAAAGGAAATAGATCACCTGAGATCCAAACTATTTTTGCATCATTCTTTTCGCCTAGCTGTTTCGGTGTGTACGTTAAGTGTTTCAAAAATGGCTATTTATACGACCGAAGAGAAGGTGCATATCGTTAAATGGTTTTACATTTCCTCAAGTGTGGAAGAGGTCATTGGGCGTTATGTGTTCACCTTTCAAGATCGCCCTGTGCCTTATGCCACAACTGTACGCAACATTGTTCATAAATTTGAGCAAACAGGCTGCATTGCGGCGTGCAGAAATTGTGACAATAAGGAAGGCGCAGAAGGTGATTCCCCGACAAGGAACCTTCAAAATCGTAATATATTGTAGAATGATGTACACCCAACCCCTTTCAAAATCCGACTGATTTGATAAATGTGTCAAAGTATGTCTACCGTTCTAGGACTTCGATACTGTCAGTGTTGCCAGATGAAGTTTTGAAAATTTCCTGAAGCCTGGTTGGCACGGTCAATCTACCAACAAAAAATATTCTTTTAAAATATTTATCTGATGATACTTTTAGAAATGCCAAGTTTGAGAAAACAAATTAAATACACACACTAAATTGTGTCCAAAAATATGCTTTCTAAAAATGTATTTCCTCGATAGAAACCTTAATGTTAGGGAATATTTCCTAGACCTGGCATCTAAGGCCTTATTCTTTCCCACCACTTGATTTGTCTTAGCTGATTGGTCTCACCCCGCCTCTATAAAATTTGGAAGCCATGCATTTCTCTTTCCGACGTGTCGCCACCAAACCAAACCAAACTCTTGAGTCATAGGCGTACTAATATTTTATTTCCATTTAGATTTAGTATTACAGCCAATTTTAGTTTAAAAGTTTTGCTTGTGAATTCTGTAAAATTTAATTAATTAGAATTTTAATAAGAATCTTTTTATGACAGCTGACAATGTTTAAGATGAGAACAGTGGAACAACGCCTTCACCACGCTGCTTCTTAAGCCCCATACATACTCAATATAAAAAAAACTCATCGACATGATCAAAAAGTTTTATGATCAAGCGGGTTTTGTATCATAAATAAAAACAGATAAACAATTTTTATGTAAAACGACCTTTAAAATTAACATTATAAACATTATGTAACTGTTAAGTGGCATCGTTTTTATGATTCTAATTGTGCTACACTTTAAGGGGTGTGAAATAAATTACGTATTTATAATAATACTGAATTTATGCGGGGTGGTATAACTAGTGTTATAACGGTTGTAGCTATAGTATTACGGGCAACCAACGGTCCAGCTACGTCGAAACACCGGTTCCCATTAGAACACCGAAGTTAAGCAACGTAAGGCGATACTAGTGGATAGACGGGTGACCAGTTCGAAACTTTGTATCGTGCTGTTGTCCAATAAAGGCAAAAGTGTAAAATATATTGACACACACTGCTCATTCACGCCGGTTCGAGGCCGGATGAGATCGGATATCTCGTGAGTAAGAGTCGATTTAGACACTTGCTCGGTCATTGACCGAGGACCGCTGTTCGGATTACTTTATAGTATTACATTATAACATTATCATGTCATAATATTATGAAATAATATTTCCTACTACCAATTTTCTTAATATTGGTACAGCAAACTTATCAGTATAAAGTTTTACTTATCTTTATCCTTTTTATTGCTATTTATAATTCTGAATACGAGGATAAGAAATTTTAGTTTTCAGTACGCCTATGACCGAAAGCAAACGTCTACCTCCCGCTTCATCAGCGGCCATAATTGGATGGAATCAGGGATGAGTAAATATAAAGGACCCTAAAATTAATAAATTTTGCTCCTCTGCTGCAACACGTAAGAAATATTTATTGATGGATCAGTATGACAGAGAAGTAATAAAAAGGCCGTTTTTATGAATAACAAAATGGTATTTGAACATCATATTATAATCATATTGAATTGACAATGGATTAATTTATCAGCTATCTGCAGAAAATTGACAATAATAATAAAAACATGACACATGGCAATTAATATAATTCCAAATTAAAAATCGATAAGAGTTCTTATTCATAATAGTAATACAGATATATTTCAAAGAACTTTACTTAAAATTAACTTTTTTAATTTTGTACTAGTTTATAGCACTTGGTGGTATAACTTAACAAAATAATATCAATCATTAAATAAAGCATAAACGAACCAATAAATAAACAAAAAGGTTAATTTGTTTAATAAAACGTACAACGTACGGCTTTGTATGCCGATTGTGTGTATGAAGAATAAAGTCAACATTTGTTCAGTACAATACGATATACCGAAAGAGAAAAGACTATAAAATACGGGAGAAAAATGAGAAGTTTATTACCTATCCACTTAGTCCGGATCGGTCGACAATAGAATTTGTGATATTTACAACATTATGTAATTAATTGATTATCGGTCCTATTATGTAACTGAGGATGCACGTAACTACGTAACAGAGCATAATTTTGAGGTTAGTTTATTTAATGAAGCGTACACACGGCTTTGGTTGCTGATTCCTCGTGTGTCAACGTGTTCAGTACAATACGATATATTGAGAGAGATGCTGATGCACTATTACGTAGACACACGTACATCCTTAGATTGCATAATAAGACAGATAATCTATTAATTCCAAAACGTACTAAAAGCGCAAATTCTGTTGTTGAACAAATGCCAATCAGTATGATTACAGATTAAATAATTATGGAAGTGCATATGAAACATTAAACGATTCATCATTGTGTTAAGGTTATACCATGTAATTTCTTGCAACAAAAGATCAATCATTTAATGTCTCACTTCACACTGGCTCACTCCATTATTATTTAATACTGATTAGAAGGTCGACAATAGAATTTGCACTATTTACTACGTAATACAGCATATTTTTTAGATAATGTACACACGGCTTTGGGTGCCGATTGTAGTGCACAGAGTCTATAGACTCTGTGATTGTATAAATGAACAAAGAGAAAAGAGCAAGAATTTTCCCAAGCGTATGAAGTTGAGCTCCGGATTAAGTGGATAGATAATAATTTTCTCTCCCCGACTTACAAGATTGCCATAGCGATTCACTTCTAGACATGTAGGTAAATGATGACTAAAATAAACGACCCAAGATTTTCTCTTGCCGACCAGTATATTATCGTAGTCTTAAAGAAATTAGAATAAAATAAACTATGTTAAAAATCTTCATGTATACTACAGAAATGAAGATAATATATCTAAGCTAAATGTAATCTATTACAATTGTAGTAAAATGAGTAACTAATTGTCGAAAATCCAGATCCAACCCTAGATGCGACATTTTTTTGAAACGTCTACTTATGCGGTTTGAAATTTTGATGCAAAATCTGGCAATACCGCTCAGAAGAAATGTTCCCACCCATACCCACCCAACTTTTTTCTCTTTTTAATACATTTGATTTGCCATTAAGCTGCCTACATCACTGTCTTACACGTTAAAATCCTATACACAGAGTTGACCTGTCCCGATGTGTATATATATATATATATATATATGAAATGAACAAAATTCTTACAGCTTTAGTGTATATTAATAAATAATATTTTCTTGCCTTCAGTATCGAAATTTGTCGTAAAACTATTTTGTATTTTTGCTCTATGATTGTAATATCTTATAATACAAAATTGTTCTCAAAAGATTAAATGTTTAATTTGCAATTTTAATAAAACAAAATAGAGATGGAAGTACTAAAGCAATTATAAAATAAAATAGCCCCGACAATTGAAAATTATATAACAACAACTGTGCTACTTAGGATGGGTTTTCAATTCTGAGTTAGGTTAGGAATTATTGATATACAGGGTGTCCCAGAAATAAGTCCTAGTATTTTAACTGATAGTATAGTTCAAACCCAGAAACACGCCTATGAAGTTTTTTTCAAGAAAAAAAAATTGAAAATTCGAAATTTTTTGAAAAATCTTTGGGAATTTTTTATAGTTTTTAGTTAAAAAACATAATTTCTTGATAATATGGCATTATAGGTACCTATTAGATCAAATTTACAAGAAAAAAAATCCAGAAAAGATCCAGTGTTTTTCAAAATTTTAGCAATTTTTTTTTTTAAATTCTTAAAGTAAAATAACTTCGTTATTCTGGACTTATTTGGAAAACGATAAAGAGAAAATATGTTTCTTTTATCGAGATCTACCACCCCTTAAAATACTTGCACTTATTTCTGACACACCCTGTATAAAATTGTATATCAATTGTTAGAAAATATATAAATCCTAAATAAAAAAAAGTGTGCGAAAAAAATCTTTATAATTTAACGAAATAGTATTCATTATATCATACTCATATACGATCTGCGTTAAAATCTTTTAATAAATAAGCGGCAACCTAGAATTTTTCTGATTATATCTTGGGTGCGTTCGTTTTGTACAGTAAACTTTGTCTATTTATTTTATTTTTCTGACCACACTAATCTATGAATAACCATTAGTAGTAGTGGGAACTATCGAATGAATACTATCGAAACATTCGATAGTTGCAATTCATTCGAATAATTCGATAGCTAGTAAGAAAACATTCGTCGAAAACTATTCGAATAAAAATTATCGAATAGATGCGTCATCTGCCTTGAAATATTGTATTCTAGTAATTCGGCAGCAAAAACCATTCATTTATAAAATTCATTCATTTATCAAATTCATTTATTCGTCAGGATCGATTTTAATGAAATTTAAACTGGATTTTAGTTGTCATCCGGCGACGTAGGTTTCTTTCCTAGAAACCCGACAGCAGTCGGTGGCAATGCCAAAGCAATGCTATGAAAGAAGCCGGCATCTTTGATTTTTTGCGGAGTGAAATAAAGATAAGAACACATTATTTTTTTTATTGAGGTGCTAGTATTTACACAGAAAATACATTATGAAGGGAGCTGTTGCCATATATTCGTATTAGTTGGTATTAGCAAAGAATATTATTCTTTAGCATTAGTTAAAGTCTAAAGTCTAATGTTTTGCATTTTTTTTATTAATATTCTGTTATTACACTGCAATAATACTTTTTATTTTGGATGTAGAAAAATGTTTTTTAATGTTTTTAAGCAAAGACTGGTTTAATAAATAATAATAACAGTTAATAATTTGTTATACCTATTAACAACAAAATTTCAAATCATTTAATAATATAAACATTTTTTTTAAGTAGTAGCAAAATATAAACAACAAATAGAAGTCAAAAGTATTTATATTAGATCCTATTTAAAAATAATATAGTCTCTAAATAGCAACGTTGGTTTATTAAATAATAATAGTTACAGAACTAATTTGTTATATTAACAATTTTAAAATCCTGAAATATAAACATTTATTAATTTTCTAAGCATGCAGTGTAATGGAAGGAAAATATAAATAAAAAATTAGAAATCAAAATTATTTATATTACTTTTTATTACTTTATATTACTATTTAAAAATAATATTTACTTTTACTGGCATTTACTTTAAAAAATAAATGAAATATTTCTTCGCAAAAAACTACATGTAAGAGAATTAGCATAAACAAAATACAAACATTGTTAACTTTTTTTTGAAATTGGAACGTGTAAAACTTTCAATTTAATTTTCTCACCCCAAAATTTGAGTTCAATAACCACATTTACTTAACCACATTACTTAAATATGATTATTAAGTTCATCTCATCTCTCTTAAAAATTGTTACTTCTCAAAATTTCCCATTATAAAAATGCAATCTAACCTAACCATAATATACCATACAAAATTAAATAATTGAAAGATCGGGCTACGGAAAATCACACAAATTTTCGGAAAAATTTTGACCACTTCGCACACAATCATCAATTAAAAAAGACATACTATTTTACTATTTTAAATATTTTAATAAACGCAAAAATAGCATAGTATTTACAAGGCGAAGTTATAAAAATTTGGAAGAACTAATAATGCACTGACGCACACAAAAATCAAACGAATACTAAATTTCATTTATCAAAAGCATTCGATAGTCGTGGCTCGTGGCGCAACGATAACCATTTAGTCGCACGGCGAGGTTGTCACATATGCTTTAGTATACAAATGAATGAATGATTTTATTCGAATAAAACCATTCGATAGTTGAAATTATTCATTCAGTAACCATTCGATAGTCTAATTCATTCGATAGTTCCCATCGCTAACCATTAGTATGGTTAGGTTTTCTATTTGATCAAGGAGTATATTATTTTTAATATAAAATACTTTTTTATTAAAAATAATTTTCATCCTGTATTATTTGGAAAGAATGCGACAAACTATTTGTATAATTTATGCAAAATATGCAGTGTTGAATGCATTGAGAAATCGATTTCACTTTTAACACCTTGAAGCAAAATTCAGCAAATATGTAATTTTCATTCATTTTAAAATATTTTTGTATTGAAAATGTGTCAATGATTAAAAAAACATCATTTTTTACATTTATTCCAGTTATCGTAAAAGTTTATAAGCAATAAATTCATCATATAGCCCGATACTAAAAGATATTTATGCTAACTATTTTGTGTAACGAATGGAGGATGTAATGGACATGAGTTGCACAAAATAGATATTTCCCAACGTGGTTGCATACAAGATTTTTTCTAAAAACCTTTATACTCTTTATAGGCAAAAAAATATTAAAGTGACAACAATTTTACCTACCGCTACATTATTATCAAAAAACTGAAAAAGTCATATTTAACGGAAACTATGTAGTAGCCTTTTATTGTTCAAACTATAACTTATATTATACAGGGATATTAAGTTCATGCTCCATATTTTTAATTGGGGCAGGAAATTATTTGTTTCTTAAGCGATTAGTGACGAATCATTTATTTCATCATTAGCCGCGAAAAGAAAAATATTTTTTAATTAGTTGCGAAATGATACATCTTCCAAAACTTAAAGGATTATGAAAAGTGTCACTTTAAATGTCAAAATTGAAAAAAAAACATTTTGATTAGTGATCGGAAAAACCGATGAATTTTAATAATCGAGTACTCGAGTTTCAAGCGATTTCAATAATCGAGCGATCACTCGAGCGAAGTTTCGCTCGTATTTAAATATACGGTTTTTCGCCGTCGCTTGTACAGGGTGGGTCAAATTCGACGCTTTTAAATGGAAACACCCTTTTCTGTAGGAGATAGACAAAAACTAATATCGGTGCCTGGAGCTCAATTTTTGTCAAAAACAAGATGGTGAAAACCGCATATCGATATCTGTTACCGTTTCGGAGTTACGGGGTGTTTTTCAAAAATATGCATTTTTAACAAATCGCTGTAACTTTTTTGCTATGGAAAATTTTGTATTTCTATGAAAACATTTCCAAAGCACCTTTTTACGTCGAATTTAATGGTTTAAGTATAATTTTTTTAAAATTAATAATTCAAGAATTATCAACAAAAAATTTGATTTTTTATATGGAACACCCCGTATATTTTTACTTTATTGAAAAGAATTTAGAATTACCTTTCCAAAAATATAACACACTTGATATTTTGCTCGATTCCTCTTCGAGATATAGAGTATATAAAAATTCGTCGGCTTTAAATAAGTAGGCTATGAACGGCACCGGCTGTAATGCAAAAAAATTCTAGCTGTGGGCATCAATTAAAACGAAAATAATATTTGCTATGAGAGATGCAGAATTTTATAACAATTTAAAATATATTTAACCAACATCAACACATTTAAACTATATTTAATAACAATAAAAATAAGTAGGAAACCAAGACATGAGATTTTGCTACAGGTGTTCGACATATCGACCGTCTTCTGTTATGGACAGACGGGGCAGTTTTTGAACATCTCTCGGAGTATTCATTAACTCAGTGGGGGTGAAAGATACCCTCTCATAACTGCTAAGTATTTTTAATTCTTGTCTAGATTATACGGGAGAATAAGGAACCTTTATTCTTCCGCAAATATATCCATAGGATTAGATCCATTTGTAAGTCAGGCCAACGGCCAACGGCTCAGCCTTGGTCAACGGCTCATCTTGGTGAGCTATTCAATTATTCTTGAAATTGGTTGCAAAAATTTTTTTTGGAAAGATAATTTTAAATTCTCTTCAGTTAATTAAAAATATATAGCGTGTCCCAAATTAAAAATCAATTTTTCTGTTGATAACTCTTAAATTATTAATTTTAAAAAAATTATACTTAAACCGTTAAATTCTACGTAAAAAGGTGCTTTGGAAATGTCTTCATAGAAATACAAAATTTTCGATAGCAAAAAAGTTACAGCGATTTGTTAAAAATGCACATTTTTGAAAAACACCCCCTAACTCCGAAACGGTAACAGATATTGATGTGCGGTTTTCACCATCATGTTTTTGATAAAAATTGAGCTCCAGACACCGATATTAGTTTTCGTCTATCTCCTATAGAAAAGGGTGTTTCCATTTAAAAGCGTCGAATTTGACCCACCCTGTACATGTACTCGTAATGCCAAGCAGAAAGCTGCGTGCGCAGAGCGCATATTCTTTCGATGATAGTGGCAAGCGACAAGCGACGAGTACTTTCGCTTGATCATGCATCGAAGCCTTGTCGATGTAGGTGGCAAAATTTTGTCACACAGTTACGTAACAGGTAACAGATAACGTCGTATAGTCCTATATAATTAACAATGCGTTAACAATCAAAAGAACAATCTGTTGTTTGAAGATATTTTACCAAAAACCAGAATCGTTCATAATCGAGCGGTGTCGGTTATTTCAATAATCGAGTACTCGAGCGAATTTTCGCTCGAGTTATCCCATCACTAATTTTGATTTGCGACAACCGTCATCGCAGCATATTTGTGAAATGGAAATTTAGACATAGTCCAGTAAATAAGGACACGAAAGACCCAAGTCTCGACGTAATTCGTCTACCGGTACTTTTCATGTGGATTGTGTACCTTTTGGGGAGTAGTGTTAGGGGAAAAATTGTAATGTAAAATTTAACCGTGCTCTGCCAGCTTTGGCAGAAAAAAAAATGGCCTCAAATGGCCGAAAATCAGTTTTTTGCAATATCTGCAAAAAATTCAATTTACAAAATTGAAATAACAAATGAAGCTTAGTTAATTACCTACAAAAATGGTCCTTATCATTTTTTACGTAGAATTAGTAGTTGTCGGGATATTCCGCCTCGAAGATACCTCAATTTTCTCTCCAAGTCTGAACGCTCCGGAATCTCGTAAGCGTATCATTGATTGATAGGACAAATTGTTTAATAACTCGGCTAAAATGTAATATTTTTTGACGATTCAAAGTTCATTTAAAAGGTAGAATCAACAGCTATCACATTTTGAATTTTGTCATATTTTATGATAAAAAAAAAACCGGGCAAACATTTCTTGGCCCAAAAATTTTCAAATTTTTACAAACTTATTCATATTTTCACTAAATTAAAACGTTTTTCTAAAAAATTATTGAACTGTCGCTGCCTCTTCTTTGAAACTTTTACATAATTTTAAAAGTTGCACATAGATGTCTTATTTTAAATTCCATTTTGAAATATTTTCATCTAATTTAACTTTTTACATGTTATTTTTTCTAGACGCTAATCAAATGTTCTGTTCAATCAAATCTGTGTCAAAATGATAATGCGAGTTTTAAAAAAATCGCTTAATCATAGGTAATGAGAACGTTACTAAATCTTGTTATAAAACAAAATTAGCGCAATATAGAAAAGAAGGTTGTTCTGTCATCACGCTTAATTGCGTAAAAGAAAAAACATTTTAAAAACACGTCGGTATAATTGCCACTGTAAAATTACAGTATCAAAAGTTATTTCGACAGATTTCTTACTTCCGGTTAAGAAGGAAGTGGATCTTGTATAGTTACGAATTTAGAAATACCGATGTTTATTTCTTTCAAGAGCATATCTTTTATGGTTTGCTTTACACATACTTACTCGTATGATCGAAGAATGTTTCTTTCCGTTCGAGCTATATCTGTCTGTGAACTTCTTAACTTGTGCAGCTAATCATGTGTTATTTGAAGCCCTTTTTAAACAACTCTTAACAAGTTGAAATAAATATGACTTTTATGTATACCTATTCTTCTTCTTCTCCCTTTTTAATTTTTCTCGGTCGTAAGTTGTGAGAAATATCTTCGAGTGTCTTAGATTGCGGATGGAATTGTCCAGGTTCTTGAGTTCCGCTTTAAATTGGTTTTCACTTGGGAACGGATATGGTCCACTTTTTTTAATCGATTTATTGTGTTTGTCCCTTTTCTATACCTGCATGCATGAAATAAATTACAGATTTTTATTCAGCAGCAATAGACTAGGCCCTTTTTTTATTGTTTCTCATAAGTTATTTCGCAAATGTCATTCAAGACGACGAAAAAATATTCTTATCGTTTTAGCTTAAAATTAATGGTTTAAAATAAATATAATGCAGCTTTAAAATAACTTCATACCTACATTTATTTAGTATAAAAGTAAGTCAATATGTGGTTTTATTAGCGATTATTCAGATATCAGAGCCTCTTTTTATTGTTTCTCATAAGTTATTTCGTAAATCTCATTCAAGATGAAAAAGCTTTAGTTTAAAATTAATGTTAATTATAATTAAGAAAACTTTATTAAAAGTTTAATTGATGATATGGGATTTAAATAAATATAATGCAGGTCAAAAATAACGTAACACATTTTATTTAGTATAAAAATTAAGCCAATATAATATAATTTTATACTGTACAAGTATTTATGTACGTTTTGCCATCGTAGTTGCCATTCATTCAGAATAGTGGATTTTAAATGTTCGATAGTCGGATGGCTTAACTACCTTAATATCAACTACTTCTAGACAAGAATCGTGTGCAGTATTGTCTTCTTTTTCACTCCCAGCTATTCCAACATGGCTTGAAACGTGAAATAAACGTGAAATAATAATATAATTTTATAGCCCTTCCAGATGCTCATGTCTTCCTTGTAGTTCACCCAATAGAATCGTTCTCGCAGCTTCCTCCCAAGTTGGTAGTTGCTATTCATTCAGAATAGTGGATTTTAAATATATTTGGTAGTCGGATGGTTTAACTATCGTAACTATAACTACTTTTAATAATTCTTTTTCTCAATTCTTTGCACTATAATTTGCATCCCACGTATTGTAATATTTTCCTTTGAATTTCGTTTCCTATTGTTCCATGGCTTGAGACGTAATGTTATAGCCCTTCCAGATCCTCATGTATATGTCCCTTTTCCTTGTAGTCCACCCAATAGAACCTTTCTCTTAGCTTCCTCTCAAGTTGGTAGTTGCCATTCATTAAGAATAGTGGATTTTAAACATGTTTTGTACTCGGATGGTTTAACTACTGTAACATCATAAATAAATTGTATACCAACACATAATGGCCAAACTTCAACAGACTTTAATATTCATAAACCTCATCAGAAGAAAATATTTTTTGATCCAAAGTTTCTTTTTCGTTATTAGAATAAATTACCTGCAATTTGTTAATTCATTACAACATTGAATAAAAGATGCAAAGTGTTTATACATACTATAATAGATAAATCTTCATTTTAAATTATGTGATAGATCTGCTTGCTTGTAGGATCTAGACTCATAAACTCAATAATTTCTTTTATTGATATAACCAATAAAGTGGTAATGCTGAAATTTTGTTTTTGATTTGAGCAGTAGGGTCCATTATTTCCATTATTTGATTATTTTCGTTTAATTTTATAACTAAAAGACAGTGTGTTGCATACAAGAAACTTTATTTTATATAAGGACGCATGTATGAAATACCTATGAAACATTGGAAACCGACGTTATGCAACGATCCACGATGGTTTGTGCAGTTCACAGCACAGCTTTTTAAGTTTTTAATGCCACTTTTTCACAATTATCACCGGTTGGAGTAAATAAAACTTGAATTAAACTCACAAGATAGCAATTATTACTTTGAAAATGGACGCTATAAACACTTTTCGGAATTTCTTTAGTGAGAGCGGTTTAGATTTTGAAAGATTATTATGATTTTTGAAGATTCTGACTTTGACAAGAGAAAATTATTTCTGTTTTTGTTTGCCGTTGTTCTTAGCGACCGCTATAGCAGCGCCAGATCGCGTATAACGGTCGCGACCCAAAATAATTTCGCGACCTAAAATTTTTACGGGCTTTCCAATCTAAACTTGTTGCATTTATCTATGCCAAACAACCCCCGATCACCATGACACATGACACCCACTCACACCAGGGTTGCCACAAGAAAATTTTTTATTGTGCAGAAGTTCATCATATCAAGAACCTGCACTGACTTATGCAGGTTCTTGATAGGATGGGAGAATAGTTCCTCCGGTTCTAGCCTAGCTTTCCCAAATAAAAAGTGTCGCTTGCGATCCAGAGCCTCGCAGTGACATATGTGCTCCGCTCTTTCAGGACCTTTATCGCAGTAAAGACTTCCTTGATACAGGTTGAGCTCATGATACAAAGAATACAAGGCATGATATTGCGCAGGTTGGTCACTACGTCACAGGTGATAAACGGCACCATTGGTCGGCAAGCTCTGCGCGCCAGTTTCAAATTGTCAAACAGATTGTGTCATCTGTAAAATTTGATTGTGTCAAAATGTGAAAATAATTTTTCAAATGTCAAGCTCGATGTCAAAACATAACTTTTGGGGTTATGTCCTAATTCTTCCCTATTTTAGGTCTTTTTTTATTAGTGGCAATTGAACAATATGGATATTTTTTTTGTATGGCGTATGACGTCACAGGTGGTATGCGCAAACTTAACGAAATTGGAGCCGCTATCGATCATACCTTGTTTTCTTTGTACCATAGGTTGAGCTTGTTCAGGTGACACTTGACAGCCACGTGTCCTGTTAAGAGGGCTGTTGTAATCCGCACTTTATTCCTGCTAAGCATTAGCAGTTCTTTTGTGGTTTTAGAGCTAGGTCCTTGGATAAAGGCTTTGCTGTGCCTGTGCCCCTGTCTGTTTATTTAGTGGACATTCTGCTTTTCCCTGATCCAGAGTTTTAGTGCACTACGGGCTATACATTTGGGTATTCCGAGTACTTGCTCTGGACCAAGATAGGATGCCGATGATCCCTGCCTAGCTAGCTCATCGGCTTTTTCGTTGCCTTGAATGCCGCTCTAGCCCGGCACCCAGAATAATTTAATTTATAGTATATGCCATACACGGGAGTCGAATTGCAGTCGAAGTGGGCATCTGCAGTTCATTTGCGGTCGACACCTTCGAGTGGTCGCGTTTTAAAAATTTATACCCAAATTTATGGCCCGTAGCCATAAATTTGGGTATTTCCAGTACTGCCTCTGGACCAAGATATGATGCCGATGATCCTTGCCCTTGCCCGCTGTGGCCTGGCACTCAGAATAATTTAATTATGTTCCTTCGTGGCGGAGCTCCCAGTTCACCTAGACATTCCCAGACGAGTATCGACGATACCTTTGGGCTCATAAGCGCCCCAAGTTCCGCCTTACTGTCTGAGCATATATTGATGAGGTTACCTGAATAAGCTCTTCTGTTGTTTTCTCTCGCACATTGTAGAATGGAGAAGATTTCTGGAATATGGTTGAATATTTACCCAAGGAAAAGAATAAGCTATAACCCACAAAATTCTAAAAGTTACTGGTTTGTGGAAGTATGCTTTGGAATTAAATAAGACAATAGAAAATTTCATTAATGACTTATATTTAATTAACAATTATAAACAATCAATGTAATTGGCTGTGACAGTCTCGATTATATGAGATTAGATATGCAGCTGGAATACTTAAGTGTTTCTGCTTCGGTTGGTTGGGAGAAAGGCCTCACCCTCTTCGTTGCACTCGTCTGCTGGTGGGTAGCGTGATTATCCGGCTAACGTTGGAGAGCTTGTGAGACTCCACCAGTCTCAGTGCGTGAGCTACTTATGGGGAGGATCAATTCTCGTATCTTCCTAGAAGATAACAAACAGCAGTATTCTACTCAACACAATTGATAAGTACCCAGTTTTGTGGTGGTGTTCTAAATTACCAATTGAACTGTCTGTTGGTTGCCAATGAAGGTACAATAAAAATAACTTATGATTAAACAACATATTAGTGATTCAAATACACAATAATCAATATCTAAATCCAACTACTAATTATTATAATAAAAATTATAATTAAAATTTAAAAAAGAAAATAGGCAATGACAGTTTAAATTAAGTTATATTTGAAAAGATTGTCCAAATTATTTAAAGAATATAAAGAATATAAATATAGAATTATAAAAAAATATAAAAGAAAAATATTTTGCTCTCTCTCTCTAGAAAATTCCAGACCACCACAATCACTTCGGTACGACTTGAAAAAAAAAACATAATAAGTAAATTATTTGATTTAATTTGTAGACACGTGTAAAAAGAATAAAAAATATGTAAGATTAAAAAACTAGAAATATATGAAAATTTAAATTAGAACAAAAGTTAATACTAAAATGCGATATTAAAAGATAAATTAAAAAACTAGATAGAAAGATAAAGGTAAATAGAAAGATCGAGATAAGATACGAAAAACAATAAATGCTCAATTCGACAGATAAAAACTAAAAGAACAGATATGTCACTCCGGGAACAAAGATAATGCATCCGCCAAATAAGATAAAGATATGGTAAGGTAAATTTGGCAGATACGAGGTAAAGATACGTTCCCTAGAGTGACCCAAAAACAACAAAAAACAAAAATCTATCTGTCGAATGGCCTGCTAATAGACACCACCACTACAGGGTCCAGATAAAACAAGAGTTGCCTTCTGGCAAGCAAGGATTCGTTAAAGGTGACATAAGTCGTATAATATAAATATTATAAAAAATCCTTACTTACCAGAGTCCAGTAGCGTAACTTCAAATGCGAGGCCCCCCTAGCCAAAAAACACTAAAAAACATAATATAGCTTTATGTAGGTATATCAAGTCATTTAATATATAAAAACAAAAATTTAACTTATTAAAAATAATAATAAAGGAACATAAAAAATAAAACATTACAAAATAAATCAACATAAAACAAAACTTAGGTACTAAAAGAAAACTAAATAATAAAAATAAATACACATCAATAGAATTTTTCTAATAAAAATATGATTCAAATTAAAATAAATTAATAGGAACAAATAAAATGTAAAAAAGGAACAAATAATGCGGGGCCCTCAAAATCACGAGGCCCCCCCGCCGCTGCGGGTGCAGCGGGGCCTACGCTACGCTACTTCTGGTAGTCCCTTCTGGTTCGTCTCTGAGAGTACTCCTGCAGTGATTGATTATATTCATGGCCCCTGAGATTGCTAAATCGAACACCTCTGCGGGTTCCTGTTCGACAGCTTGCGTCTCAGTACATAAATAAGAAAGATAAAAATAATTAGTACTAAATAAAAGTTAAAGGTATTAGAAAAATGTTTACAAAACTACCATACACGTGCTACTAAGATAAGAAGATAAAGAAATGATGATAAAAAAATGAACTGTGAGATAAAAAGATAAAATAGAAAAAGGAATTTAAAGTTACAAGCTAATTAAATAATTAAATCATATTAGATAGTAAGAAATGTTTAAAAAAATAAAACTAATAAATAATTTCCAAGTCGTACCTCGTGCCGGTGTCTGAAAAAAAACTAATGTTGTTGCAAAGAAGATCGAGATGAGAGAGAGTGATTTTCGGCAAAACAAGTCCCTTTATAGAATTCTCCCATTCATTTAGACATACGTTAAGTACCAAATGTCAATATAAAAAATTTATAATTAATAGTAAAAATAATACATACGATTTCCTACATACCTTCAAAAAAATGTGTGTAACAATTGCATCTTAATTATTTAACACTAAACAAAATATTAATAATAAACCTTCGTTTTCATTAAAAATAAACAAATTATTATCGGTAACCCATAGGCAACCAGAAAATATATAAAATATTTAAACAATTTAAACTAACAACCATCGCTAGTGATGTGTACCACTATCGAGGTTCCGCAAAAAATCGATAATATATAAAAAAAAACGTATAAACGATATAAAAGGAAAAATGTAACGAAAATATTTTCGTTACAAAGCTTGCCATTGGTCTTTTTCCAAATACTCCAGCTCCTGTTCCTTCAGCGGTCTTTGACCTGTCTGTACACCATGTTAGTCTTCGTAAAACTGTCCTGTATACCAGTTATGGTCCAGTTAGTGGAGCATGTGTTATTTGAAGCCCTGTTTAAATAACTCATCTTAACAAGTTGAAATAAAATATTACTTTTATGTATATCTATTCTTCTTCTTCTCTCTTTAATTTTTCTCGATAGTAAGTTGTGAGAAATATCTTTGAGTGTCCTAGATCGTTGGAGAATTCCCATTCCAGGTTACGGATGGATCTTCCAAGTTATTCAGTTCCGCTTTAAGTTGGTTTCCACTTGGGAAGCAGAACGGTTATGGTCCAGTTAGTGGAGTCTTCGCTCCTTTTCTAGCTAGATCGTTTGTTTTTTATTGCTTTCTATTTCCTGGTGGGCTGCCACCCAAAGTAGGAGGACATTATTGTATTCGCCAAATTTGTTCAGCTTCTCTAGGCATTCTTTGCCCTTTTCGAATTGATGGTTACTGAGTTCGCTTTTAGTGCTGCTTGAATATCCGATAAGATGGCTATTTATTGTTTCCGATAGTATAGAAGATAAGTTGTACGCATTTTTCAATAGTGTAGATTTCTGCCTGAAGGATGCTGGGTTCAGAGTGTTTAGTTTTCGGCTTAGATACTCCTATACCTGTCCCTACTTTGGTTTTGGAAGCAACGCTGAGCAAATATTCCTCTTCTACATTTATATTAAAATTAACTCATTTTATTTAATATCCTATTTATAGAAAATTATAATTCTCAAGGTCGTTTTGCAAAACAACCTTGAAAGCGAAAACGAGAACATTTTCGCTTTATTAAATATTCAAGCATTTCTCTTTTATGTTTATTATGTTTTTTAGTACATTAATTCTTCTAAGAACATTATTAATTTTGTAAACATTTCCATTAGAGTTAATTTTTCCCGTTTTACATACGTGACTTCGCCGCACTTAATAGAATTGTAGAAAACAGTGAAAGCTGACGTCCTGGCCTCAGAGTAACATAATATAACATTAATAAATTATTTTTTGCTGCTTTGAGTTTAACACATTTTTAAACAGGATGCCGATTTAAAAAGTAACAATGGAGAATATTCTCCTTAATTTTCTCCTTTATTCTCCCATTAAGTATTCACAATTAACCAAAAATTTTTTTACCCAAAAATACTACCAAGTAGATCTCAAATATATATCGGAGACTACGGATACAAGGAGGAACCACAAAATGTTCAGTAAAGTTTTATAGGCTCCTAATGTACTGTTTGTGAAACATCCTATATTGTTAAGGTTGTCACCAATTATTTGATTTGGTCTGAAGCCAATGAAGAGTTCAATTACAGACTCTTCATAGATTTGACATAACTTTTGAGGTTATGTCTTGATTCTTCACATCTCTTTATGCTTAGACAAGGAAAGAGAGGGGACAGGTAACACGACAGCTGAAAGTGAGGCCACTTGTCACCACACGAAATTCTCCAATGGCGTAGCATCAGAAATTAATTTGTACCTAGACGATAAAAAATATTTATTAAAACGTTAACTAATATATCGTTTATTTTTGAGTAATGCATATACAATTTTGTATTTTATAGTCTCACCTTTATAATATTAGAATATCTAAGCCGATAATGCAAAATTTATTTAACAGTCGCAGTGAACTGATCATCAAGACAATTATTTATTTATTAACGTATGTATAATATATAATTAAATAAAAAATAATGTAAATATATATGTTTTAAACGTGTATTTACATATATACCAAAATATCGAAAAACAACGGCATCCTGTTTGTTTGGAGATGACGATCGATGACATTCCCCATATAATTCTACATATAAAATGACTTAAAAACTATATAATCCTCATCGACAGTCATTTACAAGCCAACTGGACGCCGTTTTTTTCGATCATACGGTATAATAATGAATCTAGCCAATCCCCTTCACACTTGCCTACGGATTCAATGAATAATGTAATTTTTAATATTTGTTACCTTCAATCATAAGAATATCCTAATTTTCCGCAAAAAAATAAACAATTATTCTAGAAGCTTTGTGTTATTTTATTTATTTATTTTTAAATTTTTATTAATTACTCTCTGAAACTATTATAATATACCTAAACTAGCAAATTTTTTGAAAGGATATCTAAAAAAATATTGTAACAAGTAGCCCACCACAAGTTTGTCCACCCCCAGCAAATCTTAGCAGGTAAATTTAAGTTTTATGTAACAACTATACATATAGATTTTTTATAACCAAAATTTTTCATGTTTTTTTATAGTTTACAGTTATTATTTTACATATTTGATAACAATACTTTACACATTTTTTTACATGTAAAATATATAAACAAAAATGTTTATTGCAGAAATTGTATTTCTCTGATTATAATACCCTACGCCACTGGAGAAATCCTGTCTGAGTAGCATTATTTATAGTTTCAAACATTAATTATAATATAGTATATTGAAAATACTACTTGGAATTAATAAAAATAGTTTGCTTTGGATGTGGTACAAGACATATTAAAAGCATTTTACATATTTTTACTGCTATAATGAAAAAAATGTACATTTTATGACTACATAGCACAAGTTGTGTATCAACTTTTACCTGTAAAATGTAATTCCAGTCATGTTTTTCTCGCTTCAGCCTTTGCAGCCATACGCCGAACATCTCACCATACTAAACAACACAGTTTATAAATTTAAAACAAAACAGTATTCACAAAAAACATAAAAATTCGCTTGGTATAACCTCGAAATCTTGTCACCAAAGTATGGCCGCCGATCAAATTTTGGCCTCAAAAAGTTTTCACTGGAGAATATCCGTGTTAGCTGTCCCCTCTCTTTCCTTGTCTAAGTCTTTATGTCACAGCGGCTGTGGTAATCACTAGATTTGACTTTTAGGCTATACAATTTTTTTTATCAGGCAGTTTTTTCCGTCCAAAAATTTTAAATATTTTTTTCTCAAAAACCGTTAATGTTAGGTATGTTATCTATATTATAGAGTGTTTAATATCAATATTCATAGAATTTTACAGAGAATTTAAATATTTAATAAAAAATGGGGGCACCCATTTAAAATTAAAAAATTGCTGTCAACTTCATATTGAACACAACAACATATTGAAAATGTTTTTAATCGATAGATCTCGTAAAACAATAATTTGCAAAAAATCTCCGATCTAGATATTGTGGTTCTCTAGAAACTTCTAATGCACGCTCAGCCTGGGACACCCTGTATAACAAGTTGCATGAAAAGCCTTGTATAACATTAACTTGATTACAGAGACACTGACCAATAGAGGCGTAGTTTTTTAATTACTCTTATTATCACGACCCTATAGAAACTAATCTACTAATGCAAACCGCCATATCTATCATTAGTTAGTTAATTCTAATTCGATTAAACAGACGAGAGAAAAAAAGGAGTCTCTTATATCGTGTTCTCCATCTATCCACACCCAGCGTATGAGTTATTTCCATGTGTGTGTGTGTGTATAAAAAACGGGCGTTAACAATAGCGGGTGTTTCCTAGAAAATAAATATAACATTTATATAGCGAGTCAATGCACTCGAACGTATACATTTTCTTGAACTTATAGCATTAGGAACGCATGACCCGCGTTTCGACCTTTTCCTAAGCAATTCCTGGAGCGCATGTCGGGTTAATTTAATTGAGTGAGGCGCATTCATTGGTCGATTAATTTTAATATATCTATTATACGGATCGTTGGAAAGGTTAGAAAAATATACGTATTAAAAACACTTGCGGTGACTGGAAATGACTACGAACAATTGTCTCTTTTGATGATTATACAGAATATGTCGAGATTTATATTACCAGGGTGAATACTAGGGTTCAGAAGAACATCAAAGAACCGGAACTCGAAATTATTAATTCACGGTTTTTTCGGTACTTTCGGGACTCGGTTATAATAATTAAAAACATATTTTTTGTTAAGCCTTGTTCACGCAGACGCGAATCGCGAATCGCGATTTTGCGAAACTGCTCTCATTGGTCCAATTTTACTGATCATGGCGGCGCTGTCAGAAATTTTAAGATTTTGGCGATTCGCAAGATTTATTTATTTTATATTTTATAGCTATAGATCTTTATTTTATATTTTATAGCATACAATATGAGTTTGAATTTGTTTAATAATTATGAATATCGATTACGATTGTGGGATTGGAATAGAATAAGGTGCAAATTGCCATTTACTTATTGTTAAAACGTAGGAGAGAACGGGTTTATAGCACAGGTTTATATTCTTTTCGTAGGTCATTTATGGGTCATTTGGGACATGTGAAATATTCAAATGTCGTAAGCAACAAGGTGCTTGTCACAATTTAATTCAAGAAATAAGGAAAAAAAAATTTAAAAAATTTAGGAATTTTCACAGATTGTCTATACAGGAGTTTGATAACTTGGTTGAAGTTGAAAAATTGTCACCATATATATCAAAAACATATTATGCACGAGACCCCATTTCAACTGGAGAAATACTTGGAAATACTTTCAGTTACTTTGCGGCAGCCTCGTCAAAATAATCGATAACCGGATCACAACACCATTCTGCGCAAACGCGAACCTTAAAATCGCGCGAATATTCGCAAAAAGTTGAAAACACTTTAACTTTCCCGCCCCCCTAATTTTAAATCTTGCGAATCGCCAAAATCTTAAAATTTCTGACAGCGCCGCCATGATAAGTAAAATTGGACCAATGAGAGCAGTTTCGCAAAATCGCGATTCGCGATTCGCGTCTACGTGAACAAGGCTTTATAGTTTATTTGTGTTATGTTTTTATAGGCATTTGCATCTTTAATTGAAAATGTTTTTTTTTTCATATATAGTTAAGTTGGTTTCGAGGTTGGTTAATGTTAGTTAGTTGGTTATTCAATGTTGTTCATTATTTGTGTTCATGTTTACCTTCTCATGACTTAATAATTTGATATTATGTTTATTTGAAAACTCAATTTTTTATCGGTTTTACTTTTGAGAACCATCCCTTGCTTGCTAATTGACGAACTCCACAATCATTTGGTTAGACCTACTATAATATTGTAAAATCATAAAATTAAGAAATTGGGGCTTATCAAGTTTTTCCCCTGGACCCTTCATATACAAGGTGTCCCAGAAATAAGTGCAAGTATTTTAACTGGTAGTATAGTTCAACCCCAGAACCACGCCTATGAGGTTTTCTTCGCGAAAAAAAAATTGAAAATTCGGAATTTTTTTTTAGTTAAAAAAGCATAATTTCTTGATAATATGGCAACATAGGTAGTAGATTAAATTTACAAGAAAGGAAATCCAGAAAAGATCCAGTGGTTGTCAAAATATTAGAAAAAAATCATTTTTGGAAATTTTCAAAGTAAAATAACTCCGTTATTTTGGACTTATTTGATAACCGATAAATGGAAAATATGTTTCTTTTATCGAGATCTACCATCCCTTAAAATACTTGCACTTATTTCTGGAACACCCTGTATAAAAAGCAAGCCTCGTATTAGGAACAATATTATTAGCATTTTGGGTAATTATGCAGTATAGGTGTTCTTCGTATTTTTAGTGATTTCTTAAAAATTCTTTTTTTACGTGATTCTAGAGACCAAATACAACACAAATCCGTGTGCGCACGTTGATTTTTTTTTCTGATGTTAAGACAAGTTGAGCAGAACTCCTCTTCATGTCGAGCGTTGGGCGGGTTGGTTAGCGTGGTTATTTGGAGAGTGTTAATTCATTGGTTAGTCATAGGTCATATTATATAATTAATTTACCTATGACTAACCAATGAATTAATACCCTCCAAATAACCACGCTAACCAACCCGCCCAACGCTCGATATGAAGAGGAGTAAAAAAAACAACGTGGGCACACAGATTTGTGTTGTATATGGTCTATAGAATCACGTAAAAAAAGAATTTTTGAGGAATCTCTAAAAATACGAAAAACACCTATACTGCATAATTACCGCATTTTGAGTTGCGAGGATATACAATTTTCAATGCGTTTGTTATACTTTCAAAATATTAGAACGTTTAACTGATGAGTACCTAATTGATTCCAGGTTGGCCGAAATGGAAGCGGAAGTGCTGGCCGGGCGACTCCACACCTCTCGCCTGCAAGAGGACCTGGAAAACCTGCTGTGCGCCAAGCACGACCTGGAGGAACAGCTCAAGGCGATCGTGTCGCAGCGGGGGGAGGTCAATTCGCGCATCCACGACCTCCACCTGCAGTTCGTGGCGAAGAGCGCGAGTGATGAAAAATTGAAACTGTTGAGCGGTGGTGGCGCGGCCAAAGATTCTAGTCAAGTGTCGAAGGGTGGTAGCGGGACGACGGGGCAGGAACGGCGGAGGTATTCCGCCGGGACGCTGGACGTGGTTCTGGGGAATTTTGTGCCGAAAGTGACGACGCCGGACCGGAGGAGAATAGCGGCCATTTTGAAGGAGCACGATCCGTTGGTGTTGCAGAAGCATCTGTTGGTGTCTACCGTTCAGAACCAGGTTAGGATGGTATTTTTTATTTATATGTATACTAGCTGATACCCTTAACGTTGTTGGCGATTTAATTTTTCGATGTGTTGTAAAATAATTAATAGCTTTTAAATGTACCTTCTACAGTTGCTTCCTTTTCTAAGCATTGATGAGAAATCATTTCACTTGATGAGAACACTCTTCTTTATACATATATTTTTTTATTCTTTGTTGTTTATGTTTTTGGTGAACAATAATATACAAGGTGTTTCCAAATGCCATCTCTTGTGGGGAGATACCTGACGTAAAAATATGATTTATTTTTGATATCAGCATAGATCCGATTTTGCTTTGTTGGTAGCTACAGGGTGTTAAAGTCTTAATATTTTTTCTTCCAAGTACTTTTATTGTTTCGAATGAAATTTTGAGGGTAAAAGTTGCTATAAATGCGACATATTTTAAAGCTAAAAAAGTGTCGACATATTCACAAGGGACGTGCATATGGGTTATCACTGGAATATTTTTTTTAAAAAAAGCATGTGCGGCACTGACTTTTTTCTCTCGTTAGCGAAATAGTGTAAGCAGTTTAATGCCGATTAAAAGTTGTCTCTTGATATTTTGTCGATTTTGGCCTCCTTGATGGGATAAACACAATTTTATTAATTTGCCTTGATCCAAGTCTAGTAGCAACCTTTAAAAAAATTTAATATTATTAACTCGCGAAAGTTTTAAATAAGTACTCATTGATCCCTCATCAAAAAATATGAAAAAAAGTTTCTAGGAACGTGGGTATGGAAATGCATAGTTTTAGAGTTACAGGATGTTAAAACTTTTTAAAATTGGTTTTTATGTAATTATCTGAAATACCATTATTTTCGTTATGAACCGCATGTTATAATTTCAAATAAACCATATGCGAAAATGTCAAATATTAACATATTATGTCATTCTAATCAGAGCGTCATTTTCTTTCAAATAAAGTAAAAAATACCGAGGGTGTTATTTAAAAACTAAAAGTTGTTGTTATTCCGGTGAAACAGGAAGTGACCGAAAACAATTGAATATATCAATCTAAAAAAATCTGTCCTAATTTATGTCATATACTAACATACCAAATCTCGTTTTTTTAATTGAAAAAGTAAAAAAGTTATAGGGGTTAGTCACTTTTGAGACGCACCCGGTATATTACCTTTTTTACACCAAACCAAACCAAACCAAACTTTTTTTTTATTTTTATCTCGCATAAATCTCTGCAATTTTGGAAAAATTCTAAAAACCTGTTCCAGCCATTGTATCTAACAATACCAAGTTTTAAGTAAAGTCGACCAAGAAAATAGGGATTCCTATGTAAATTTTACCACTTTTTTTTACCCTCTATGAATTTAGCCAAATAATTTATAACCTCTATTTTGACCGCCATGTTAAATGGGTACACTTATACAAACAAAAATAATATCTTTAAATCATCAATTGTCAGCTACTTAACTATTATTTTTGGGAAATGTGTTTGAAAATTTTGCATTTTTCGACCTCCTTCGTATTTGGTTATCTTATAACTTATCGAAAAGGTGAAAACTGGATACCATAGAGTTTTTTACGCAGAATTGGGTGACGTAACTAGATTTTCACAGAGAGCTGGAATTCTTAAAAAATATGATCCAAACTTATGTTTTTTTTAAATGGGAGACCCCCCTGTATAGTTTTTATTTTATTTGCCTTGTTTATGTATTTCTAAATATTTTTAGAAAGACATAAACAAAGCACTATAGGTACTACCGTATGATCGAATAAAATCGGCGTCAGCGAGGGCTATGAAATGAAGATCGCTGTCATTTTATATGTAAAATTATATGGTAAATGTCATCGATCGTCATTTTCAAGCCAACTGGACGCCATTTTTTTTTAGATCATACGGTATATTTAGTACCTATAGTGCCGGCGGACCATATTTTATGGAAAAATTATTTTGTTTGTAGAGATTATTCAATATGTGTTAAAATTACAAAATCAATACAAAATATGAAAAAATTAACAATTATTATTAGCCCATAGGAAATGGTTTATACAGGGTGTTACAATATTAACCCACATAAAAAATCATATTTTCGCAGATTCAGGTCAAAGTCACACCTTAACTAGTTTCCAAATAATAAATATAAATCCAAAATATATGAGCCTAGAAGCATCAAATATGTGAAAATTTTTGTTATACAGGATGTCCCAAAGGTCAAAAGTAATCAACTTTTTATAAAACTAGTATTTTATTAAAAATCGATTTTTAAGACTTTTAGAATATATTTACATCTTATCTTAGGATTACGAAAAGTGATCAGAAAGGAAGCCAAAAATGCAATAATATACAGAGTGTTTCGTTTAAAAAAATCATCCGGTCCACTCACTCTTTTTTGAGCCACCTTATAGAAGTTAAAATATTTTCCTGAAATACATCCTCGTACAGGGTGGCTCGAATTCGACGTTCATCATTGGGATTTCGGAAACCATAAGAGATACAGGATCGGTTAAATGGAGGCAAAGTTGCGCAATTTGATGCTCAATAAAATGCCGTATTGCATTTTTATTTTTTATTTTTTTTTATCATCCCGGTCCACTCACTCTTTTTTGAGCCACCTTATAGAAGTTAAAATATTTTCCTGAAATACATCCTCGTACAGGGTGGCTCGAATTCGACACTCATCATTGGGATTTCGGAAACCGTAAGAGAAACAGGATCGGTTAAATAGAGGCAAAGTTGCGAAATTTGATGCTCAATAAAATGCTGTATTGCATTTTTATTTTTTATTTTTTTTTGCATATGATGGAATTTCGAGCCACCCTGTACATACCTTAGGCTTGCACTGAAACAAAATTCCCAAGTTTTTTAATCTAGGAGCTACAAATGCCTGACGTACTATTGCCCGACTGTGCATTCAACAGAACAATATGCTTTACAACAAAGGGTGGCAGTTTGGGGCAGATTTTTTTTGCGCGACATAAAAGTATAAAGACCACCTAAGCGAATGACATGTATAAAAGAAATACGATATTTCTTCTTATATTATTATTCTTATATATTTCTTCTTATATTATTATTCTTTTAAAATCGTTCATAAATTTAAAAGTTGTTTTTTTGAAAAATATATTTTAACAAAAATGACCCTAATACAAATGTGGGAAAATATTATTTAAATGTAAAATAAGGGAGCAGAAAAACAGTAAAAACTTATCCCTATCATCTACATTCATCATAAAAAAAATATTTGTAAAATATACGTTTTCAAAAAATTACAAAGTTGAAACTCTTCTGCCGCGATGTAATAGCATTTTGCAAAGCCGACTATCAAGTGAAGCGATTTTCGACATGTTACGACAATTCGATTATTAATTTGCTTTTGTTTTGTGATGCTCCAAAGCCTACTTGTTGTGAATTGATAACAAGATTTATGAAAAAATATTTTTTTTGGAGTTATTCAATGTTTTTAGTGACCCTGGCCCTTTGTGGCGCCGCACAGTGCTTCGAACATATGGCTCTAGAGGACAAAAATCCAAAACTTCTCTTTTATTGTAAGCAATTTATTCAAACTAGGTTTATTTGACACAAATAATGAGTACTCTCATTGTACTAAATGATGATATTCTTAGTCCCATGTTTATGAAAAAAAAATCTTATAAATAATAATAATGTTGGAGCTGTGTTCCATCTAAGCAAATAATAAGTTATAGTATGAAAACGGTGTAAGTATTAAATAAATTCCTGTGATAAAAAAGAATTGAAATAACATTAGAACATGATTCCTACAATATAAGCCTAATATAAGATAAAAATGTTTTTCTTTAATGAAAAAGAAACTTAAATTAATGTTATATTTAATTAAAAAAAAACTTAAGATACTATAAATTTACTTTAGGACAACAAAATGCATAGATCGTAACTACTCTGATTCAGGAGAATCACTGCTGACAGAATCTTCCAAATTTATAGTATCCAAATCACAGGTAGATGAAGTATCCTCACATATAAGATATTTCTGTACATCATTTTCTAATATGTTACTTTTTCGCGTTGTTACTGTTCATTTTGTCGGTATGAGGGGTTCGGATGTTAATAGTTACATCTTTAATAGACCTTCTCCATATATTATTTTTTCCTTTTCTTGGGTATGAGATTTTATAATAAATTGAAAGATGGACACTTTTTTTATGCGACGTTTCGCTCCAACATAGTGGACTTTTTCAGGCACAAGTGGTGTCTCATTTGACTGGAAGGTTCATCAATATCTAATAAGAACATATTTTTTGAAATACAAATAATTTTGAGTTCTTATCCTTATGATCAAGCCAAGTATTAACCAGATCGGCATTGCTTATCAATTTTACTCCATCTGAAAAGTATTATAAAATAAAGTTCGTCGCAAGCAGACGCAGGTGAACTATACAAAAAATAAAAGTGTATGAATATGGCAACAAAAATATTCAATAAATACGATATGTTTTAATATGTTTTTTTTTAAATGCCTTTTTGAAGTTTGAAAACGTAAAATTTTTATACCCATTAAGAATCATCTTAAAAAATAAATAAAAACTAAACAATCACGAACTTGTTTAGAAATAAATTTAAAGTACATACCTTGTTTAACAATATCCATAGTGGCTTTCAATTAAGTACGTACCCGTTTAACTCCATAATATACAGAACTACTATGAATGTTATTCTTTTCACTGATGAGATAATGATCGCAAAATATATTTTTAGTGAAAATATTTGCTAACAAAAACGCTGTTTATGAAAAATAATATACAGGATGGTTGAACATTGCTATAAGTATAAAATTATATATTTAGATATTAGTAAATTTTAACTTATTTTTTGATTTTTGTCCATGGGACGAAGCACTGTGCGCCGGCGCCGCAGAAGCATTCTTGGCCTGTGACTGACATTGATATGCCTTGTTTAACGATTTCATCTGTCTGTTCGTTACTCTCGTGCTCTGGTATACGTGAACATAACATTACTCACTTATTGAGTTTATAGCACATAAATCCCACACTAGTCTACAGACAGACTTTACTTACGACCAACGCGCACAAAAGCGCAGTGGGTATTATTACTAAAAGCTATGGGTACATTATCTTAATAAAATTAATACATTATCAAAGCATATAAATGCAAATATATGAATAGACAAGTTAATTCGATTAAAATAAATTTAAGTTCGATATTTATTACTAAACTAGATTTCCACATAATAAAAATCTCATTAAAACCAACTATTTATTATCGCTTGGAGTAAACCAAATCGTATTTTAATTCAATTGCTTTGTTAACGTTTTAAAATTAATTAACGCGCGGAATAGAAAGCAGAGGTGTTGAAAATAAATGCACAATTTACATTACTCCTATGTGCGCGTATATGGAATATGATATCGTACGAGATAAACGTGTTCAACATATAAATTTTTCACAATTAGGGAAAGAAAAAGTTGGATTTGAAGTGAACGGAGAGAATTAAAATTTATAATGTTCAAAATTACCGAAATGTGTGTTTTAATTTTGTAAATGTAGTAGAAAGTTTGTGTAAATGTTGTTGAAAGTGTGTAAAGTATTTTTTTTCTATTTCAACTAGGAAAACAACTAGTTTTTAAGAAAAAAGTATCGCAATAACTAGTGTTTCCATACAAGTTTTTGGAAATTCCGGACAAGTGATTTGCAAAAATCATGATTTTTTTTAAATCCAAAAAATCATTTTTTTTTATTTAATTTCAATTCGATTTCTTTTTTATTTTAATAGAAAACATTATTTATTTTAATAAGAAACATTAACTATGACCATTTGATTAGTTACTACACACTTTTGTTTTGATATTATTAAATGCTGAATTTTATTGGTAAAATTAAATATTGCACGTTATATACCGATACTTTCATACCAATTTACACGTTGCTTATACAATTAGCTGTCCCTCCAACGACTCAGGAAAGATTTCGACAGATGACATTCAAAAAATGACCGAAAATCTTGAGAACTTAGATGACAAACAGAACTGTCATGGTCATGAATCGTTGGATAGGCTTATATTCATAATGCGCACGTAATTATAACAAAATATAGACAAAAAAATCACAATTCACTCAATTCACGTCCACGAGTGCACAGAAATCGAAAAAAATCATCAAGTAGATATGGATTAAAATATTCAATTAACTTTGTCGAATAGTTTAATCATACAGTTAGATTTCCCGAACATTTTTTTCAAATTCCGGCCGGACCATCTCAGACACCTTAAAAATCCGAACGTATAGGAAACCCTAGCAATATTGAATACAAAATGCTGGAGCAATTGTTTAAAATACTTTGTTTTCACAATTATTGAAAAAAAATCAAGTATTTATTTCATCATTTTTATAAAAAAAAAATACAGTACAAAAACACTACCTTTAGAAAATTTTAAAGATTTTTTGACACTATATTTTTTTAAATATTTTGACATTTTACATTAAAATAACACATAACCTGTTTATGCTTTTACCCAATTTAGCAACTGTTTTACATAAAAAACCCCACTACATAGCAATCACAAATCGTAATTATTATTACGCTTATACATATTTTCACAATTATTGAAAAAAAATCAAGTATTTATTTCATCATTTTTATAAAAAAAAAATACAGTACAAAAACACTACCTTTAGAAAATTTTAAAGATTTTTTGACACTATATTTTTTTAAATATTTTGACATTTTACATTAAAATAACACATAACCTGTTTATGCTTTTACCCAATTTAGCAACTGTTTTACATAAAAAACCCCACTACATAGCAATCACAAATCGTAATTATTATTACGCTTATAAAGTTCATATTAACAAAGTTTCAACATAAATGTTACAAGAGTAATTAAAGTAGAAAACAAAAAATGCGCGTTAGTATTACGCATAGGCTGACTAGTTTATTACGTACGACTACACAAAAAGAACAGCGTAAGTAAAGGTCAATGTAAAATCACTTTCCATTTTTTTAGCCACATATTTTCAGTATGATTTGTTGTAGACTGCTTTGTCGATAATTAGTGAAAAGAACAGCAGTAAAGTATATAGACTTAGTATATTTTTATTATAAGATCCAATTCATTCAATTCTTTTTGTATTGACGTGCTCAATAAAGTACGTGGGCGACCTCACGTAATACAGTATGTTCTCGGATCGTCTTTACAAAAGAAAAAAAAACTAAGGTTGAATTTTTTATCATGATAAGGTTGAATTTTTTATCATCATCATCATCATTCAGCAGCTTATTCAACCATTTCCAATTATGGTGTAGCCTCCCTCGCATATTTACATACTCTATTTGTAGTTGGGCCCATTGTTGTTTATTGTTCCTAAATTCCTAATATCATAGTCTCATCTCAGGTTTGGTCTTCCTCTAGGTCTCATAATTCCTGGTGGGTACCATGCTGTAATTTTTGTGGTCCATCTGTTGTCCGTCTTTCTTGCCAGGTGTCCTGCCCATTGCCGCTTGATGAATAGAGATGTGCAGATTATGCACTCGCATAATTGCATAATTTTTAAAAAGGCTTTAAAACGGTTCAAAGTTGATACCTGAGTCATCACTAAACCTTCCTGAGGACGAATACACCCCGCATAATAATGCATATTTGGGTCGTTTTGCGGCATAATGCGCAAAGTGCATAATTATCGCATAAAGTGGCATTTTTTTCCTTTTTTCTGCAATTTTTTCTGCCCAGAACATGAAAATAAAAATGTCTGATTCGATTATCTCCGTAGAAAGGGAATCAAAAAATTTAGGACTTATATTTGACTCGCAGTTAGATCTCAAGTGAGTAAAGTGGTCAGGGCATCATTCATCTCCTTAAGGAACCTATACAAAAACAAAGATTTTCTAAACTACAAATTAAAAAAGAAATTATGTGAGGCTCTTATATTATCACAGTCCAATTATTGTAATTTTGTTAACGGGCCTTGTCTCGATCAAAAATCTAAGAGACAGTTACAGAAAGTACAGATCGAGATTAAGATCGAGAGACCACGTTACATATAAACTACATATTATGTTGAATTGGCTAAATATTGAAGACAGACAAAAGTTACATTTTGCATGTTTTTTACACAGAATTTTGCGAAATGGTTTTCCTGAGTATTTAACTATTAAACTAAATTTCGACACTCTAACTATGCTATAAGGCAGTGTTAATAATATGGAAATTCCCAAACATCGCACGGCGCTATATCAGCGTTCGTTCTCCTACCTGGCGTCCAAGATGTACAATTCCAACTTGAATCTATACTCCCTTGATTTAAAGACGTTCACTTTCAAAACAAAATTAGAAACTTATATGTTGAGCGGATATAGAATTACACAATAATTTGATTTATTAATTTTTGTATCCTTTAGGGAACAATTTTCATTTTTTACTGTTTTTGCTTGCAAACTTATTAAGTTGTTGATTTTTCTTTATCTAAAGTATATTGTTAATTTTCATTTTTCTTACTAATTTTTTTTACATAACTTTTTTTACATTTTTTTTAAACGTTGAAAGATGATACAATTTTGAACTTATAAAACATGGATCTTATCGTATTAGCTATATTTTCTATACAATAATTTCACTTCAAATGCTCATCTGTTACCATTCCTAGATATTTAACCTTTGGTTACTTGACTGGATATTCATCACCACATTATTATACGTCATTGTAAGTGTTCCAGCTTAATGGTATCGAAGTGGTTCATGATTTTGTTTATCTAGGATCAAACATAAACGACGAAGGCAATTGTAAAATAGAAATTAGACGCAGAATACAGTTAGAAAAAAACTGCCACAACGCGTCTTACAAGAATATGGCAGAGCAGAATGATAACAACCCATGCACACAAAACAGAATTTGCTGCATACAATTGTCTTCTCAATATTTCTTTATGGACTGGAATCCTGGACCATTAAACCATCGGAAAGGCGGATGATGACAGCTTTAGAATGTGGTGCTACAGACGTATGCTGGGAATACCTTGAACAGCTAGAAGACCTAATGTGTCAATAACTAATGAGCTTAACATAAGCACCAGACTGTCAGCTATCTGTCTGAAACGCATCTTCGAGTACTTTGGGCACATTGTTCGAAGACTTGTCGACAACATGGAAAAAATCATTATAACTGGTGATGTCCAATAGAGGTCGGTCCCCAACAAGATGGATCAATCAAGTAAGACAAACAACGGGTCTAGCCCTACACTCAGTTATCCATCGAGCAGAAGACAGATTAGCTTGGAAAGATCTTATAAAATAAGAAGTATTCTCATAGAAATCCCGACCCTCAGCTATGAGGAACGATTGGAGAGAGAGTAAGTGTCTTGAAATTTGGTAAATGCTTACTGTATGAACAGAATGATACAAATTTAGTATTTTCATAGTTAATTGTGAGTTTTTATTGTTTAATCAGTTAACGATTATTTTCAATTCTGTTTCTGCCTTTTTATGTAATTCTTTGAATGTTATTTTTTAAGAATGTATTATATTACCTATTTACTTTTTTTTTATATGCTCGGTTAACTTAACAGCTCTGCTGAATTTCACCGAGTAAAAAAAAAAGACGTTATTTATTTTATTTGTTTATTTATTTATTTAATTTTCTCAACCCAAAAGGTTCATTTTTCTTAAATAAAATCAATTTAGCGGCGAGCTGAACACCCTAAATCTGTTTTTAATCGAAGATTTGTCGGTAAAGTTTGGCTCCCCGAAAGTGCCGCAAGGCGAAACTTTAGCCACTTTCGAGCTTTAACCACTCCCGTGCGCGAAAAGTAAGGTTAGAAGTTAAAATTTCACAGAAATAACAAACAAACCACAAAGGTTGTCTATGAGAAATAAGCAGTCTGGTGGTTTAACCTAATATCGGATGAGGTGAAAGAGGCAGTTCAGAACTCCAAAACAAATAAAGATAACACAGATTTTGTATACAAGGTACTGTTAGGATTGAGACCCAATTATCCTGGGTTTTATTTTTACATACTGCATGTAACTTTTGCATATCCCAGTGGCAAATGTTGATAGCGAACGAGCTTTTTAAGCCTATGGAGATATTCTCTCGCCTAGACGTTGCAGACTTTCTCCTGAAAACGTTGAAGTTATGATGAGTATGAATTTGGGAAATGATTGTTCGGATTGGGTTGTCGAAGATGATGTTGAAACTTAGCTTTTTTTTATGAGATTAATATTTGATAATATTATTAAATTTTTGTTATCTTGTTAAGATGTTGTATAGTTACCAAAAAATGACACTGTTTAAATATAATATGTTGCGTTTTGTGAAATCTTGTGTGTTTTTTTCTGTTTTAAAAAAAACTAACCATTTTCAACACCTTTATCAACACCTTTAACGCTTTATGCACTTTTTTACGTAAAAACATAAAATTAGCATTTTTTCGCATAAGTAACTTCTTAACGCATAATAGCCGCCTAATGAGCCATTTTTGGGCGCATAAAAGCCGCATAATATAACAAAATTTGTTCGCATAAAATAGGGGGTATATAATATACATAATCTGCACATCTCTATTGATGAATTTGATTCTGTGGATCACATCTAGTACCTTGGTCTTTTGTCATATCCACTCGATCCTTTTACGGTCTTTCTTGGTTATTACTACTGAGGTGTTTATTGAGGAGACAGTGTCCTGTAAAAAAACTCGTGGCAATCTGAACATTGTTCTTACTTAAATAAAAAAAAGCTTTGATTTTTTTCGGCCGTAAGTCCTGAAAAAATTAAATAATAATTAAAATGGTTTAACATCTGTTATTGTCAGTGATCTTGTCCTTGGATAGACTTATATCGCCGAATCCGAACCTCACTGTTTGAGAAGCAGAGCCGGCGGAAACGAGGGGCGCCACAACAGCAACTAAAATATTTAAAAACAGTACTATAAACAAATAGTAACGAATATCCAGTTCAATAATTAATCGGTACTGTCCATTTTCCACATTAACTCATTAGCTATTACCACACACCACATAGGGTAGAATATCTGACTAAACATTATAAACACTATACTATATCCTAGATGTATCCTACGATAGTTTACTGAAATTATGCTCAAAAAAATCCTTAGCACGAAAGCTTTGGGATAGTTTTGATTTCTTCTATTCTATATGTTTTTTGAGTGCTCTATCCAAAACTGGGATTTGCGAATTAATTTTCGTGGAAAAATATTAAACAAAATTAAATAAAAAAATAATGGGATTTGTTCGTGGCATTTTTATAACTTAAAAGCTAACAACTTTTTGTAAATAATCCTTCTTTCTATAATTCTCGTTTTTATAAATTTCTAAACAAACTGTTTTGGGCCAAGGCCATCAAAATTAACAGTTTTAGACTGTCCGCTCAAAATTGCACTTTTTCTACTATCCACACCCTTTATTTGTTATTAATGGCTGATATGCCCTAAGCTGAAGAGGATCCCGATATCCTTATTATCAAAAAAAAAACTTATAAATTTGCCTCATTAATTAAATTAATTTATTAATAGTAGTGGGAAAGATATCAATCTTTTGGTGGTTTTGATTGTTCCGGATTGAATATGTAGTAATACACTGAAAATGGTAGCAAAATAAAAGAATTTTCTCATTAGAGGAATCACACAAAGAAAAATTTCTCACAAAGAAATGCATCTCAGACATTGGCTGATCCTCATTTTGCAGCCGACAAAACTGTCTGATCATAATACTGATTCTGCACTAAATATGTAATTGTTTGTGAAAAAGAAAAGAAAAGTTTCTTAAATTCTTAATAACAAAATATAATAAAAAATAAAAAAAATAGTGCAACTGCTTGCAATTAAATACTGTTATGTTTTCAAAGATCACTTATACAAGAACGAGACTGCCGAAGTTGGAATTCTATTTCTTATGCTCTATATACCGAGTGCGTCTCAGAAGTTTCTCCCCCTATAATTTGTTTATTTTTAACACAGCCTTGGCACTATAGATTAAAATTTAAAATACGATTTTTAAGCGAAAATGTCAAAAGTTGACATATGACATGCCATTCTACTCAGAATGTCATTTTCTTTTGGAATAAAGTAGAAATATACCGAGGGTGCATTTAAAAATCAAAAGTTTTAGTCATTTCTGGTCAAACAGGAAGTAATTAAAAACCATTGAATACGTCAATCAAACCTAACATATGTCGTATACTAACATACCAAAACTCGTTTTTTTTATCTAAAAATATAGGAGTGAGTCACTTTCGAGACCGGTGTAGAAAAAACAACAATAATTGCAGACTAAGATTGAACGAAGAGAAGAATTTTGAAGTATCTTTAAGTGAAAATTTATTGTTAAAGTAGCATAAATATGCTTACTTTGTAGTTAAAGTATAGGACTGAAGGAAAAAGAGAGTTATAATAACTGTTAAGGAGGGAGGGGGCGCCAGATAGGGTACTCGCCCGGTCTCAATATTTTCCTTCCGCCGGTCCTGTTGAGAAGTCATACTAGGCAAATATACTCAAGGTGGTGTGTCATTGCATTCCTCGAGTTGACTGCTCGCTGGTCGATCTTTATAGATATTTTTATTTAAATAAATCATTAATAGCATCTAGGGATCAAACCCGGTATTCTACAAGTTAGCGGCCAGCCCAACTTACCTCTGAACCACGGTTGATCATATTCAATCATTACATTAACTCAACTTTTAAAGCACAATAAGTTACCAGACACCAATATTAACGTGTTACTAAGCATTCGTCTTTTCCATATAATCTCTTTTTCATACCTCAGATCCATTGTTAGTTACAGCGTTTATTTATTACGTATACGTAAGGGGATATTCGGTGTAGTTCCTGCTGCTAATTTTATACTACCTCTTGCATTTAGATTTTCATACACCTGTTTAAAGTTTAACTGCCCGTACGACGTGTTAGTCACTAAGAAGTCGTTTTAAATTTATTACTCGCCTTTCAGCTACTGTGCGCTGCATGCTAATGAACACGTTAAGTGTATTTTCTTCTAAATTACTACGGATAAATGACAAGTAAAAAGCTATCAAAATTTACGACGATATTGGTAATAGTAATAATTTTCATACATTTAGCTATACCTGGTGACAACGAAAACGTTACTCAGACTGCCATTTTATTGTTTTTTATCTAATAAATTTAAAACTTGGTTTTAAAAGATTCATTTTTTTCATTTTGTCCTTTACTCCTACGTGAAGCGGGTTCGGTTGTTGGCAATTGATTTGACATCTCGCCATGACCGGTTTAGTGCTTCGATCTTCGATCTCTTTTTTAATTGTCCTTTGCTTGTGGTCTTGGACGACCAGTTCTTCTACTGCCTTGTGGATTCCACTCAATCGCTCTGCCAGCGATGTTTCGTCTTAAAGTGTGACCAATCCACCTCCATTCCTAATTTTGATCTCGGTACTCGCTATACACCTGCCTCTGATTGGTCAAGCTCCATAAATCCTCATTTCTGATAGTATTTGGCCAGAGTATTCCTACGATTTTTCTCAGACAGCGGTTTATGAAAACTTGGAGTTTGTTAATTAATGGCGATGTAATTTTCCAGGTCACTGCACCATACAGCAACACTGACTTGACATTCGAATTCAAAATCTTAAGTTTAGTAAGTTAAGAGTACTGTCTAGATCTCCAAATATTGTTGAGCATTCCAAATATTATTCTGACCTTGTTTATTCTCTTTATGATATCTTGCTCTTTGCCTCCGTTCGGTTGAGATTATACTTCCTAAGTAACTAAATTTATTGACCTGCAATCCGAGCTGCCTTTGTCAAGTCAAGTAGTTTTGCTGTCATATTCAAGTGACTATGAGAAAGAAGACAGATGTCATCTGCATAACTGAGATCTTCTAACTTGCTAAAGGGAGTCCACCGTATTCCACGATGATTCCTGGAAATTGTTCTCTTTAGAATGCCATCTAAGAGAATATTAAAAAGAAACGGCCACAGAACACAACCCTGCTTCGCCCCATTCTGAATGTTGATGGATTCACTCCGTTGACCCTTATGCAAGACTACACATTGAACCTCACAATAGAGTGCTTTTATGATTCTTACAATTTTTTTAGGAATAAAATATAAAATTAAAATCAACAAATATCAGGTATAAAGGTTTTAATAGATAGTCGTAAAAATAGTCGTCTGTTTTGCTCTTTCTGTGTGCGTTCAGCCTAAGCAATACGTAAAAATAATCATACAGAAAGTTTGAAGCTTTTTGGTTTTACCTTATTAAGTAATTGTTATCAGGTAGTTCCGACTACGGGAAGAGATTTCCCGCCGTTAAAGGGAGAAACTTCCCGAAACGTTAAGAATTTTTTTGTCCGTTAGGCAAATTTGTTTATTAGTAAACCACTGCTGACAATTAGTCTCCGTTGGATTAACGCAGCAGTGTTTACAAAAAATAACTATTTTGTTTTGTAGATTTTCTTAAGCCTCATACAGACCTGAACGTTGCGCCGAACAACAAACGGAACAACGAACCAAACGACAAATGAAACGCTAGTTTGGACGGGCTACGAACGTGTTTGCAAACTGAATTGCAAATCTTGGCTGTTCGTATTTACGTTCTCGTTCGCTTCGCCGTCGATCCATCTGTTGTCGGTTTTTAGTCTGACATCAAAGGAAATGCGTGCGAATGCGTTTGCAAGTTTGGACGGAAACAAAAACAAAACTGCGAAGGCAGTATGGGCTTATTTAATACAACTATTTAGAATTTCCATAAACATAATGCAGTGATCGGAAGAGAAATGTTTTCATTCAATTAGATTATACCAAAAACACCAATTATTACTGTGGCAAGCTGAAACTGCTAAAATGTTGTTTTTGGGTGTATAAATGTATTTTTTCCACTATCCCCTTGATTTTCTCGCCTTTTTGTTGATTAACGCATTTTGTTTTGTCATTAACGCATTTTGTTGATTAACGCATTTGAAGACATATGCTGCTGCAGCATTTATATTCGAAACATTACTGGGAATGCAAAAATATGCTTCGTTTACTGTTCGGTTCGCTAAAAATAAGTTCTTAATTTTTCGCCTTCATTTGCCATTCCGTTTGTTGTTCGTTGCAACATTCAGGTCTGTACGAAGCTTTATAGTGGCGAAATACCCATAGGACTTTTTTGGGGAGATGAATCCGCCACAGAGGTATAGACATTTTCTCAGCAATACATTTTTAATGACACCCTTTATATTTTACAGATTTACATAGAGCTTAAAATTCTCTTTTCATATGTATAACAAGCTGAAAAAATTTAGTCTAACCTAGTTAGTTTTCCGTTTAACAGGAACACGGCAGTGACAATTGTGTCTCTCAGTTTAACCCACAAGCAAACTGTTGTGCTAATTTTCTGTCATTTTTTGTGTGTCATCTGTCGAAATCTTCCCTGACTCCATTGGTCAGAACTATAATTTATTAATATCTCAGCTCTCTGGCAAATATCTCAAATTAAATACATAAAAAATGTTATTTTCAATCGATAGGTAACTACAAAACTCCAAAAGTTTATTTATTTCTTTGTACCTAAATGTTTTTAACTAGTATTTTAAGGTTTCCACTAATGTCATATGATTGAAAATTCTTAAAAACGTGATAATAGATGTCACATATATTTATTCTCTACCGTTTATCTTTCCACTCGACAGTGTATTTATTAATATTTGAATGTTATTTATTTTTAAAATTATGGAGCAATTAACTCTAGGCAGTGTTACGTAAATGATCTAAGTTCTAAATTTTACCATTTTACACATTTGAAATACCATTCTATCGAAAAAGAAACTGCATCACAGTAACTTCTCAGATTACAATCGACGATAATAGCTTGTCCAAAAATTAATGTGTAAATGGCAACGGCCCAGCTACGTCGAAACACCGATTCACGATAGATCACTGAAGTTAAGCGACGGTCGACGATGCCAGTGGGTGGACGGGTGAAGGTCTCGAAACTCTGTTGTTCGATAGCAGCAGTGTAAAATCTATTAAGCGCTTATTCACGCACGTTCGAGGCCTGATGAGATGATGACAATGATAATGATATGGTCTAGGACAGATGTTCGGATTCCGCGTAAACGAAGTAGACCCCATCCAGATTAGGCGTAGCAGCAAAAAGAAGAAAAAATATTTTTTTTTTAATTAAATCAATTAATTTTATTGACAAACAGGCGATTGGATCGTCAAAAACTTTGTGAAGTAATCCAACGGTGAAATGCTACTTTCTTTGAAGATTTTTTTTAGGGTTCCGTACCTAAAGGGTAAAAACGGGAACCCTATTACTTAGAGTTCGCTGTCCGTCCGTCTGTCACAAAGGTCTATCTTATGAACCGGTATAGCTAGACAGTTGAAATTTTTACAGATAATGTATCTATGTTGCCGCCTCGGTTGCCGCTATAAGAACAAATACTAAAAACGGAATTAAATAAATGTTTATAAATAAAAAAGTACTTTCACTAAACATTATCTTTTAACTAAGAATTTTACATAATAGAATCTTTCAAGTCCTCGGTGGTTGCGTGGTTAAAGCGTTAGAACTTAGAGCCGTATTAAGGCAGGTTCGAATCCTAGTCAAGGCGACTTTTTTTTAATCGTTTTTTTTTTAATTTTTACATATTTTTACATATTTATGTTTACTTTTTACATATTTATTATTAATTAATACAATTTTTAGTAGTGTTTCTTCATTTTTTTTAAATTACTTATACGCGCATTCAAAATTTCAGCTAAATTGGAAAAAAGTTTATAATAATTTAGTGTCTAAACTAAGAAATGTCTTTTTAGACTTTTCATGATAAAAAATAACTTTTAAATGTACATATTAATGCATGTTAATTTATATAAAACATTATACAAACTGCTTTTCAATTTTATTTTCTATATACTCGAAACTATTGTTTAAATAATGCATACTTCCTGTTATCGATAATAATTTTCTTCAATTGAATTACTTGTTATATTGTTATTTTATCTCGTAACACGTAAAAATAAATTCCTTATCGGCCCTGATTAGATCATACCAGATACATAATTCTACATTTTTTGATTAATGAAAAAAGTGTGCTCTGATGAAGGTAGAATAAAATCGTGATCGCCGAACTATGAGGTCATCTAAAAGAGAAAAAATAAAATTACAAAGAGCGGTCTTAACGCTTGCGAATAATACGCAAACTACCTACAACAGCGATTTCCTTGTTCCACTCATTTAAGATTAAATCTGATGGTGTCTGACATGAAAGGTGATGTCATGAAGTGCGGGTCAACATAATCGTAAGAACACTTTAATTCTGCATTCGCAGATAATTTTGTAAGAATGTATTGGATGTGAAGGATGAGTTTGATGGTGAAGATATAGACAGTGAAAATTACATTCTTTGACTTGAAATTTGAAAGGTTATTAAAATGTCTGTAATTCTTTATTTTGATCTGCGTATTTATTTTACATTAATTGGTGCTACAAATTCGGAGTACGAGCATTGGTATCCAGGGTTCGGAAGTAGTTAATTAAGACGTAATTTACCTGATTAACTACGTGTAGTTTTTCATCAAAAACTACGTCTTCTCCCGTTCATTAACTACATGAAAACTACGTTAATAAACTATGTATTGATATTATGAATAATTTTCCTTTGTATGAGGTGTAATAGAGATAATATGATGTAAATATTATATTTAAAGTTTAAAGTTATATTTCTTCTTTTTAAAGCTTCAACTTATTATAACCTCACCTCAAACCTTTGATATTTGAAAGTTACATACATAGATTACATAAACTACATTAACTACATGTAATGTAGTTTATGTAGTTTTTAAAAGTAACATGTAGTTTTCCGAACCCTGTATGGTATCTCTGTAACCGTCGTAATAGATACGAACATGGTTAAATTGGGGCAAACTTGCGCTTTTGGGATATTCAACAAGATGCTATCAAAAAAGTTTTAAACATTTCAAGGATTGCCGAGTTTTTTTGAAAAAAAAAACGAATTTTTTTAAAATTAATTTTATTTTTTTCTGTCGTTACTTTTTAGAAAATCAAAAAACTAATTGCCACTTTATTAGAGCTATCTGATAGTACGAGCCCTAACAACTATATGTTGGGACAAGGTCTTTTTTTGCAATAAAAATAGTAATTTGTTAAAACGACTCAATTTATTTTGTTTATTATTCTAAATTCAAACATTACAATATGATCTAGACAATTTTACTATATTTTTATAACTTTGCAAATAAATCACTTTTGATAATAGCTTATTTTGACAAGATCAAGCCAAATTTGCTGGCAACTATATATTGGGACAGCACAACAAGAAATTTGTTTAATACGGAGTTATATCACCTTTCGCCTTAACAACTGCCTGAACTCTTAATGGCATTGTATTTACCAAAGATTTTTGAGGACACACACATTTGAGGAGAAAAATTTTCCCAAATTTCCTGCAGTTTTGTCCGCAAATCAAAAATTGTTCGTTGAGGGTGGTTTCTTAAATATTGCTTCATTTTATGCCACACAGTTTCTATAACATTGAGGTCCGGACTACTTGACGGATCGGATAGAACTTTTATATTATTATTACCGAACCAATTTTTAGTTGATCTTGCTGAATGGCACGATGCTCCATCTTGTTGGAAAATATAGTCTTCGTTTGGAAACAATTCTTGAACACTAGGCAAAAGTGAGGTTAACAGTGCCATCTATAAAATTTAATTTACCCAAACCTCTTGCTGACATGCAACCCCAAACCATGATCCCCTTAGGAAATTTAACAACCCTCTTTAAGCAATCTTTATGAAAGGCTTCTGCTTTATTTCGTATTATTCGTTTTCGATGATCTCCAACGCAAACATCAAATTTAGACTCATCGCTAAATATGACCTTGTTCCAATCATTTTGTGTCCACGATAATTTAGATTTTGCCCAATTGTAGCGATTTTTCTTTTGAATTTCTGTCAATAGCGGTTTTCCTTTGGCCTAAATAAGAATTTGTATCAATAATCTTCAGGTAATTGAGTATCCACACAAAATAAAGTTTACCTTGTAAAACCCCAGACCGCATTTGTGGATATATTTTCGGCAACATTCCCTTGATATATTTAAATCAGTTACAGTATTCCATTTATCTGTTAGTTCGCGAAGAATACTTCTTCTCGCAGACTTGCAAATTTTTACTAAATTTCGTAAATCTCTCTGAGATACAACTTTTGGCCTTCCCGAACTTTTACTTCTAACGTCTACATTGGCAGATTCGCCGTATTTTTTTATTAAATTAAAGACCGTGGTTTTTGGAATACTTAAATCATCAGAAATTTTTCGAATTGTTTTTCCCGTACTGTATTGACAAATGATAATTTCGCGTAGTTTTTTATTTGTAGCTTTTCCACGGACCATTACTTTGGATTAAATTAACAAAATTGAAAATTAAAAAAATTAAAATTTCTTACAGTAAATCTCACTACTCAAAGTATCGAGTCACTTACAAGCTGTCAATGCTGAAGTAAACAGTTTGCGACATTTGTGACGTTTATAGCAAAGCCGCCTATGATGATATTAATTATTTAAAAATACTTGTCCCAACATTTAGTTGTCAGCAAATTTGTCCTTTTATGAACAAAATCCGCTACTGTAAATATGGATTGCTTTACAAATTCATAAAAATATTGTCAAGTTGTTTAGGATATTTAAAAAAATTAAACATATATTTTTCAGTCATTTTGAAAAACCATGGTAATAATTCCATAATATGACCTTGTCCCAACATGTAGTTGTTAGGGCTCGTATTTTTAGATTTTCAAATTGGCTAATAATTTGTGAGATATATAGAGGTCAGCTTAATTTTTTTAAATACGGACCTGCATTTTTTATGTCAGGTTTTGAAAGAACTCGGTCTCCTGAGTACAATGATATGCCATACAGGAAAAAATAACGACAGAAAAATAAAATTGATTTTCCAAAAAACTCCTTTCTTGAAATCCTTGAAATGTTTAGAACTTTTTTGATAGAATCTTGGTAAACATCCCAAAGCGCAACTGTACCCCAATTTATTCATGTTCGTATCTATTACGGTTACCGAGATACCAATGCTCGTACCCAGAATTTATAGCACCCTGGATTATAATATTAAATATAAACAAAAGCGAGTGGGTAACCACATTAAAAATGTTTTAGCGTTAACTAGCACTGATCTAATCGTATTTAAATTTGTTACCACTTTTGTTACCACAATCCATGACCTGGTAAACGTCAAAAATCGCTAATGTGTTTATATAAAAAAAAATCGCTAAATATGTTTATGTAAACCACAGAAAAAATATAATGTCTCAACACCGGGATAATATGATACTCTGCAATTATAGCCCAGACACATTAATTTTACTTGACAGTTCTTTTTGGTTACAGTTTTTGCTGTATCCCTAATACAGAACCAGTAAAAAATGATTGAAATAGTTTGCAATACTGTGAGGATTTTAGGGTTAATGATTGGGGTACCGATGCTAAAACAGATATCCAATCGAAAAATTTTAACAAATTATGTCAATTCATTGACATCGAAATCAAATTTCTCATGTCAAATAGCACCCAGACACCAATTTTCATCCAAATATCTACGTTGCTTCTGAAATGAATTGGAAAAAATCGAAATACATCTCTGAAACGCAGTGGCGGCTCGTGGTTATTATTGTAGGGAGGTTAATAGGTATCTAAAAATATTGCGTCGATTTTTTTTAAGACCCGACTAAATTTAATTGGTTTCTTACAAGGTACTTGTACGTTTAGTTAAAGGAAAATAAATCTAAAAATAAATACAAATTAGGTTAAAATGAAACTTACCCTTACATTTTTAAACAGGTGGTCTAGTGCCATTTCACTAAAAATCCAGTCTATGTTCTTTACACAAATTTTCCACGGTAGGATTTAAAAAAAAACTTAAATAATAATGTCACAAAAATATAAATACACATACACATTTCTAAAAGTTTTATTTTTTTATATTTTAAGTCAATTTTTGCTCTAAACATTTTTCGAAATTTAAGCAATTGTTTTCTTTCAACCGCACGGTTTTAACAGCTAAACATCATATGTTGTCTATTTGAAAATATCTATTCCAGAATCAGTCAACAAGAGTTCATCATTTATACAGAACCAGAAAATTATGAATTATTACCTACACAAATTTCGCGCTGCATCTCAAACCCTCGGCTACGACAAAGCTACAGCAACTAAAACTATTTTTTGTTTTTATTTAATTTTTTCTTGGCTTTAGGTCAGGTAAACAATGAGAAAAACGGTTTTTTTATATTATAAATTTCATTGACATTTCGACCTGGTAGGGTCTTTATCAAAATTTATTACTTGAAAGTAGATTTCGGCGCATTGTTTTAGTTTTTATTTTAATTTTTGATGTTTTCTTTTTACAATTTATCATTTTCATTCTTAGCGAAGAAAATAATCCAATATCCAACATTGGCATCCACACACATAACATAAACATATCGATACAGTCTGTATTATAATTAATGTTTGAAACTATAAATAATGCTACTCAGAAGGGAATTCACCAGGGGCGTAGGGAATTATAATCAGTGAAATACAATTTCTGCTTGTTATCAAATATGTAAAATAATTGTAAACTATAAAAAAATTAAAAATTCTAGTCGTAAATAACCTATATGATGTATAGTTGTTATATAAAACTTAAATTTACCTGCCAAGATTTGCTGGGGGTGGACTACTTGTGGTGGGTTACTTGTTACTATATTTTTTTAAATATCCATTCAAAAAATTTGCTAATTTAGGTGTATAATAATAGTTTCAGTGAGTAATTAATACAAATTTAAAAATAAATAAAATAACACAAAGCTTCTAGAATTGTTTATTTTTTTGTGGAAAATTAGGATATTCTTATGATTGAAGGTAACAAATATTAAAAATTAGATTATTCATTAAATCCGTAAGCAAGTGTGAAGGGAATTAGCTAGATTCATTATTATACCGTATGATCGAAAAAAAAACGACGTTCAGTTGGCTTGTAAATGACGAATCGACGACATTTCCTATATAATTTTACATATAAAATGACAGCGATCTTCATTTCATAGCCATCGCTAACGCCGTCTTTTTTCGATGTCGTTTTGTATAGTTTTTCTGTCATTTTCATATGTAGAATTATATGGGGAATGTCATCGATCGTAATTTACAAGCCAACTGGACGTCGCCGTCGTTTTTTTTTTTCGATCATACGGTATATATGTACATATATACACGTTTAAAACATATATATTTACATTATTTTTATTTAATTATACATTATACACACGTTAATAAATAAATAATTGTCTTGATAATCAGTCCACTGTGACTGTTAAATAAATTTTGCATTATCGACTTAGATATTCTGATATTAGTAATATTATAAAGGTGAGACTATAAAATACAAAATTATATATGCATTACTCAAAAATGAACAATATATTAGTTTACGTTTTAATAAATATTTTGTATCGTCTAGTTACAAGCTAATTTCTGATGCTACGCCATTGGAGAATTTCGCGTGGTGACAAGTGGCCTCACTTTCAGCTGCCGTGTTACCTGTCCCCTCTCTTTCCTTGTCTAAGAAACTACCAAATACAAGTATATATAAAGTTGCCTACCTTAGAAATCCTTCTATAAATGACACGATCAGTGGCCAATATAAAGTCTATCTATCGCACCTTAACCCATTATATTTTCTATACGTAGTATACCTTACCTTGTTGGCGTCACTTGGAGTTTAATACGTGGAACGTCTAAAACATAGCGGGAACGAAGGACAAAATGAAACTGTGGGGCGTAGGGAATTATGGGTAAAGTTGGGCAGTAGAGAAAATGGGTAAAATAAAATGTTTTCAAGCGAAAATTGGATAAGTGGGAGTAGTTTTGAATATTTTAGGATGAAAAAAAGTGATTTACAAAAAGTATAATTTATATAAGTTTTTCTAATTCTGATTTTTTTTTGGGTAGGGGGCATTGACCATTTGACCTCATGGTTAAGCCGCCACTGCTGAAATGAAGCATTTTAGGACCTAAATTTATACAACTTTGCAGGGTGGGACCCTGTGCATCGTCGCTCACATAGCCTATCCACCAAATTTGGTCGCGATCGGACGACATCAATGACTAAAGAATTCAAGGACAAATAACACCTGAGAGCAAATTGTTACCATGGCACCAAACAGTGCCGTGGCCATATTTTTTTCTTAACTTAGCTAGTTGAAGGGATATTTATATTTTTGATAAATGTTTTGACTACGCCTATGGTGTAGGCGGTGGCATCATACTAATTAATTACGAAAAAAACGTAATAAAATGTTAACAAAAGGTACAAAACTAGTATCGACATATAACACACATCAAGTACATATAATATCAGAAAAATAATTATCGAATTCAATAAGAAAACTTAAGAAAACGCTAAAAAGGTGGAGCGGACTGTTTATTTACCTATGAAACGTAACTCCTGGCTCTTTCTTGTCACTGCTGCTTTTACATTTGAAAGATGAACAACTAATCAGCATTGTAATAAAGTTTATACAAAGTTCACTACACACGAACTATTAAAAATTGCTAAAATTGTCGCTGGTGACCAACTGATGACTCATTGTTTGCCACCAAAAGAAAAGGCGTCTTATATTCTTTAGTCATTAGACGACATGAACTTTTGACGTTTCTTACGTCAAAACTAACTGTGATACGGTGATACGTGTCATACCTACACGGTAAAGTTGGCCTTGGTCCAATCTATCGACATACCAAATTTTCATAGTGCACGAAACGTTGTCAAAATATCATGAAAAGATGTGTATAACTCTCTACATTCCGAGTTTCACTCCCCTAGCTCACATAGGGCCCGAGTTACGACACTCCGTCGTAACCTCCGATCGTTATCACTTTTTCTCTCGTGTCTCGTGTGTTACGGCCTTCAATTTTTACTCCCTTCGCGCGTTTTTTGCGAAATTTTACTTCAATAATTTTTATTTAGCACAGATTTTGATTTACGATAACGGTCGACTAACACAGTGTTTAAAATTTTATGCATACATCTATAACATCTGTATTTTTGCATTTTTTCAGGTTCTTAGACAGCAACTAGATTCAGCTGAAGGAATGGAAGTCACACTTAGTCAAAAATTAGATAAAGCAAGAGAAGAGAATGATGATTTACGATTTCAAGTAAGACCATTTTTACAATAGTATAGTATATTAGAATTTACATAATTGTCTACTAACTTTCTTAAAATATTCAAAAGAAATTGATTGTAAAAAGTGCAACAAAATTGTTTTTACTTTTAGTTGGAAGATAGGACAATTGAACTAGAAGGAACCAAAGCACGCGTAAGACTTTTAGAAGATCTCCATAAACCTAACCTTAACAAAAGTAATTCGCCGGATATAATTCCTGATTTAAGTAGTTCACAGGATCACCGGCCACTTTCAAGGACTGAGATAAGGTAATGATTCCAAAAAAATATTTGCTTTTATTTATTTTCGATATAAACTTATAAAATATGAAATACACGTTACTTACAACAATAAATGACCTCAGAATATTTCGCGGCCATAACCAGCTTCAATTATAATGGTTTTTATAAATAATATCTAGAATAAATTATATACGTTCTACTCAACACGTGTGACGTCAAGTCATTGTACAATGAAATAATTTAAAGCATGACATTGCACATTGCAGTACAATATTCCAAGTCTATTATAGATTATTAAATACCTGCTGGGTATCACAGATTTCAATGAAATCTGATTTTGGCAATCATTTTTGTTTTGAATAAATGACATTCAAAAAATTAACCTGCTGCTCTCGATTATCTGTCATTTTTCACATTTAAAGAAATAAATGGCTAATAAATTGGTTTATAGGTCGAATTTTGGGAATAATAATAATAATAATAATGGCTTTATCTAATAAATAAATGGGCTAAAAAAGCCACTTACACTTAACCCAAAAATTACAGTAATGCTTACAGTCTAACACTAATATTATAATCTAATGATCTATGCGAAAAGATAATGATTAATAAATTAATAAATAAATATTTTATTAACAAATTAAAAGATAGAAAGAAAAATAAGGTTCACAATAACAGTATTAAATTACCTAACCATTTTGAATATCTAATAAAAATATGATTTTAAATGTGTTTTAAATTTTTTAGAGTGTACGAATATATGTTTATCATTATCAGGGCCGGATCTACCTACGGGCTGTTTGGGCTGCAGCCCAGGGCCCCGAGGTTACAAGGGGCCCCCAGGCCCCGCGAAAAACAATAGACCCATAGGTGGGAACTGTTGAATCGTGAAATAAAATTAAAATTCAGGTTAAAAGTTTAAGCCAGACAAGATGGCCTAGCCACTATGATGCTGTCAAAGCCTTAAAAAATAATTATGATGACATTATGAAAATTTTCAAAAGTTTCAGCGAAAATGAGGTTGAGAAAGTTGATTTCCGGAAAGAGGCACGAAATTTATTCAATAAAATGGCAAAACTCCAGACTGCAATTTTGATTATCTTTTGGGAAGAAGTTTTGGAGAGATTTCATTTAGTTAATAAAAAAAATACAGAGCCCTGGTTTAGACATTTGTGAAGGCAACAAGTTAATTGTTTCTTTAAAAGACTTTGTGAGCAACATACGACATCAATCAGATCAAATGTTACAGGAATACGACGAAAAAGCTAAAAAATTAAGTACTGGTGTAATAATAGACTACAATTACATAAACAAGAGATGCATTATCCCAAAATTTTCAGATAAGTCTACAGGTGAATTCTCAGTATACGGCGCAGAAAGATTTAAAGAGACACGTTAAAAGTTGCGTTGGATAAGCTGATTATGGATTTAAATAAAAGGAGACAAGTCTATGAGACATATAGCAAGAAATTCAAATTTTTAATGGATTTGCAAGACAAAAATATCGAAAACATAGATTTGGAAATTACACTTCATATTATTGATTACAATCCCGATGACGTAGACGAGCATTTAGTGAATGAGTGCATTCAATTAAAATCATACTTACTCCAATCTATGTCTGAGTCTTACACCTCTTGCAGTGACATTTTTATGCTCATGTATGAAAATAAACTTATTAACGTGTTCCCTAACTGCTATACCATTTTAAAGATTTTTTTAACATTGCCAATCACTAGCTGTGAAGCAGAACGCTCCTTCTCCAAGATGTCCTATGTAGAAAATAAATATAGGACAACAATGTCGAACCATCGACTAAATAATTTATCACTTTTTTTCCATAAATTGTGATCTAACAAAAGACTTGGAATGTGATGACCAAATAACTGTCAATTTCTGTGACTACAACCTATCAATTTATTTTACTAATTCATAGTAAGTAAATAAATAAAATTGTTTTATTGTTTTTTTATATTCTTATAAAATATCACTATTTCGGTTTCTCTCTCACCCAAAATTTGCCTGGAAGAGATTGCTACCACAGCAATAAGGTCGCCTTTTGTACAACTAATACTTGCGTAGATTTAAGTAACATTTATGTTACTTAAATGAATGAATTGATTATTCGTTGGGCTTACGATAAACATTTTAGGAATTTCTTTTTTGTGACCTGATTGTGAATAATATGAAGAATCTATATTTTTAATTTAATAAATTTAAAAAACCAAATTTATTAAATTTATTCCAAAATAAAGTTATTTTGCAACATAACAAAGATTTTCGTAAACGTCATAAACCTAATGTTTTAGTTAATTTTCGGTGGTTTTTGTTATGTTTTTATTGAAAGGGTAAGTACTAAAAATAATTAATGTGTTTTTTTCTATAATTATTAATAAGTTACTTATATCCACATATCACAAATACCGAAGTCTACAGCAGAATAGGCAGAGAAAGAGAATTGCTCAATATAATAAAAATAAGAAAAACATCATACTTAGGGCATATATTGAGAAATGAAAAATACCACGTCTTACAATTGATAGTTAAGGGTAAGATTGAAGGAAAGAGAGGTCTCGGCAGGAAGAAACTATCTTGGTTGAGAAACATCAGAAACTGGACTCACCTAACTTTTGAAGAACTTATAAGGAAAGCCGAGAATCGTGAAGATTTTGCCAATGTGATCGTCAACCTCCACGAAAGGGACGGCACGTAAAGAAGAAGAATAATAAGATATCATTATAGAAACAGTTTTTTGATATGGCTATTAGTTGAGTACTTATGTAGGCCCCTAAGTAGTTTTAGCCCAGTGCCCCACAAATTCACGATCCGCCCCTGATCATTATGTTAACATATTGTCGTAACAATATATAATTTTAAATCTTTGGTCAAGGCGTTAAACAGGTTGACAGCATTATAGGTGAAACACTTACGAAACATGGCTGTCCTATGTGTAAGTTATACACAAATCTACAGTAGGTATTTTGAATTTTTTGAAGTCGTCTGGCAGCGATACTGTCCAGCCCGGATAATAGACAGAAATGCAATATAATAATCGGGAGATAACTTGCTGTTGACAGAGTCTCGCTCTCATTTCGTGGGATAATAGTTGTCTATTTGAATAGAGTAATCTTAAGTTCATATAGCATGTCTTTGTTAATTGTAAAATATGATTTGAAAATTTCATATCTTCATCAAAGTAAACGCAAAAAAAAGTAAAAAAAAAGTTTTTGACGGAATCCACAAGTACGATGTCCTCATTATTTATAGATATTATATTATGTTATATATATTTTATTTTAGATGTTAACGACTCTCTTTTTCTCTTCGGGCAAAAAATTATAGCTTTAAATTTTTTGGATTTAGTTGTAAATTAAGTTTTTTAGCGTATTGATAAATCTATTGATTTGTTTATTTATTATTGAATCTATTTGATTTGTTTATTAGCCGACCATACCAACAGGTATGGTAGGCTATTAAGATCGACAAAAAAAAGTTTTTTTTTTAATTTCACTCAAAATGAGTTATTTGGGTCATAAATGACGTAAATACAAAATATTTTTATGGTATCTGTCTGTCCGTCTGTCTGTAACACGATAACTCAAAAACCGCTAAACCAATTTTAACCAAATTTGGCACAAAAATACTGTGGCACCCGAGAATCTGGCCATTAGTTTTTGGTGGTGGGGGGTGGGGTAGATAAGGGGGTATGGGAGGGGGTTAAAAATTTTAAAAAATCGTAACTCCAAAATTACAGTAGCTAGTGAAACGCGGTTTTCAATTTAAGATTAGGAATAATATTTGCAACAAAATTTGTAATAACATCAAAAACAGTCAGAGTCGCAGTTTTTGAGATGTTCCGTATTTCCGTAGTCCGTTTTTGAGAAAATCCGTGTGGAAAACTCCCATCGGACACGACCCCAGGTGTCGGATAGGGGAAATAACCGCGGACCAAAATTGGAAAAATTCCTTTACTTTAAAACTAAAAGAACTGCCTACCATGGGCTATACGTGCCTCCCGGCGCCATTTTTATTTTTATTTTACATAAGCATATCAATTTTCAACCCTCTACGTGAAATATTTATTCAACATTTTAACTAATAGCAATACTACCTTCTCGAGATAAAATCTGTCCAACGTCCATCAAGTCATATCAAAAAGATTTCAACAGAAGACGCGCGACGTTCCAAAAATTGCAGAAAATACAATTTACCTGTGAAGAAAAATGACAGACACAAATTTGACTGTTATGTATTCTGTCGTTAGACAGACTATAGAAGTAATAATTATTACTGTTGTATTATATTTTTTATTTCATTGATTACTGATGTTAGTCAAGTCCTACGAACTGTACAAGAATAAATAAATTGTTTCTTTAAGCTTTTTAAGCATATTTAAAGCGATGTTATGAAAAATGTATTTTGAAATTTAGTATTGTTCAAATTAAGAAGAAAAATATAAAATAAGAATAATATACACAATTCGCAATCTCATAACCTGAACTCGCAAAACATAAATTATTGTTGTTGTGGTTGCATATTTATTTACTCAAAAAAGTCCAATGAGTGTTTCGCCACTTGTACTGTAAGAAAACCTACAAAATAAAATAGTTATTATTTGTAAAACTGCTGCGTTAATCCAACGGAGACCAGCTTGTCATCAGTGATTTAGTAATAAACAAATTTGCCTAACGAACAAAAAAAATGATTAAGGTTTCTGAAAGTATATCTCTTAAATTTCGATCTCATTTGCTTTGCATTTATTTGAAGCTCTATCTAATATTCTTATTTTTGTAGTACGGCAAGTATGAAAGCTATGAGTCCGATACCAATGACGTTGCAACTAGATCACAGTAGTAGTACGGAATCAGCTCAAGATCAAGCGGAAAGCAATCGAAGTAAAGACGGTAGCGGTTCAAAGAGAAGGCCCAGCAAGATTCCGTTAAAAAGTTACACGCCTCCCAAGCCATTAGGAGGTACGTAGATAATTACTTTTATTTTCTGTTATTTTTAGATAGTATTATTATGTCGTATATTACTATATTACTTGTTAGTAACTTTTATTGTTTGCCTCTTTAATTAAGTAATACAGTTCCAAATTTACACTAATATACAGGGTGTTATATATACAACTATTCCGTGGATATAACTACTACGTGATTTTGGAATGCAATTAAATTAATTTTACACAATTTACTTCTAACATTTATCGTTAAAGAGCATCAAATTTGAAAAAAAAATAAACACATGCTTTAAGATATTTTAAGAACCGATATTCCTATTCGAATGAGATTTGGGATGCCTATGTTTTGCTAAGCGCTTTATCATTTGACTTCCACAAACAAAAACAGAAAGGGAATTAGAAGAGTGAAAAGTACCCTCACATAAATTCTAGTAGAAATTTTTTGCAACTTCAAAAATGACCCTTCTATTATTTACTATATTTTTTGTCTATATATTGTAAAAATCTTGCATAATTTTTTAAAATTCAAATCTTTATCTACCAAAAATATTCCTTGTTCTCAAGGGTTAAAATTTAGAAGGCGATAATAAGCTAGTCGGCAAAAATGTGGAATATTATGTCAGTATCGTAAATGATCTCTGATAATAAACTTGATGAATTTATTAAATTGATTAACATTTGGGTATATTTTTGATTCATGTACTCTTTGTAGCACGTAGCAAAACGTAGGCACCCCATATCTTATTCAAATCGGTTTATCGGTTCTTAAAATATCATAAAAAAGTTTTAATTTTTTAAAATTTGGTGGTGGTACTAACGGACAAACGAGGAACTTTTGTGTAGAGGCAAATTGTGTTCAATTAACTTATTTTTATTCCAAAAATACGTAGTTGTTCTACGTCCACGAAATTTTGTGGGACTGTTTTGTATACAGTAATCATATTTTAACTGGAGACATAAAAGTTTGTGACTTCATACTCTCTTTTCTATTGATATTTATTTTGTTTTCACATTAATTGTTCTTTCAGATCTCAATATTTTTGCTATTTTTTCAATAAATATACAGGATGGTCCGAACTGTGCCCCGGAAACTTCGGCAGCATATTCTGTACATAAAAATAAATAAAAAAGTTTGTATAAACTTATATCCTAAAATGCTTCGTTTCGGACATACAGGGTGTAGAAATTTCATTTTTATTTCGTTTTTTTCCTAATAATTTCCGAACTAAATTCGGTATTCGGATGAATATTAGTATCTGTTTTTTTTAACATGAAAAATTTGATTTCAATGTCAATATGACTCCTACTTTTAGGGGTTACGTACATCTTTTTTAACTGTTTTGAAGAGTAATAATAACTTCGTCCGTCCTTGCATTACATTACTGAGTAAAAAAATATACATTTCCGTAATTTTTTACGTCAAAAATATCTCTTGGAAAAAATCGCTACGAACAACTGCTTTCAAGATATTTGGAATGGAAATAGTCAATACATATCATCATTGAGAAAAAATAAACATGTTGACTAGATATTTGACTGAAAATTGGAAAACCTTTCATTTTTTAAGCTAATTGTGAATTTTTCTAGAAAAAAAAAGATAAAACGGTTTTTGTTAAAAATATTTGGCGCAAAAACATTTCAAATTTTTTCAGATTTTTTCAGACTACTTCTTTTAGAAAATAACGAAAATGTATATTTTATTTACCCGGTAATGTAGTACAGGTACGGATAAAAAGTTATTACTCTTCAAAACAGCTAAATAATATATCGGTGGTGACCCCTATAAATAGAAGTGATACTGACATCAAAATCGAATTTGTCATGTCAAAAAACACCAAGAATACCTATTTTTATGTGCAGAATATGCTGTCGAAGTTTCCGGAATACAGTTCGGTCCACCCTGTATAGGGTTCGTTTCATTAAGATTATCTATTTTTATGACATTTAGAATGAGTATCATTTGCATTGTTTAGTTACATACCATTTACCAATATTTCAGTACAATAACTCCTCCATATAAAAAATGAACTTTAGAGAAATATGGCGAATAAATTTTATGTTTTTAGTTAAAATATATGCACCTTAATAATAATTATTGCTACAACAGAATACACAGTAATCTTTGTCAAATTTGAACCAAGTAGAACCTAAAGTGCAATTTTGTTAAACAGTGAACATTTTTATCTACGAATTCCTGTCGCAAAAATTCCTACTATTAGTTGTTCCCATCAGTGTATGTATTGTATTTACTAAGAGAGGGTCCCAGGCGGGACTCCCACAGCGGCCGCAAGGGCCTCCCTTCATTATACTTAGATACTATTTAAAAAGCGCAAAAAATGTATTTAAAGTATTTTATGTTAACATCTCCTTTTTGCTCCCAAAACTTGATTTTGACTTATGATTGTTATTAATACATTAAAGATTACTTCTTTTAATAAAAGAAAGATATAATTGACAAATCATACATGCAGATATTTTTAGACAGATCTCCAGGGATTTTTTAGGGTAAAATATAGATTAAGGGTAGAAGATTATATTTACAGTGGGACAATTTTTTATTTATTCAGTTGATTAAATATTTTCTTTTACAAACATTCGTTATAAAGTAGTATGATCACTTCCAGCTGTTTCAACAATGTAATTGAGACAATGAGAACATTCAATTATTTTTTGTATTAAGTTTCTTTTCAAACATAGCATTTACAACGTTTTTTTTTTAATTCAATATTCCCTTCATCTACATTGGTAAAATAAGTTTAGATAGTAATACTTTTAAATACATTAAAATATAAACAGTCAACTTTTTAAAACCTTTGCTGAAAATAATCAAATTAAAAATTAATGTCGCAAAAAAACACAGTGGTTAATATTTTTAGACGCTAAAATACGGTATTAGAAAATATTATTTATTATAAAAGCTTTTGTGATGTGGAATTCAAATCTACCAATATAAAATTATTAAAACTCTGCTTTCAAATTTTATTATAACATTTTGTATTATGCTGAAACTAACATTATTTTCCTAAGCAACTGTATTCATACAATAATGGCTTGGTTTATTGAATTAGAATGATTTGACAGGTTGTTCAGATATTGTCCATTGTGAATTAGATTTCTGTAGCCAGATGTGATAAAAGCGTCATTTGACTTAAGTAGCGGTTGAGAACGAAAAGTTTTTTTTTTTGAACATGGAACTTCATATAGCCCGGTTGTTGGATTAAAATTATCGAAGAGATAACGCAGCCAAAGTTAGGAAGACTCCATCCGTAACCTGGAATGGGAATCCTCCAACGGTCTAAGACACTCGAAAAGTTTCTCAGAACTTACGACCGAGAAAAATCAAAGATTTTCCTTGATTAAGTAAGAACAATCTTCGGATTGTCATGGACTCCATCCGTAACCTGGAATGGGAATCCTCCAACGGTCTAAGACACTCGAAAAAGTTTCTCAGAACTTACGACCGAGAAAAATCAAAGATTTTCCTTGATTAAGTAAGAACAATCTTCGGATTGTCACGGGGTTTCTAACAGGACACTGTCTCCTCAACAAACACCTCAGTAGATTGAAGCTGAGGAACAACGGCGAATACAGATTCTGTGGGGAAAATGGGGAAATACCAGAACACCTCATCACAGAGTGCACCGAGACGATAACTGTTCGTGCCATAAATTTTAGTACGTCTGATGTCGGAGATGGAGAGCTGGCCTCTGTGGAGCCGTCTCAGATACTGGCTTTTGTCAAAGACTTGAGACTCGTTATAACTCAAGAAAGAGGCACACAATAGCTCTGTAAGGTCGCGGTGATTAACCTAAACATTCTACATTCTACATAAGTTTAGATTTTGTTACTGTGGAATTGATAGCGTAATTCTCGAACTTTTTTAACACGTTCATCCATGCTCCAGTGCACATACCTTAGTGGAGGCCTATTAATTATATGATGAGGTCAGGGGGAGGGGGTCAAGTCGAATCTCACTAATTTTACGTGGGGAAAGGAGAGGCTTTCGGAAAATATCGGTTGTAATTGTAGTCACTTAGTATTTGAGACAGTAGCTTAGGAAAATAATGTTAGTTTTAGCTCGATAATGATCAGAAATTCACGTGTTCGTAACAGTGCAAGTCTGAAATTACAATTTTACTCAAGATCATATTTAGTTCTCAATATTCAAACAAATAAAGGAAGATATTTTAACCATACCAGGCGGGCAACTTTGTTTGGAAAACCAAAATATTATAAATTATTTGTTTTGGCGAGCGATTAACGACAATATACAACACATTACATAAAGCAGATAGAGTTGAAAATCCTGTAAATTATTCACCGCCAACATTTAATTACATGTAGATTGAGTTATAGTATATGCGATTAATAATTTTAGTTTTATTGCTTTCTCAAGGAAAAGAAAATGGTTTGAGTGGGCGTTGTACTGTTTTATTTATTATTGAAAAATATCACAAATTTATTATTGGTTTCTAATTGAATTCGCTATAGTTTATTACTTAATATTTCGCAATGTCCCACTATAAAATTGCATACTTTTTTATGTTCTAATTTGTTATTTAAAATTTTGGTTTTTATTCTTGTTTGTTAATTCTATATCTTTTTAATTTAAGATACAATTTTTTTAAATGGAATAGATCAACAGTTAAAAACATTTTATGTAAAATCAGTTCAGTATATCCATTAACAAAAAAAATCAAAGAGGGACAAATTAAGATAGCGCTGCTGTAGCAAAACTTCTACATTTGAAAAACGCGTTAAGAAAAAGTTTAGAACAGGAAATACTTCACTTTGACTTTTCATTTTTAACTGCTAAGTTCATTTCGATCCCTCATTGCGTGTTAGCGCCACTGTCGTCATTTATTGAACCCTTATTTGCCTCATTTATGTGACCACTTTTTCAAACAGTCGCGAAAGAGATGATTCTTGTATACTCCATATTTTAAATACAGAGACCGTGTGAATAAAGTGGGGTTAGGTTAGGGTTGCCAACTTTCAGAATAAAAAATAGATGATGAGAGAGTAAATAAGAGGCATAGGTGAAACATTTTTTGAAACTTAATGTTATTTGCATTAATATTTTTCAATATTCTATAATAAAACTAATTGGCGACTACTCTACAGGGTGGTCCGTTCTGTATTCCGAAAACTTCGGCAGCATATTCTGATTCTGGAGATAAAAATAAGTAAAAAAGTTCGTATAAATGTATGTCCTAAAATGTTTTGTTTCGGAGATACAGGGTGTAGAAGATTCATTTTTATTTTGATTTTTTCCAAATAATTTCTGAAGTAACGTCAATATTTGAATGAAAATTGGTGTCTCGAAGTTTCTTCATATGAGAAATTTGATTTTGATGTCAATATACCTCCTATTTGTAGGGGCGCTACCTACATGTGCTTGAACTGTATCGTAGAGTAATAACTTTTCGTCCGTACCGATATAAAATTACCAAGTGAAAAAACATACATTCGTATTTTTTACATAAAAAATATCTCTTGGTAAAAATCGCTACGAGCACCCGTTCTCAAGATATTTAGAATGGAAATAGTCAATACATGTCATTATTGACAAAAAAATAAACGTGTTGAGTAGATAGTTATTTGACTGAAATGATAAATTTGGAAACTTTTTTTTTAATTAATCATATTTTTTTCTTCAAAAAAATTATAACAGTTTCTGAACTTTTGGCACAAAAACATTTCAAATTTATGATATCAGTCTATAGAACATACTAACTATTTAGTCAACATGTTTAAATTAATTCAATGATGACAGGTATTGATAATTTCGATTCCAAATATCTCGAGAATCATAACTCGCAACGATTTTTACCAAGAAACCTTTTTCACGTAAAAAACGTCGCAAATGTATATTTTTTTACTCAGTAGTTTTATACAGGTACGGACGAAAAGTTATTACTCTTCAAACCAGTTAAAAAATATGTTGGTAGCGCCCTCTACAAGTAGGAGTCATATTGACATAAAAATCAAATTTCTCATGTCAAAAAACTCCCAGACACAAATTTCTATCTAAATATTAACGTTACTTCAGAAATTATTTGAAAAAATCGAAATAAAAATGAAACTTCTACACCCTGTATCTCCGAAACTAAGCATTTTCGGACATACATTTATAGGAAATGCCAAACCATCCTGTATATGAATGGGTCACCAATATAACAATTTATTTGCTATCGCAATATTAATGATTTTTAACTAATTTTACCACGTTAAATTCGATTTGTGTTTCAAAAACGATACTGAGCACTTATGACGATATTTCATCTTTAAGTAGATTTAGAGTAGTTGGTATTATTGATTAGCAATTTATATAGATTAATCGTTAAACATACAACCTCATAAACACCAACACACAACACCACACACATCCTCCACTATCACGTTTACTCATCCGCCTGTCACGCACCCGCAGGTAAACATAGTCCCGCACCGCGCAGCCGCAGCGGCGACTCACCTCACCGATCGCACTCCGCGCACTCCTGGAGGAACCGAAGTGCCGGTAACGACAACAGTCTGAAGAACTCGCTGCCCAAGTCCCGCAACAGTTCGCTCGTCAGCGCCAGGGATTCGCTGTCCAACAAGCTGCGCAGTACGGAGTCGGTGGTGTCGAAAGGTTCTGCGCAGAACACGCTGAAGAAGACGTCGTCCTCGGCCTCGTCCACGGCGGCCAAGTGGGGATCGTCGCCGAAGGATGAAAAGGTACGGTCCAAAACTACTTCATCCATATGGAGTTTCTTCAGACGAGACAGCAATCAATAATAGCCGGAGATTATTTTTGTTTCGCACACACTCGAACAGAGGAGTAAGTTGTCGCTTTTTATTTTTATTTGCTACACGGTGCTTCTGCTGCCGCTTGACATTATTATTAGAATGGGCTGTTGGTTTGGCTTTTAGTAGAGGTTCGTAGATTAGAGTAAGTAGAGGGACATGGCTTAGCTTAGTTTGTTGCATCATTTTTTTAATAACTTCACATGGAAAAGATCCATTTAAATAGATTATTTATGAGTGGATATGAATATGGAGCTACAAATTTGCCTCACATTAAACTATTTTATACCGTATGATCGAGAAAAAAAGGTCAAAGACGGCTGGAGAATGACAATCGATGAGAATTTTGGCGAGGTCAATCTCTAGACGTAATTTACTAAAAATTGACATAAAACTTATGATAAAATTATAGCAATAATTATAGAAAGATTAAAAAAGGGTAAAACGTTTCTCTAGAAACAATTCTATTTCCCAAAATTTATTTTTCTCGAATTTTAAACTATACCATTAGACTGTTTCACCAGAAATGTCTACAACTTTTGTTTTTAAATGGCGCCCTCGGTATTTTTTTGCTTTATTCGATAGAATATGACACTCTGGATAGAATGACATATCATATGCCAACATTTGACATTTTCGCTTAAAACAAAATTGGATTTTAAATTTCAATCCAGAATGCCATAGCTGTGTTAAAAACACTAATTTTTAATCAAGGAGCATTGAAAAAAATAGATTTGAAAAATAGATCATCTAATGTTTTTCGTGGCTTGCCCTGACCAGTTGAAAGATGCCCAAATCGTATTTTTAATCATATCTCAATTTTTTCAAATGGAACGAGAGTGGTTCATTAGCATATTTGGAAAAAGCATTTTTTTACGAATAATTTGGTACCATAGACTTGGTATTTCGAGTCCAATTGTTATGAAGCGCATGTTGCAATTTCAATTAAACCATATGCGAAAATGTCAAAAGTTGACATATGATATGTCATTCTTTTCAGAGTGTCGTTTTCAATCAAATAAAGTAACAAAATACCGAGGGTGCCATTTAAAAATCAAAAGTTGTAGTATTTCCGGTGAAACAGGAAGTGACCGAAAAATTGAATAATAAATTGAATACGTCAATCAATCCTAATTTATGTCATATACTAATATACCAAATCTCGAGTTTTTATCTGAAAAAATAAAGAAGTTATAGGGATGAGTCACTTTTGAGACGCGCCCGGTATGTGATGTGTTAAACATATTTTGATAGCAATCCATGCTTTTTTGTTCTCAAAAATGTAAAGTGAATTGAAATACTTATTGAATAAATAATACTCTAAACCTAGACATATATCTTAGAAGCTCTTACTATAAACCGATCCTACTTTTACCTTAATTGGATGTATTTTGTGAAACCTAGATTTACCATCTGTATGTAGTGCGTAAATATGTACGCGTTACATATGCCACATTATTTAACACTATCTGAAATGAGATTTAGAATAACAGTAATCTTGCATTATTAATTATTAAGATTTATGATCTACGTAGTGTAGATACCTATTTTCAAAATTAAATGTTTCAAGTGAATAGACAATATTTTTGATTTCAAAAATATAAGATTTGTTTATATTATTTAGTCGTTTTAGAAGTATAAACGAGATTTTGGTAACAATTCTAAGGTGATCATGGATGAATAGACATGAATAGTATTTGAAATTATCAAATAAAAAGGCCATATCTTTGGCAGTATACTTTCTTCTATGTAGCATAGATTAAAATATTATTTACAATCTTTATAATATATATCTCTAAAACCATTAAAGAAAATATCAAGACACAAGTATATTTTTATAAGTAAAACAGTAGAACATTGTCCATTCAACTGAAGAATCATATCGCACTGTAAAAGAATGAAACTTCTGTCAAAATTTGTCAGTTTGTATGGTTTCCTCGTATATCGAAAATTAGAATATGACGATTCAAACAAAATCCCTAGAACGTTCACAATTTAACCGTTTCTCTAACACTCTGTACTTCAAACAATATTTATGTAAATGTCAGAAAAAAATGATGTAGCAAACTTTTTAGTTTATATCCAAATAGTAGAAATGCTTGCAGTAGTTATAGTATATGAATTTATTTAAGTTTTGTACATTAATTACATGCTAAACCATTAAATGTAACAATATTTCCTGATTACTTAAATATAGTGATAATATATTAGAGTAAAATTTTTATACAAGGGTTTGTAACCAAACCAAACCAAACCAAAACAATTACTGTTAGTCCGAAATAGTCAGATGCATGTGCTTTCGAATTGTGGAACTACTGGAAAACCTGATTCCTAGACTCTGACTTATCTATCTGTTCCCAAAATTCTAATAAATCAATGTATGAAACTTTCGCTTATCTTCGTCAAAAAGCAATTTTGACACTTGCGAATTTAAACTTTTAGTTTATGGCTCAAGTTTCCAACTATTGAATAGGCAATATTCCAATGAATTATAACGCGAACTGCGAAAACTGACCTTTCAAGTTTCAGGAGGCCAGTTCTTAGTGTGATATCCTATGTTTAGTTATAACTCGCTGGAAATGAATGTTCATCGCCTGAAGCAAAATAAATTTAAACAGCTAATTCATATAAAAATTGAATAGTTTTAAATGCTTTAAAACTATTCAATTTTTAGAATTAATAGATACTTTTAGTTCTATCTTTGTTTGGTCTTCAAAAGTTGAATAAAAAAAATAGAATTTAAATTATAAATAGACAAACCTTACAGTACAAAACGAAAGGACAAAGGATCTAAGATATATAAAGTAAATGTAAACAGAAAAACGTTAGATAGTCACGTATTTGCTAAAAAAGTTAATGAAAATGATAACGTATGATTGAATTCTTTTCAACGGCGTCAAAGACGGCCATCTAATGACAATCAATGATAATTTTGGCGAGGTCAATATATAAACGTCATTTACGAATAATTGACATAACACTTGTCAAAAATTAACACTAATTATAGAGAGATAAAAGAAGATAGAAAGCTTTCAGACACGGAAATCTATTTCCTAAATCCTTAAAAATCATTTTTAAACGAATCCTTAAAAATCATTTTTACTTAATATTAAAATAAATTAAAATCTTCTGAAGGCCAACTGGACAATTGGCAGTAAGTGCCATTAAAAAAATAGAAGAGTACGGGCCAACTAAATGACGTCTAGGGCTTGACCTCGCCAAAATTATCATCGATTTTATCATTCCCCTGCCGTCTTTAACGCCGTTTTTTTTTTGAAAAACTCATATTATTCATATCTTATAGAAGGACGACTTAATGCATTGAATGCTCTTTATATATCAAAATAAATTAGAAATTTCAACTGGTACGGAATAATAATTTACGAAACCGACTGTATTTGAAGACCGTAAAAACGGAAGTGCGCGTGAGCTAATTTCATTTGTGAATGATGGCTTCAAAATCCGTTTCCGGTAATCGGCATTGGTACCGATTAATTTTTCGTTCTTCACGCTATCGAGAACATAACACAGAGACCTAATAAAGATCCAAAACTACGAATAGTATACAGGGTGTCCTATGCTGAACTTGCAGTAGATATTTTGAGAGAACTAAAATATTTATATCGTAGCTTTTTTGCACAATGTTACACAATGTTTGACGGTACTAGCGGAAGTTGGCAGCAACTTTCTTATTTTACATAACCCCATTTTTCTTATAGATATAAATTATCTGTAAAGGGGTTTCATGAAATTTGATTTAAAAACTACCTCTAAAATTTACCTTTTTGGAGTAAAGCATTTCTTAATGCTAAAATATGTCTGTCAAAGAAAAGTTATATACACTAAACATTCTTGATTGAATTAATCCACCACAATATTGTTAAGTATACGTTAGTTTTTACTTAGTTTTTGGAGCGTCTTAACTCGGGCCCTATGTGAGCTTGGGGGTTGAAACTTGTAAGAAACAGTAAGAAACCTCAAAAATTGATGTCCGATCGCGACCAAATTTGGCGGGTAAAAAAAAGTTGGATACGACGTTTCGTTTACATCTTCATCAAGGTGGGGCTAAGTGCTACAGGATAACACCCTCGACGTTTCGAACCGATGTCTGTAAATAGGCGAAATCATCAGGATTTTTCTTAATTATGGGTCGATTGGAACCAATAGAGGTACCCGAATGTAATGAATGCATTAGCTTTGCGTTGCGAGTTGCTAGCATAGTTTCGACTAACAGGCATAGCAGAAAACCGTATTTTTTAATACAAGCGAAATGTTTACTCGATTATTGAAATCGATTAAAACTCGAGTGTTCAAAATCCATAGTTTTTCTCATCACTAGTGGTAACCATTTCAAATAAGAAGATTGCTGCCAACTTCTGGTACTTACCATTTTACTGAAAATATATTTAATCGAAAGATTTTACTGTGAAACAATTATATCCAAAATAATAACGCAATACCATGTGACATGATGGGATTTAGGGATTTTGTTTGCAGTTGAAATTGTGATACCATGCGTTTAAACAAAAAGGTAAATTGGGAATTGTACAACTTAGTTAAAATTGTATAAGCGCATATTCTAGAGAAAAAAGGGTTACAATTTTGTAATTGGCTTAAGTTCTTCAAAGAACAAAACCAAAAGATGGAAACAAAATACTGTTTCTTACTTCAGGTTTCTCTGGTTCAAAGGAGGTGAAAGGATTATTACACTGCCCTGAATTATTACATGAAATTTGTAGTTTATAAATAAAACATGTGATGCAAGTCAACTAAAACAATAAAGAGACGAAATAAGGAAAAAAGCGTGGTTCTAATCCAGCGAATTTCGGTGATTATATTATTTTACCGACAGTTTTGTTATTCAGTTAATTTTTTGGTAATTTTGCAATGACACAGCGAAGGTTATTTAATACTTTACAATGAAATGTCGCAGTATTGTTTCTTTAGGATACCCAAATTTTAAAGTAAATTAATTAATAACACGATATAATATTCGCTGAATTTTGAGAAAATTTACCGTTATCCTGGTATTCTATTAATCCAAGGTGTCAAACTTGAATAATCCTATACAAAAGTCTGTACAAAGAAAAAAGTAAATCTGCATCTCAATTATAAAAAAATAATTCATTACATACCGAGTTTTTGTTGTTAAAGAGATATTAAAAGCGGAAATAAATAATTTTTTTAAATAAAATCTTCTCTTAATAAAATTTAAACAGACGTTTCTGTAGAAATATGGCTAAAATCGTGTTAGTTAACATTTTGTGATACAAAACTATTAAACATCTCTGCAGGTGTTTTACAATAGATGCTGGCGTAACTAATGGTCATTATTATTATCACATATGTTTTTGATACCACTCACATCAACAATTTATCACTCATTACAAAGTTATTTCTTGGTTGTTTTTCGGCCTTGAAATTCGCATAATCTATTTTACTTCACACGCTTAATTTATTCATATTAATTATATTTTAAAAAAATTAATTTAGTTTTAAACGCCTTATTTTTTATATTAATCTTTTTTTATATTAGTTAAATTCTTTTAACTAAACTGGTAATAACATTTTTATTTAAATATTTTTTCAATTATGGTACATAAAAATATTAATTATTTATTAATATTCAGTTCAACTGTTTAAAGACAACGGATTTCTTGATATTTTTATTAGATATATAACATTATTGCATATTTACAATTTAAATTTTTGAATCTAATAAAAATTGTTCATCTCTAAACAGTAAAAAACAATAAAACATTCGTATACCGTTTTTCGAAGTCTGTAATTACACTTAATTAATCTTTTACAGTACGATTTGATGGAATATAGTTCTAGAACTGTCTTTAGATTTGATGTACGGTTAAGTACTGATAATTATAACTGAGCTATTAATAAAGGCATTAGGGCATCGTAAATAATACAGTTCTTTCTGTTAAATCAATAATGCAGTATAAATGCCATGCTAGGTATAAAATAAATAAAGGAGAAAACTGTATTACTGTTTTTTTTATTTCATTGTTACAATTTGCAACATTATACAGAATGGCACGATATAAATGCAAGCGAGCGCCTAGCGCTAACTCAACATAAGTTGATAAAGACGTATACAGTGCTGGAATTTTAAGCTAGAACTTGGATTTAAAAAAAAATAGAGACATCCTGTTATATCAGAATAAGTGTATTGGGTAACACACTTTCTCTTCAAAATACAGGGTGGTCCGAACTGAATTCCGAAAACTTCGGCAGCATATTTTACCGATAAAAATGTAAAAAAGTTTATATAAATGTATGTCCTAAAATGCTTAGTTTCGGAGATACAGGGTGTAGAAGTTTTACTTTATTTCGATTTTTTCCAAATAATTTCTGAAGTAACGTCAATATTGGATGAAAATTGGGGTCTGGGAGTTTTTTGACATGAGAAATTTGATTTTGATGTCAATATGACTCCTATTTGTAGGGGGCGCCACCTACATGTGTTTTAACTATTTTGAAAAGTAATAACTTTTTGTCGGTACCTGTATAAAACTACTGAGTAAAAAAAATATACATTTACGACATTTTTTACGTAAAAACGGTCACTTGGTAAAAATCGCTATGACCAACTAAGATAATCAAGATATTTAGAAACGACCAATCAAGATATTTAATAATTATTATTATTATATATAATACATGTCATTATTGACAAAAAATAAACATGTTGAGTAGAGTTGTTTTGAAATGATAAATTTGGGAACTTTTTTTTTAAATTAATCATACATTTTTCTCCCAAGGAATGATGGTAAAACAAGTTTCTGTTGAACTTTTGGCGCAAAAACATTTCAAATTTATGATTTCAGTCTAAAAACTATTTAGTCAACATGTTTAATTTATGTCAATGATGATAGGTCTAGATAATTTCGATTTCAAATATCTCGACAACCATTACCTAGCGATACCATCCTAGCGATTTTCACCAAGAGACTTTTTATACGTAAAAAACGTTGTAAATGTATATTTTTTACTCAGCAGTTTTATACAGGTACAGACGAAAAGTTATTACTCTTCAAACCAGTTAAAAATATGTAGGTGGCGCCCTCTACAAGTTAGGAGTCATATTGACACCAAAATAAAACTTCTACACCCTGTATCTGAGAAACTAAGCATTTTAGGACATACATTTATACAAACTTTTTTACTTATTTTTATCTGCAGAATATGCTGCTGAAGTTTCCGGAATACAGTACGGACCACCCTGTATCTCACATGTCCTTTTTTATAGTTCAAATTTTATAAAAATATGAAAAATAATGTTAAACTATATACGTCCCAAAACGAAACGTCCCAACCAAACCAAACTTAACTAAAAATATTATAATTTGTTTTTTAATAACAATTCCACTATTCAGGGTACAAGAATAAACAATTTAAAGCCTATTAAAAAAGTACACAATAAATTGCTAAGATGTACTGTACTATTTATATTCAACTGAAATGGAACAAAAAAATGAAACTTTTTGAAACTACATTGGTATAGATAGTGACCTTGCTTACCCTCTTTAGTATTTTGATTTAGCAAATAACCAAGAGATTGTCGGTAACCAACCGATATCAAATTTTATAAAAATATGAAAAATAATGTTAAACTATATACGTCCCAAAACGAAACGTCCCAACCAAACCAAACTTAACTAAAAATATTATAATTTGTTTTTTAATAACAATTCCACTATTCAGGGTACAAGAATAAAAAATTTAAAGCCTATTAAAAAAGTACACAATAAATTGCTAAGATGTACTGTACTATTTATATTCAACTGAAATGGAACAAAAAAAAATGAAACTTTTTGAAACTACATTGGTATAGATAGTGACCTTGCTTACCCTCTTTAGTATTTTGATTTAGCAAATAACCAAGAGATTGTCGGTAACCAACCGATATCAAAAACAGCATAATGTATCTTCATTATCGATTTTTTATATTTTTTTCAGGTTCAACATTCAACGTCGGCAAGCGAAAAATTTCAATCTCCATGGATTCTCTCTTCATATAAGACCCAACCCTTGGACGATTATCCGGATTCCCTGATGGAAAAGAGCAGTTCGATACAACAAACCACCACCGACTCTGAAAGCCACAGATTCCAGACGGCCAACACCTTTCTGTGGCAAACCAGAAACGATTTTTACGACAGCATCGATAGCAACATGGTTTCTTCCAATTGCTTTTATCGTTCTAACGGTGAAGATTTGGCTGAGTGCGATTCCTTAGAGAAGCAGTTCTCCTCTTTGTCGTTGGAAAAAAAGTAATTTTCATTTTGGTTGCTGCGTTATGGTTCCTGCTCCGTACATTGTATGGCCATTGATAAAATTGTCTTAGATCATATAAACTAATGTTACTGTTTACTAACTTAGATACAAAAAATTATACACAAAATTTCATGTCAGATATTACATTTACAAAGTAGAAGTATACTATTCATTTTACAGCAATGATGCATTTTTATATAAATTTATGTTGTCAGTCTTTTAGAAAAGGTTTTACTCTACTTAAATTTTTACAGGTGTTTAAAGAAATATGGTACAGGGTGCTCATAAAAATATGATATGATAAAATTCATTTTATACCACTCCTAATAATATCAAAAGGAAGATGATCAAGAATAAAAATTATTTTGAAAACTTGCTCTGCTCTCCAGGTGAGAAGAGGCCTCGTCCATTTTGGTTGAAATCATACGGTATCCCCGTTATTAGTAAAGATAGGAGGAGGCGATTTGCACAAACCTGGTCCCCCTTTTTTGGCAAACAAGTTTTGATATATTACGTACTACAAAAATTCCCAAAATCAGAAATCGAGAACGGACAAATCCGGGAATCAGGGAGGCCATCATATGGGTTCATTGGTATTCATTGGCTTGAAAAATAATAATTTAACAAAATTCTAATAATTTTAAAGATGATGAGGAGGAACCCCAATTTGCTGAAAGTATATTTCACGGAAATTAGTTAAAGGAATATCGAAAAGTTCTGGTACAAAGAGAAGTTTCCCTAATATATAAAGAATTTATTAGTGGCTCCAAAAATAAAACAAGAAACATATAGCAGTATAATTTTAATAATTCTTTAGTTTTTTTTATTATCAATCTTGGCATGGCGTACTAATAAATATGATCTTTGCATAAAAACTTTTAACTATTGCAGTAAATAGTGAAAACAAATATAGAGTGATATTTATTTTTGAGAAGCTTATGGCAAGCTAGATCATATAATTTATAAATATAAAGGGTGTTCCATTTAGGAAAACAACTTTAGTTCATATCTTTAAAAATATTCTTTTCGTAGAATAACAGACTATGCCACTGTATTCTACTTCAAATATAAATACATACAAACAATAAACAGTTTCCATCTTCTTGATACCTTTAACAATAACAGAGATACAGAGGGTGATTGTAATTGATAATAATTGTGTGTAGAAAAAAATAAACTTTTTTAAAAACTTCCATGTATACTATTGAAATGAGATAATATATCTAAGCTAAATATAATATATTACAGCTGTAGTAAAATGAGTAACTAATTTTACTAAAATGAGTTGCCAGTTTGTGAAAAATAAAGTTTCAATGCGAGAAAACTGATGCAAAATCCGGCAATACCGCATAGAAGAACTGTATCAACCCAACTTTTATCTCTTTTTAATACATATGATCTTCCATTAAGCTGTTTACATCATTATCTTACACGTAAATTTCATACCACGCTTTTACGATGACCAGAATGGTATACTAAACTTCACTAATACACCCTTCCTCTAGGAGATGAGAGACCTTGGCGTTGGTAGCTCCAAGTCGGGCGCTAGAGGGAATCCCCTCTGTGTGTGTGTGTGTGTGTGTGGGGGGGTCTTGGCTTAACTGCCCGGACCAAGAGCAGACAACCTCACCAAAAACCTAAATCCTAAAATCGCGGGACCAGGTCAAAGGACTGCGTGGCTAGATAGAAGACTAGCCTGTACTGGACTCAACCTTAGGGTACCAGGGGGCACTCGTTGTATTTACCCCTTACCTTCTCGATATCGTCCATAATAATGGAGATACGGGGGCTGTCCCAAATTGCAAAATTTTCAGAAAGACCCTATAGCTACTACTGCTAGACACTGTCGTTTAAAAATTGAGTACTGTAAAACCGCAATATTTTTAACATTACATATAGTTTTATATGTCAAATTTTTACTTATTGTATTTACATTAGTTTAATGATCTAGGAATTCTGTGCAAATTATTTTTTTACAAATTTTGTGCAATCTAAATCCGTCTTTACTATATAATATTGTATCAAAAAAAATTGTTTAAATCGAAAAATAACTCAGTATTATAAAAAAAAGATTAAAATATTGTAAATCAAAATTTTCCACATAATATGTATACCTATGGTAATAGCATTTATATATTATTGTTTTTACTCAAACGACTATGAGCATATTTACATTGGTACTATGATTATGCATTTTATTTATGCTGTTCTTTTTTACTTTAAAGCATATTCTTAGAAAAGCCTCTCTCATTTTATTTTAAATTATATGTCCCTTAAAATCATCAATGTATTTTTTCTACTTAAAAATATTAAAAAAAAACAAAAAAAAATGATTGTCTACTTAAATTAAAAAAATAAATTAATGTAATCAGTTCTTAATGTCTTTTTTAGTATATGAATTTAGTGTTTTGTAATAATGAATCTGACGATATCAGTCTTTTTAGAACACAACAATCTTACATTTTAATTTACTTTGTGCTTCTCTCATGTTAGGTAGATACATATATGACTATTTTAAATTTTTGTAGGATTCATTATTTTAGACTAAAATTGTTTATAGTTCCTTATAAACATTCTGTAGAACAAATATTCAAATGTCTAGATAATTGTAATATAAAGGCCAATCTTATTTTACTATTCAAGATTTTTTTATACCTAAATTACTCGCGTAAATGCATTTAAAAAAAAACAAAAAAAATGAATATACACTATGTCATCTATTTAAGAATATCGATATACAATTTTTTTACAGTATTTATAATAGTTTAGAGTAAATTTTCTAACGGCATGAACATCAAAGACTTTCATCTGTTTTTATATTTTTTATTTGTCTTAATGATTGTAGAATTAGATTATGAATTTAATTATTAATTCATAGTTTTATCGTAGTTTAGAAAATATGCAAATACCAATGTAAATCAGCTTTAAAAATATATAACAGGGTTTTGAAACTTCTAGGGATAGTATAAAAGTTTTCGTTTTTTTTACAAGCTCTCTTAATATAGATAATGCACGTGTCTTTATTGAATCCCTAAATGTTTAAAAATATATGAAGCATTCCAGTAAAAAAAAATAATTGTAGTTGAAGAGGGCCTCCTTGTATTTGCTTTTAAATATATACAGGATGATTTCTCTAACTTGGAATACAGAATCACCCTGTATGTATTGCGAAACCTATATTTTTTTTGATTTAAACAAGTTACCCAGCATTATAAAAATGTACATAGCAATTTGTTTTATATTCTGTATCATTTTCTACTTTGTTTTGTATAATACTAAGTTTTAATAAGTAAGTGATGTATTTATTTATTTTATAACTTTTAAAATATATAGAAAATGTTAATTTTGCTGATTAGGTCTGTGATAGGAGTATAATAGAAAAATAAATCATTGTTTGTGGCAATTGTAAATGTTCCTAAAAGTTCGCCTAACAACAATAATTGAAAATCATCCACAGCCACAAAATACTTATATCAAATTTAAATCATTTTGTAACACAAATAACTTACCTATGTGATACTTTGATATTAAAACAATCACAAATTTTATAATTTTCATGTCAATTATAATTCATAATCAATCCCTTGTAATTTTTATAAAGGGAAAGGTAGATGCACCAAAATGAATGTTTATTCCTGTTTATCATATTAGACTAAAATAAATAACATACTTATACCGTATGATCGAAAAAAACGGCATCAGTTTGGCTTGAAAAAGGCGGATTGTTGACATTCGCCACATAATTTTACATATGAAATGACGACGATCTTTATTTCCAGACCAACTGACGCCGTTTTTTCGATCGTATAGTATTTTCATACTCATCCAAACAGGAAAATTGTGTTTAATATTACTGAATTTATGTGTCTTAAACAAATGCCACACGTCATTTGTGATATATTAGAATGCTCATCACAAGTGTAGCTAATTATTTTCATTCTATCCTTGTTTATATCAATAATTTTAAGTAAATATATAAGTGTTTTCCTTTTTTTAAGTATTGACTGAACATATATATCTGCATTATGCTGTGTAAAGTACTGTAAATATTTTGTTTATAGTAAATATTATATATAATAAAGCAATTATGTCAAGAAAACGTGCGTTTTTCTTTCGTGATTAGGTTTTCTTTTTAGCTCCTTGGATATTTTCTATTGTGGTCAACAATTCTTGAACTCGTTGACCTAACGTTGCCAGACTACGTTCCAATTCAATTAATTTAGCATCTTGTCTAGAAATAAATATGCTTTATTAAAAAAAGGATGTAATATTTTTCTCCACTTTTAGGGTTAAATGGAAACGGGGAAAAAAAATTACAACTAAAGAATCTATGGAAAATTGCTGGAAATTATTTTCAAGTTTGTAGAACGACCGCTATGGGGCGCAACTGCAACAAAATATAAGAAAATGGAGTTTTTACACAATTTTGCCTAGATAAGGTGTACTATAAAGGTACGCGCACATTGACCAGAGCCGCACTCGCCGCCCGAATCGCACTTTTTTTTCTTGTCGCGTTTTGTTTTTTTTCCTTTCCGAACCGAAAGCGCCGCACGCGGCGCATTATTCGCTATTTTGTTTCTTTTTGCCCCTAATACACCCGTATTTGCCAATCGAATTCCTCATCAGTCGCTTCCGGAGTCCTGTCTGCGGTGATAAGCGTGTTTTTTTAATATTTCTCGACAATAAATGACAACGAACAAGAAATAAATATGAGCTCCTTGCTAATAGAAGAAGAAGAAATCACGAGAAAGAATCGAAAGTTATAGGTTCACAATATTGGCAAAAATCCACATTACTTCCAAATTTTTTCAATATTTCAATATGAGCCATGAAAAATTTGCGAACTTTCTTAGCATATTGAATTTCTAATCTCCTCTTCGGCTACCTACGCTACGTAGAGTGGAAGGAATTGCGAGTGACGTCAGCAGCACTAGCCGCATTTACCGGAAATCATTCTGGCCCAACAATGCTGGCCGCATTTTTGTCGATGCTATTCGTGTGGCTCTGGGTACTGTGCGCACCTTCATTGAAAGTAAAGCAAACAATATTTTTCTTCGGTCGATGCGGCGCGTGCGGCTCTGGTCAGTGTGCGCGTACCCAGTAACAGCTTCATAATCTTCAGTAAATTTTGAATATTTTTTGTTAGAGTCATTTTCCCCTATCTACCAAAATAAAGTGCTGGGGGGAGGTTAGATCTGTTTTTATTTGAATATTAATAACTCTGGACTGGATCATCGGAAACCAACAAGCGAGGGCTCGTTTAAAAGAGCGTTTCTTACTCTATATTGCACCGTATAAACAATAATAATAAGCTTTTGAACGTAGACGCTAGGGGGCGTTATCTTACAATTTCACAAACATTGCGCGTTTTTTTCAAAAAAATTAAATGCAATAGTATATGTAATTTTAGCTGATAGTAAAGAGTAGTAAAAGCTTAAAAAGTCAGCGAAAACCGCATTTTGATACCTTCTTTCAAACCGAAGATATTAGCAAAAATTATAATAAGTACCAAAAAATAAGCCCTTAATTACCTTATTTTTACAACACGGTATCAGAAGCCCTCTTGATTATGCCCACTCTTACCTAAAAAAAAGATAGAAACAGATAGTTTATTTTAAATCGACGATATACCCGAATATCATAATATCAGATGTATTAATATCTAATAATTAAGATATTAATAATAGGGAACAAGAAACGATGATTCAGTGAAGTCATGGTAGGCTTCGGAAAAAAGTTGCTTTTGACGTAATAGTATAAACGTCAAATTGTTATTAGATCAACATTTTGATAGTCTTAGCAGCGTTTTTTATCTTTTGATTGCTTTTTCAAAATGCCAACAACTTCAACTACTTCAAATAATAAAGCATTTTGAAAAATCATTTAAAAGATAAAAAAACGCTGCTAAGACTATCAAATTGTTGATCTAATAACAATTTGACGTTTATACTATTACGCGAAAAGCAACTTTTTTCCAAAGCCTACCATGACTTCACTGAATCATCGTTTCTTGTTTACTATTATTAATATCTTAATTATTAGATATTAATATATCTGATATTATGATATTCAGGTATATAGTCGATTTTAAAATAAACTAACTGTTTCTATCTTATTTTTAGGTACCTATATAAGAATGGGCATAATCAAGAGGGCTACTGATACCGTGTTGTAAAAATAAGGTAATTAAGGCCTTATTTTTTGGTATTTATTATCATTTTGCTAATATCTTCGGTTTGAAAGAAGATATCAAGATGCGGTTTTCGCTGACTTTTTAAGCTTATACTACTCTTTACTATCAGCTAAAATAACACATACTATCCTATTTAATTTTTTTGAAACAACGCGCTATATTTGTTAAATTGTAAGAAAGTGCCCCCTAGCGTCTACGTTCAAAACCTTATTATTATTATTTTTATGGTATAATATAGAGTAAGAAACGCTTTTTTTAAACGAGCCCTCGTTTGTTGGATTCTGATCATCCAGTCCGAAGTTATTAACATTTAAATAAAGATTGATCTAACCTTCCCCCACCACTTTATTTTACCAGATAGGGGAAAATGGTCCTAACGAAAAAAAACCAAAATTTACTGAAGATTATGAAGCTATTATTTATAGTACCCATTTATCTAGGCAGAATTCTGTAAAAAATATATTTTCTTATTTTCCATAGCAGTTGCGCCACCTAGCGGCCGTTTACAAACTTGAAAATAATTTCCAGCAATTTCTCATAGCCCCTTTAGTTATAAATATTTTTTCCGTAAGCCCTACGGCTAATACTTTCCGAGATACAGCCGAGAGCTATTCTTCTAGCCGGTACAAGTGTACCGGCTTACCTTTGCGATGAAGCTGGAGGGAAACCCCCTAGCAACACCGGGAACATTTAACAGTGCAAGTTCCAAGGAACCAACCCCAAAGGGAACTACAGAAGATGCAGCTGACACTTGCGCGAGATCAGCCTCAACAAGTGGCACACAAGGTACCACCTCCTTTAGTAAGGGTCGGGAGCCTACCTCTACATCCACAACAGGTTACACAAGCTACCGTGTCCGCTACCCGGCCTGGGTAGACAAGGTGGGCTAGACGACCCGCTAAGAGTAGATCTCAGCGAAGCAGGAGTACGGAGAGGCCTCCGACTGCTCCACGAAGGATTTGCTTCAGAGCTTCAGATCAAAAGCGAACACATTCCTCGAAAAAGGGAAGAGTAAAGAAACAAAAAGCAGCCTGGTTCATCTCCACCAAAGGGCAAGAGTGGGAGCGAGAACATCTCATCTCTGATCCTGCAAGGAGAGAAAAAAACCAGGATTGAAAGCCGTCCAACACTGAGAGGCAAGCAGGAACGTATCACCAGCTTTGCCGCGATTGTTGGACAGCAAGTAGTAGCGAGCGGATTGTAACGCAACGATCTACAAAATGTGGACCAGCTGGGATTTACAGGGATACACTACCCGCTGAGAACTCGAATGTAAGGATATCGAGTTGGCGAGTCATCAACTCGAGGAGGTAGATTTCCACTCCTCGCAGGAAGAACATCTGTTGTCTGAGGAAGATGGGAAATATCCTGTCCCCTCTACAACAGGAAAATCGCCATGTATGATGCGTTACAGATTGTGTGATGGGTTATAACTGAAGAACTAGGAACAATAGATCTTTACTGTCGCGGTGGTTAACCCCCGTCCCATTCATTCTACATTTTAACTGATAACCAAGTGAATTTATTTTAATCCAACATTCTCTTAAATTACGAAAATTGAATTCACGAAAAAGAACAGAATTTGTAATTTGTTTGTTGTTTTGTTTGTTTATTGCGATTATGCAGATTTAATATCGTATGATCGAAAAAAAGGCGTCTAGTTGGCTTGGAAATGACGCGACCAGTGATATTCCCCATATAATTTTACAATAAAATGACAGCGATCTTCATTTCATAAGCATCGCCGACGCAGTTTTTTTTTCGATGATATTGTATTTAAATGTCAACGTTAATTTCTCAGATCATTGGAATCACAGCTTATTCCGCATCAGCTTGTCATCTTCCCTTGTGTGGTAGTACATTTGTGAGTATCTACTATAGAACTATCATCTGAACTTTAATGAAGCTCAGAATCAAACTTGCTATAATACATAAAATAAGATGAACGAACGAATATCTAGGACGGAGAGTCCCATGGACACAGAATCCCACGCAAATGGTCGTAAGTCGGCAAGCTGCTTAAATTCGTAAGCAGCTTGCCGACTAAGTAAGCAGTAGGCTGCGATTGGTATATTCAGTAAGGAATATTAAGTTTCTAACCTTTGAAAATCTTGCCACTTTACAACCCTCTGTTGTTCTGCTTTCTTGGCTTCATCTTCGAGAGCTGGGGAAAGAGTATTGTTTTAAATGTTTCATTAACATATAATAAATATTTTAAATATACCAAGTTTTTCGAAAAAACTATCGATATCCTTCTTCTTTAATTCTTTTAACGGGTCAATTTCATAGCGCGTAAAATACATCTGAATCTCTCGTTCCTCAAATTTGCATCTAAAATATCAAATATTAGAATTACACTTAAAGAAACACAATTATTATTACTCTGGAGGCCCTTAATTTCTATGTGAGTGGGGAGAGCAGCTTTTAAAACAACTAACATTACCATCGTGAAAAAAGCGAAGGAGTTCAGCTCACAATATAACTAGTAATTAATATAAAATGTAATAATGTACTTGCAAAAAAGAATATCAACTTACTTAACTAAAGCATCGCGAATTTTGTTAATGTTTGTATTATGCTGTGGTTCTCTTTCAGGTTGACTTGTTCGTACTCTGCATCCCAGTTTCAATAAAATCCTTTTGAATCCTTGCTCTAAATAGTCAATTAGTTCCATCTCCTTAGGTGCAATTGCTATGTCCGTTTTCACATCGGAGTAGGTGTCGTTGATAATAGCAAGAAACATATTCTAAAAGATAAGCAACAAGTAGAATATAAGAATATGCAGAGTGAGCACTTGAGTGAGCAAAACGTATAATATATTATTATTTTTAGTTCTTTTACAAAATATACGGCCACGGGGAGTAGTAACGAACACTACGAAAATATATTTTTTATTATACAGGGTTAGTTTCCTACGATCGATGTTCTCTATGGGTATCTGGGAAACTACTGGAGATAGAGAGTCGGTAAAATGGGGAAAGAATTGCAGTTTTGTGGGGTCATAAATATGCGCCTTTCACATTTTTGAAAAAGTTCATGGCTTACTAGTTATTTCGAAAATATAATATAATATTTTAGACAAAAAGTTTTCAGATAAAAGTTGTAGATAATTACATCCCTAATGAGTTTGTGTTGTCCGATTTTTTTCTAACGTCTGTCATTTTTGACATATGGCACAAACATATGTTTTTTTTTAATGGCAACCATAGTTGGCTATGACTTCATAAAAAGCGCCATTTTTTAAGCTTTTCGGAGATATAAGCTCAGCTGTTGAAATAAGATAAAAATTGAATTGTTAGAAAAATATAAAAACCTGTTAACCTGAAGCATACAGTTAATTTATGCACTCGTAAATCAAATGAACTTACCAGCAATACAAAAAATACCAGAATAATAAATGATAAAAAGTATATTGGGGCTACAATCCAATTCGCTTTGTGAATTTCTTCAAAATCAAAGTCACCCAAGATGGTGCGCAGCAAAGTGAACATAGAAAATCCGAAAGTACTATATGATTTGACCTAAAAAAAAGAGATCAATAATATAATGCTATATTATGAATCTATAATGTATATGATACCTCACTTCCAAAAACTAGGTAGCCCAATTCTGCATAAGCGAAATAGGCCACAAAAAACATCACGGAAAATCCCATTATATCTTTAGAACACTACAAATAAAGAAATTTCTTGATTTTAGAAAAAATAACAAACAATAGTAATAGTTATCTATCTCTCTTCCAAAAATTAAAATTTAATATGAAAAAACATTTAATATATAGAAAAAATTATATATAGAAATTTTAAAACATTTTCCGATGCACGTCATCAATCACATCAAAATTGACAACTAAAGCCTATAAACCTGGGTAAATGAAATTTTAGCAAAAATGTTTAAATATGTTGACTAATTTAAAATACCAAGCAGCTCTTCATTATACTTTATAGAACAAATGATTGTAACAGATATTTTATTTAGATTAAAGCTGCAAAAATTAGTTTAAAGCGATTTTTATTGTCGCCTTGTAGGTCCATTGTTGGTCACATTGCGCCATATTCAGCAATGTTGTCGTGTATTATTTGACAATTATCATAGTGTCAGTCATTATTTTGTATAATATCGTGTTGTTGAATTTTTGGGAGTAATTCTCGTTTTTTGCCGTTTTTCATTGTTTTTTTTTTTTAAATTGTACTTCTAAGCACAAACAGTTCTTTTAAGAACTAAATTTTCGAGATTTTTTACTGCATTTTTTGAAATTACGGATTGAAAATATGCCGAAGCCTTTAAACAGTCGAAGCAAAGCGCTTTTAGCTTCCCTGATAAAATATTTTGTGCGCGAACGTGACAATAAAGGTCCTTTATTACCCTTGAAAAAGTCAGAGAAGTAAGATTGATTGGTAAGCACATTATACCACTTTCAGAGTAACTGCTGCCTTAAAAAAATTATATAAAAATTATATTTATATTATACTAAATATAATGTTTGTCACTTTTAAATTAAAATTCATCTCATAAATCCATCACAATCTGGCAGTGCTGTCGCCATCGCTTGTCACTCAAAGTTGATGACGTGCATCGGAAAATGTTTTAAGATTTCTATGAGTAAGGGAGGAGTTAAAAATATACAGGATGGCGCACCTCATTCGCCTCGGATTATATGAAAACGGAAAGATGTAGATACAAAATATTTTATGGGTCAATATTATTTTGAAATATACAGGGTGTTTTAGAACTAAGATCCATACCAAAGTTATATTTTTTCTTATGACACACCCGGTATTTTATTTCATTTTTGGATTCTTGGGCCCAAAAACAGGTATTTATTATAAGAGTTAAATATGTTTAGAATATTTGGTTTTTGAGATATTTAAATATGCATGCTACAATAGAATAGATTATCAACCCTCTGTACATTACTTTTCAGAATGAATTCTTGTGCTAAGTTGAAAGGTAAAGAAATAAACTTTACTGAAAAATTGTAGTGCTTCCTTAAATTTATACGGGGGTACCAAAAATTGCTGATCTATTTTAAATATTTTTTTTATATAAAAACTTTCTTATTTCAAATGCAACACCCTATATTTTTTTAAATAAATCGAGGAAGATTTAAATGCTCTTTCAAACTATATTAGGGTTTCCTATACCTATCTACCTCAGATTTTGAATAAAAAACGTTTTTTCAATAGAATGGCAATCAAGATGGCTGGTTTCACCATGGCAATTTTCTAGTGACAGTTTGGTTTGGTAACTATTTTCAAAGTCGACATTAGATTATGGACATTATTATTTAGATTTATAACAATTTACTTAAATTTACCTACAACAGTATAAGTAAGTATTCATTATTTTATCAAGAAAAATAAAGCAATAGGTATCTGCTGGCGGAACGAATGAATATGTTACTAGTGATTTTATTTTGTGAGGAAAATTGCTTCTTGGCCTCAAAGGCTTATGCTTAAAGATATCCAAATAGGAATCTTCCTGATAAGCGTTCCTTTGAAAAACTACTTGTCCTATTTCGCAGAGCTGGTTGTGTGGTTTATAAAAGAACCTATTAGGCAGAAACCTGTCGTTGGAAGTGAAGAAAATAAATTTGCCGTAATTGGCTCTTTTATTGAAAATTCATATATCTACAAGTCATTGTAAAATAAATTAAAAAACTACTTCGTTTTTCTTGATAGAATAATAAATACATTTTTAATAAAAATTATTTATTAAATTATTGTAGGGGTAAATTGAATAAAAGTAAACTGCTATAAATTTAAATAAAGTCCATAAACTTATTTCGATTTTGAAAATAGCTACTAAATAGTCACTAAAAACTTGCCATGACATCAGACCTCTTGATTGCCATTTTATTGAAAAATTGCTCTTTAGATAAGTATAGGAAACCCTAATATAGTTTGAAAGAGCATTTGAATCTGCTTCGATTTATTAAAAAAAAACACAGCGTGTTGTATTTGAAATAACGGAAGTTTTTATGTAAAATAAATATTAAAAATAGACCAACAATTTTTGATGCCCCTGTAACCTGTATACATTAAACAAAGCAATCAAATTTTTCAGTAAAGTTTATTTCTCTGGCTTAAAAGTCAGCACAAGAATTAAATCTGAAAAGTAATGTACAGGGTATTAACAATTTTTTTATTATAGCATGCATATTTAAATATCTTTAAATATCTCAGAAACCAAAGCTTGTAAACATATTTAACCCTTATAATAAATGCCTTATTTTGTGTTCAAGGATCCAAATATGAAATAAAATATCGGGTGTTCCATATAAAAAATATAACTTTGGTGTGAATCTTAGTTCTGACATACCCTGTACATTTCAAATTAATTTTAAATTATGCACATATACCCATAAAATATTTTGTTTCTACATCTTTCCGTTTTCGTATAATCAACCGAGGTGAATGAGGTGCGCCACCCTGTATACTATTAGGTTACATATTAGGGTTTTCCTTTGGGGTTTTCAGAAATATTGGGCACGTTTAGGGATGGTCAGCGGCTGAGTAGAGCTGAGAAAGCGACTTCCCTGAACAACGCCTGAACGTTTTTTTTTATGACACACCAGTACGGCCGCTGACCAAAATTCTCAGCGGTAAATACGAGTATTTACGCTGGGCAAAGTCAGCGGTGTTTATATCTGTCACTGATGTCCGAAATGCGGTAAAACCTAGGATAAGCGCGCTAAACCTAGGATTTACCAAAGACAAATGGTAAAAGCTCGAAAACTTCTTTATTTTGCTTCCATTTCGGACTTTTACCGGACCCAAACAGTAAATCTTAGGATTTACCACACCGCATTGGTAAAAGTACGAATTATTTTTCTTATAACAACAATATCGACAAATTAAGGATGTCGATATACAAAGACATCTCTGTTTTTTTTACTTAGGCATTGCAAATTTAATTTTAACGATTATCGTTTCACGATATCGATTTTTGTAACGTATCAGTCTTATATTTGTTAGGTACTGTAAATGTCCGAAATGCGATAAAACCTAGGATAAGCGCGCTAAACCTAGGATTTACCAAAAGCATTAACTAATTAGGTTAGCCTGGTTATTTGGAGGGTGTTAATGCATTGGTTTGGTTAGGCTATTTGGGGGGTGTTAATGCATTGATTTGTTAATGCATTGGTTATGTTAGGTTAGGTGGTTATTTGGAGGGTGTTAATGCATTAGGTAGCCTGGTTATTTTGGGGGTGTTAATGCATTGGTTAGATGGTTATTTGGTGGGGTTGGTTGGTTTTTGCTACCATTTGCTTATTCGTACTTTTACCAATGCGGTGTGGTAAATCCTAAGATTTACTGTTTGGGCCCGGTAAAAGTCCGAAATGGAAGCAAAATAAATAGTTTGCAGGCTTTTACCACATGCTTTTGGTAAATCCTAGGTTTAGCGCGCTTATCCTAGGTTTTACCGCATTTCGGACATTTATATCCTTATCTGTAGTTATTTGTATGTTGAATAATTTATCATTTTTCATTAGAACTACCAGGTGCGTCTCAAAATTGGTTCACCCCTATAAGTTTGTTATTTTTTCAGATAAAAAATCGATATTTAGTATGTTAGTATATGACTTAAATTAGGACCGATGATAAAGTCATTCATTACCTGTTTAATTGTGTCATTAAGCTGAGCCATTCTCTTGTTAAAATTTAAATATTTGAAGGTTCGGATGTACACAAAAAATAACAGCAAAGCGCCAATAACTTTAAATGTGCTATAGGCAACTTCCGGATATTCTAAATTGCCGTATGCGGTTGGTTTATTTTTTATCTTCTCCAAATAGCTGGGTACAATTATTCTCATATATTCTGTACCAAATATCATCATAAATGCTAGCTAAAAGAAAAATCCTTGAGCAAATGGTAAATATGTAAAGTTTAATTCCAATTACCACAATGACGGATAGATCGATGTAAGTCCAGAACTGTGCCAGATAGTTCCATCCGAAATAGATTATTTCCCTAAACTCTTCGAACAAGCAAAATATGATATAAATTCCGAACAAATAGAGCAGAAACCTGAGAGTCCAAAATCTCCAGTCCTGAAACTCGAGCAAGGTAGCTGGGCTAAATTTAAAGTTGGGCTTAACATCTCCCGAAGGCAAAAATTCAAACACTAACCTAGAATTGGAAACGGTAATAATAGGGTAATAATAGATAAGATAATAATATATTATACATATATAAGATAGGGGTGTAAAGGAATAAGGTGTATACAGGGTGTAAAGGAATAAGTGCAAAAAATCAGGTGATAAACTTTCCAATGTGGCGTTTCCTGTTTCCAGTTATTTGATTATACAGGATGGACCAAAATCTCAATATTATCGACTTATGTCAGAAACGGCGCCATCTACAAAATTTCTTCAGTAGTCCGGGCAGATATCGTTCCGGCATCACCCGGATTATCGAGGCGCCCAGAGCCACTTAAATTTATTCCTTTAGAAAATAAAACAACTCAATATTGTCAAATGTAACGTTTATAAATTAAAATAATAGAGTGAGACTATTTTTCCCATAATAACTGATTCATGTCTGCACAGCACACATGCAGCACAGCACACATGCAGCACAAGCATAGAATCAATACAATGTTAATCGATCTTTTGGTCTTACAACATCGAGCTTATTTTTTATCATGATGAACTCATCTGCACTGTGTGCTTGTTCTTTGCTTAATGTCATCTCTGGAATAACAGATCTAATTTTATCCTGAAACAGAATCACGAAGTTAACATCACTGGAAAGCAGTAACATTTCTGGCTATTTTGGAACCATAATCTCTTCCGCAATTTGACGAGTATTTTTCTCGAATCAAGATAATCTAATATTTTAGATTTTTCGGCGAGTGTAAGAGTATTAGTGCTCGTTTGATTGGAACCATTACGTCTAACATTGTAGATTGTGTGGGATCTATTGTGTCGCCCTTTCTTGAGTTATAACTCATCATACAGTCTCAGGGATTTGACAAATGTCAGTATCTGAGACGGTTTTACAGAAGTTAGTTCTCCATTTCCGATATCAATCCTATGCCAAAGTTTATTGCAAACTTTATTGCACGAATGGTTGTCGTCTCGCACTCAGTGATGAGGTGTTCTGGTGTTTCCCCCTTTTCCACACAGAATCTGCATTCACCGTTGTTTCTTAGCTTCAATCTAGTGAGATGCTCATTGAGGGGACAATGTCCTGTTAAAAACCCTGTGACAATCCGAAGATTGTTCTTACGGAAAATCTTTGATTTCTCTCAGTCGTAAGTCTTGATAAATGTCTTCGAATGTCTTATGGTGCGTTTAGACTTGAGCACGCACGCTCTGATCCTCCGCGAATGCTCAAGTGTAAACGGCTGTGCGCGAACACTCAGTTTGCACCGGCAATTTGTTTTGTTTGCGTTCGTGCGTGCGAGTGTGATTTTTTTTCGTTTTCTTTATAAAAATTATGGAGTGGATCAATGAATCTTCGATACTATTAATTGAAGAATATGAAAAGCTGCCTATATTATGGGATGTTAAACATTCTTTGTATTATTAAAAAATCAAAAAAACGCATGACAAGATCTTGTAAATAAAAGTAATATTGAATATGTCGATATTAATGAAATTGCTATTCTAAAATTTGTATCTTTTGTTAGTAATTTTTGGTGTTATCAAATTTTGTAAATATTCAAAGTCGGGTCTGGTCATTCTTGTAAAATTTTTGAACTGATCATAGCCCTCCCCAGACACTAAGGTGTTGCAGTAAATTGTATCGATTTCTAAAAATTTGGGTTTGCCATCAGCGACGATGTTTTCGATTTTTCTCCTTTTTACTTATTAAGCTGTGCATAACAATGACTGCAGCCTCGACTATTTCTTGGTCGTCCATTATTTTCGCCAACACAACTCTGCTGTGCGCGCACAAATGGATCACTTCATTCGTCGAAAAATAAGTTTTTAATTTGAACGGAGCCAAGAGCGCGAACGAATGCCGTGCGCGTACGCTCAGCTCGTGCGTGCTCAAGTCAAAACGCACCATTAGACCATTGGATGATTCCCATTCCATACGTTTAACATGCTCAAAAATCAAATTGAAAAATATAGACTCAGTTCATAAACAAAATGTAAACGTTTCTGCTTGTCCCGATTGGAAAATTCTGAGATATGGCGTATGATTATTTTGAGTTCGGATTTCAGGCATAAATGTTTTAAAATGCCCGAATAATAGCAGTATCCGCCAGTATCCGGATTACTGGAATGCCCGGTCTAGAGACTTTAGACCAAGTGACAAGTCCAGACTATTGAAGTTATACTGTGATTTTGTCTTTTTTTTAGACGAAGAATAATATTAAAAAAAATTTTAGTGTATAACCACAGATTATAATCTTTGTTTTTTCTTTATTGTTTTTCGTGGTTCCAATTTTCGGAATCAGGCACTAGTTAGGTGACTAGTTTCCGCACATAGCACGCCCACTTATGGCCTCTAAAATTGTGCACAGCGCCTGACCGGCACAGTTACTAGAGAGATATCGGAAAACCGAATAGCGTCATCCAGTATTTACGCGTACCTTATCATGGTTACGATATGCGCGAGTCAATTTTTAACGCAACAGCCACTAATAACGTTACCGCCTGACGTAATTTGCGGATCAATTACACCAAGCGCTCTTTCTAACCTCTGATAATGTTTAAAAATTGCTTAAATGGGCATGTGCGGGTATTTGACAACCGGAGCCGGCCGGCGAGATCTTTTATTTTAGGTTATGTTTGAATTGTTTTGAATTATTGCTTTAGTTTTATTAGGTAATTTGATATTTAAGTAGCTGGGATTAGTTTTAATTAAATAAATATGGCCCAAAATATGGATTCCACCTCTTCCAATACTAAAGAACCTATAAAGAGTCTTAGCTTTACAGATGACGACTTAGCTCTTCTAAGAGAATTTGTTGCTTGTTGCCCTAAACCCACTGGCAGACGTTGAACAATAAAGCACTGGAAATAAGCACTTTAGCCCTTTAGTTTTAAAATACCTAGTAAACAAAACAATTTCAAAGTTTTAAATTCAAAGTTAGGTTAAGTTTAAATAGCGGACGCGACGCGATCAGAATTCTTTCCGATCCGATAACTATAAATGAAGAGAGTTAATACCACCTCACGTAAAGGATACCACCTCAAATAACACCTGGCCTTATTAACGTCCATGCACGCTATTCGGTTTAGCGATATCTCTCTATTACGCTGTTTATTGTTATTTTACGCGAGTTTATTTTTGCGCACAGGAAATTTGACTCGTTTGCACGTCGTCATAAAAAACAATGGTAATTTTCGTACCACGAATTAGGGACAAGATTTTTATCTGTATACTTATAGGATACCTAATCTGTGGTATAACGGTCATGGCGAAGAAAATAACGTAAAAAATGTAATATACCAGGTGCGTCTCAGAAGTGGCTCACCCCTATAACTTTTATATTTTTTCACATAAAAGAACGAGATTTGGTATGTTAGTAAAGACATAAATTAGGATTGATTGACGTATTTAATTGTTTTTGGTCACTTCCTGTTTCACCGGAAATGACTCCAAGTTTTGATTTTTTAATGGCACCCGCGATATTTTTTTACTTTATTCGATAGAAAATGACACTCTAAATAGAATAACATATAATATGTCAACTTTTGACTTTTTCTCATATAGTTTATTTGAAATGGTAAGATGCGGTCCATAACGATAATTTGACTCGAAATACCAAGTATATGTGGTACTAAATTATTCATAAAAAGTGTTTTTTTCCAAATATACCCACCCTTGTTCCTTGTTCCATTTGAAAAAAATGAGATATGATTAAAAATACTAGACAGAAATACTAGAAAAATATTAGACGATCAAATTTATTTCTCCAAGGCTCCTTGATTAAAAATTGTGTTTTTAACACAGCCATGGCACTCTAGAATTAAATTTTTCCTAATTTATGTCATATGCTAGGTTCCTTGATTAAAAATTAGTTTTTTTTAACAGTCATAGCATTTTAGATTGAAATTTAAAATACGATATTTTAAGCGAAATGTCAAAAAGTGCGAAATGTCAACATATCATATGTCATTCTATTCAAAGTATCATTTTTTATCGAATAAAGTAAAAAAATAGCGAGGGTGCAATTTAAAAATCAAAATTTTTAGTCGTTTCCGGTGAAGCAGCAAGTGATCAAAAACAATTGAATACGTCAATCAATCCTAATTTATGTCATATACTAACATACCAAATTTCGTTTTTTTATCTGAAAAAAATAAAAAAGTTATAGGGGTGAGCTACTTTTGAGACGCATCCGGTATATATTAACTACTTTAGTTAATAAATAAATGAGTTTGGTGTCTAGGGAATACTGGAACAACCTGAAAGAAAACATATATTTAAAAAATATTGAAAATGTCAATACAAAATATTTAAAATCTATCTTTAAGACTTGCAAATATTTTAAAACATCTTCCATTATTCGTTTATATTGATTTTCTTATTAGGCAAATCAAAATGTTGTTTGCCAATTTGAAATGTTTGTGTCAGTTTAATCTTGAAAATTATACAAATTTAGATGAATTGGTTTCGAAATTCGTTCAAAATAAAAACTTAGCAATTATATCAATATTTTGTAAAGCAAACTTACTTGCAAATGCAGAATAAGTTCAAATTTGAGTTGTAAATACTGAAGTCGATAAACACAGCGCGCGTACCACGTGTAACCCACAAATTTTCCTTTAGATCTCCTATTAAATCCTCGGTATCATTTTTGTCAGTGGAAAAGTCCACATAAAATCCACCACCAGTATAAGTTGACAATGTTCCGCTGTAACTCAAACTCTCTGTTTTGTCCGCATCGCTGTAAACCCATCTAAAATAAAAAAAATCGAAGATAGAACACTGGTCACATAAGCATCTGTAAACTTTGATTTTGGTAAAAAAAAACAATGTGCATTGGTAGATATGCAAATGCGACAATGACTAGAATGGTCACTGACGGAAACAGTATTGGGATAATTGTGAACTCAGGAGGTTGGAACACCCTCAAAAGGAAAATTTCACTCCTTCAACTCCTAGTGATGACATACTAAGAATGTACAACTTTCAGAAACAACTCACTTTCAACACTCCACGCCTCCTTTGAGTCCACACACCAGTAATACAGTAATACATACTACTACACTCCTTGATCAACAAAAAGAATTAGAAGAGAAAAACGTTTGGTCAGCATTTAGAAGACCATACCATAACGTGATATACTGATGCTTCCAAAACTAAAGCAGGAAGAGAGATAAAAATATTTAGGCCGAAAACTAAATACTCCGAACAAAAGGGTACCTACCGTAGCATTCTTCAGTCAAAAATCTACGCAATAAAATAGATGTATAAACTTATCTTAGATAGGAACTAGCGGAAAAAAGAAATAGATCTCTTATATCTTATCCGATATTAGTCAAGCCAGAGGTCAAGCAGCTTAGAGCGATCAACTCAGTAACCATCAATTCGAAGTAGGGTTGCCACTTTTTGCAAAGGAAAAAAAAGACTATGAAAAGGACAGGGGGGACCTGTTGTTGATTGGAAACCGCTGATTATAAATCGATACTTTAAAATTTTAAAAAGCTCTTTTTAACATCAAAATGTTTGTCAAAAAGACAACAATAAACAAAAGTCATTAAAACCCAAAAGAAAAGTTAACATGACCATTTTTTTATTCATACTCGTTATTACTGCTAGCATAAACCGATAGACCTAAATTTTGAATATGTTGTAACTAAATGTATAACTAATTAAATGATAGTATTCATATCTGTCAGTTTTAAAATTTATAACAGAGATTTTTATCTCAAAGTTATAATATGCTCGGGCAATGTAAACAAATCGAAAATATAAAAAATAATCCAGTTATTTAGGCTTGTCGGAAGAGCTAAAGACTCATGAGTATTTCTATGCAAAAATCAACACGATACGATAATTATTAACGAAATGACGGCAGGTTTAAAATTATTTATTTTGTTAAATCGGCGCGTCGCTGTCTCGCTTGCCTCTTGTGCTGCCCGTGGTAACGCGCTAAGGTCGTTGTGCAATCCGTACGCTCAATTGAATACGTCAATCACAATCCTAATTTATGTTATATACAACATACCAAATCTCGTTTTTTTTAACTGCAAAAATAAAAAAGTTATAGGAGTGAGCCACTTTTGAGACGCACCCGGTATTAGGATTTATTTTTTAATAATATATATTTACTTAGAGGGAAATCTGAAATTATAAATGCTAATTAAAAAAATCAGTTCGAAGTTCTGATGGAACGAGTATCGACACCAGTGACTTTTATTCGTCGAGGTTTGCATTTAAAGCTTTAGGGTTCGTAAAAACACAACTTAATCCGATTTTCTTAACGTACTTTTCTTGTAATTAAGTCGAACCGTGCTTAAATAAAAAAATAGATAAGAGGAGTCTTGTATTAATCAATTAAGTTCCATGCAGCAATCCTGTCGACGTTATTTTTTTAGAGAAAAAGTTGAAAAATGAGTTAAATAGGGTTTTTTACTATAAAATTAATATCTCTAATCAATAAGCTTATAGAGAAATAACTTTGTATTTTTTTAAGTTGAAGATTGATTTATCTAAGAAGTGTTTCTTGAACAAACATGTGCAAATAATCTAAAAATATATCTACCTGTACAAACAAAATAATAATAATAGCTCCCGTATATAGCGTTTAACGCCTTGGGAGCAGCAATAAGCTACAGCTTGCTATACTAGAGCCGTTCGGTATACAAGGAAGGTAATGTGGCTAGCACTACGCTTCAACCGCCTATTATTACCTCGGGATTGTGAATCCCAAGTACTCATTTAAGGTTGAGTCGACCTAGGTACCCAAACTATTTCTATTTTAATAAAAATAGTCGGCTGATGAAATGCCGGGTGTGGGAATTGAACCCACACCTTGAGATTGGTAGATGAGAGCCTGTACGTCTACGCCACCGGGCAGCTATGATTAAAAATAAAACTGTTAATATTAGCATTATTAGGTGTCATCATAAACTATCATTTCAGATTAAACAGCGAGTTCTAAATAATGTTGCTGATTCTAAATTAATATACTGTTTTACTAGGATTAAAAATTATACTTTTTGTGGGGAGACTGTACGTTTGACATTACAGGCTTGTACTATGTTACAGGCGAAGCACAAAAAGTAATTTTTACACCGAATAGAACATGCTATTTTTTCTTCAAACGTTCACAAATAATATTTTTTTAAAGAATTTCGAACGTTGCAAATAATATAAACATATTTAAAAGTAATACCCTGGAAGTAATTATATATCGAGAAATTATGGTTACACTCGTTGAATTTGACATTTTTATGTCAGTTTAATAATATATTATGAATATATTTTCGTACTTTTGTGCTTAGTCGTAAAAATGCTTTACTTTTGTGACGTTTGAAAAAAAGAACATTTATTTATAAGTTTTATAACATATGACTAATTAAATGTTTGGATGAGTTAAAGGTATTGGATGAAAAGAATATTGCTAGTTGCTGTAGATAATTTTCTCCAGGGAAAATACCTAAATAGAAAGAACATTTTAGTTCAAAAAAGTCAAAAGGTCAATTTGCTTCAAAAAAGGACAGGTGGCAACCCTAATTCGAAGTTGGTCAAAGAATGCCTAGAGAAGCTGAATAAATTTGGCAAAGAAGATAAAGTCCTCCTACTCTAGTTGCCACCCTACCAACGGATAAAAAGTAACGAAAAAGCAAACGATCTAGCTAGAAAAGGAGCGAATACTCCACTATCTGTACCAGAACCGTTTTGCTTTCCAAGTGGAAACCGATTTAAAGCAAAACTCAAGAACCTGAAAGACTTCATCCGTAACCAAGAATGGGAATCCTCCAGCGGTCTAAGACACCCAAAGAAATTTCTAGCAAAGTGAAAATTATTTCTACCTATCATTTAACTTAATACGAAAGTTTTAGAGAAACCTAAAAACGTAATATTTAAAATTTTTGTGTTTCCCATTTGTACACCTCTAAATTTTGGTATATTTTTAAAGGATCTTATATAAATCTCGTAAAAGATCTTCAAAAAATTATAGAGATTTACCACACACAGACAATGGATTTACCTACAAATCCGTACAAAGAAGTAACAGGGCTTGGAACGTACGGTAACAATAATATTAATATTATTTACCGCTATACTTACGCAGTGCCGCTCTTAAGTCCAAAGGACTCTCGATCTTCACCTATGTTAGAAAACAAACTGTAACAAGAAACGAATAGTCTTCGAAAATAGCCATGAATCTGACAGGAATTTGATTTCACTTTAACCTAAATGGAAAAGCAAAAATAAATGTTCAAATTGAACATATCACCTGAAAAATAAATGTCTCAAGTCTCAACTAAACAAAAGTATTTATTTCTATTTTTTGCATTTTATACATTGCAGTATTTATAAAGCTGCATCTCTTTTTTTAAATGCAACACCCTGTATATTATTTTTCTTTTAGATGCGGAATGAAAAAACAAACATTGAAAGAGCTGAAACTACTGAAAGAGCAATACGAATATCTGCTAAATGATTAAAGATATAGTAATACCCATAGACTTAAAATAAAATATAGACTACACTATTTACATCTCAACGCGGACAAACAACCTTTTTTGTACACATGTTTACTTCTGGGTACAGTCGACCGAGCCTTCCTCATCCAGCCTATGTTGTCACGTCTTTAATATTATCAATATTTTTTTTCTTGTTATACACATATATTGAGATAGTAATACTACAGTTTAATAAAGTAGGTTTTAATATTCCATAGATGTATTAAATAGTCCTTATACTACTAAATTATAAGTCGGATACTGTTTAATAAGGATAAGTTCTTTACAATATGACAACACCGATTAGAGGCGAGGGAGCCTATTCATTCATTTATTACCTTGTAGTACGTGTCGCACGTGTGCGGTAAAGCTTTGTTGCCGCTATCTCCCCGGCTGTATTAACGCATTTTCTTAGCTTGCAGTCCTTAAGTGTTTATTTTACTGACTTTTTCTGTTCAAAAACTATAAAATATGGTTCGCCAGTGCCAAATTTGCAAGAAATTTGACTTAAATAATCCATTTAAGTCTTGAAACGACTTTTGACCGGTAGGCAACTCTCAATTTACCCATTGGGAGTCAGTAGCGTTGTTGTAGAAAGGCGCTTATTTAGATAATATTTTAGTAAAATGTAAAATCTGAATTTTTTCTCTTACATTACATTATTTACTTACTTACATTGTAACAAAATCATAATTATAACCCTGTTAATAATTAATAATGTTTTTATTAAAATATATTCCGGTTTATTCTAAAATTATCTTCAGAATCTAAAATAACATACAAGAATTTTAAATGATATTACATTATGAAACAATATTTTTTTAATATAACGGGTCGTCTCAAAAGTGGCTCACCCCTATAACTTTTATTTTTTTCAGATAAAAAAACAGATTTGTATGTTAGTAGGTATATGACATAAATTAGGATTTATTGACGTATTCAATTGTTTTTGGTCTCTTCCTGTTTCACCGAAATGATTACATCTTTTGATTTTTAAAGGCACCCTCGGTATATTGCTACTTTATTCGATAAAAAATGACACTCTGAATAGAATGACATATCATATGTCAACTTGACATTGTCGCTTAAAAACATATCTTATTTTAAATTTCAATCCAGGGTGCCATGGTGTTGTTAAAAACACTAAGTTTTAATCAAGGAGCCTTGGAAAAATAGTTTTGATCGTCTAATAGGTTTCGTGTCTTGTCTAGGCCGGTTAAAAGATGTACAAATCGTATTTTTAATCATATGTCAATTTTTTCGAATGGAACAAGGGTGACTCATTATAATATTTGGAAAAAGCATTTTTTTATGAATATATTGATACCACACACTTGGTATTTCGAGTCAAATTGTCGTTATGAACCGCGTGTTACAATTACAATTAAACCATATGCGAAAATGTCAAAAGTTGACATATTATATGTCATTCTATTCAGAGTGTCATTTTCTATCGAATAAAGTAGAAATATACCGAGGGTGCCGTTTAAAAATTAAAAGTTATAGTCATTTCCGGTGAAACAGGAAGTGACCAAAAACAATTGAATGCGTCAATCAATCCTAATTTATGTCATATACTAACATGCTAAATCTTGTTTTTTTATTTAAAAATATTAAAAAATTATGGGGATGAGCCACTTTTGGGACGTACCCGGTATAATAAAGACAGTACCGAGTTAAATAAATGTAGTTTTCATTTTATCCACTTCCTATCATCTTCCTTGCTTTAATGGAACAGATTTATGTTTTCTCTAATTTACATTATACATAAAGACATCACTTAACCAGAGAAAAAATTACAACAATCATATTTTTTTTTCTCTCCCTGTCGCCGATTCTATTATATCTGTGGAATAGATCCTGTTTTGATTAATATTAGGGGTTGTAAATGTTTGACTAAAATTAATAATTTATTATATTAATTTCAAAAATTACGTAATTTCGATTATAAAATTTCTTCTATAACGTGTATTTTATTATTTTTATCCTTTTGGACTCTAAGACGTTTTTTCTAAACTTTTATTTAAAAAACCTGTCCTAAATCTTAATAAAATATAAGAAAGTTTAAATACGATATATTTTTAATTTAATTATAGCTTCATTAAAATAAAAAAATTACCCGGCTATGAGACGGAGAGTTCAGGTGTACTTGAGAAACCAAAGACAGTGTTGTGTTTCTCGGCAGAGTCGTCAGGGAACGACCGTTACGACAGAGACAACCTATCTATCGCTCGTGTCGCACTCGTTATAACCTAAAACAATAACACAACAATAACAAGATATTGTCTGACCGCACGTTCCAGCTATTTATGAATGAGATGCTCAGTCTATATTTTATTTTAAGTCTATGGTAATACCGGTCTCTACGCTACGTATTAATAAAGTTAAGTACCTATTAAAAACTAATAAAAGTAAGTATTAATAAAGTTAAATTCACTTCAGTTTTCAACTAAAGCTTTAGTAAATAAGAAATAAAATGGCCGCACGGCCGCACCGCATATTCCTTTAAAAAAAAGAGTGAACTATATGCAGAATTTTATGCTGAATCTTATTTTTGGGATACCCTGTATACGACAAAAAATTTTAAGATATGCATCTTTATAAACCATGCAATATTTATATTAAATTTTTTTTCATAACAAAGCGATATTGAACTTTCTCGCACTAATGAGCTACACGGTATATGGACTCTAATAGTACTATATGTATAGTATAAAAACGAACTTGTACTCACTTGTCTCATTCGTGGTACCCCCAAAACTCTATTTTCATTTAGCATATACATAGACTCCGTATCTTTATAAGTATGTACAACAATTAGTGCATATTTAATTTTAATTTAAACCATAATGTACAAACCTGTTATACTGCTATCGCGGGTTTTGTAAAGCGCGTCAGTTAATGGTTCCTCTAAAAACTAAAATGTATATAACATTATATGTAAAAAACCTAAATATTTCATAAATAAAATATATTATAGACAATAATAGCAAACATTTTAAAAATACCATATAATCAAAAAAAATGGCGCCAGAGGCTTTTAGAACATCAGGAGAGTGATCCATGGCAATTTATTATTTATTTCAGACTTTGTAGAACTTAAATAAAGGTTTAATCGTATGGCGTTAACAAATACTTACCTCCCAAAACTTCTCAGCTGATATTATCTTAAAAAAATCTCCGTCTTCATCAATATCAAAACTATTTTTTAACGCTGTTGTTATATAATATTCGGATACACTGATCTGACTAAATATATCTAATAAAATTAAACTTTTTTTAAACTTTAAATATTTTAAATAGAACACTCACATATGCTCAAAAACAACAAAGAAATTATATGTAATACAATATCTCTAAATGTTGCACCCAACAATTCTTCTCGTCCAATCTCAGCAGCAATCGCAGTTGTAATCCAAAATGCTAAAAAAAACTTTTCAGAAAAAATTAAACATTCAAATAACATACGGATATTTACGTTTATTCTTTTTATATATCTCGATGTCTTCGTCATTTTCACCTTGGTCTATAGCTTTTAAGTTCGACATCTCTTCAACATGTAAGGATTTGATCAGATTTGATTGATTTGATCCTTGATTTGATCCTATGATTTGATCTCTGCCAAAGAATATACCAAGATCTCTGCAAGATCTCTGCTTTGATCAAGACAGCTGTCTAAATATCAGGTATTTTCGTAATTATTTATTGTAATAAAACTTATATAATATAATCACCTTTCAATCTGCCTTTAATAATATTAAATACGTACCTACCTATAATATTTATACACCTTTTGAAATGATTAATAAGAAAAGAGGTAATTTATTATGTAATAATACAAAATAAAAACACAACTCAATAGGCATGGAAATATAGCCAGAGATAAATAGCTAAAGGATATTAATCTGTTAATAATTTTTCGTCATACTATATTGTTATATTATTATAACATAAGCAAAATCAGAATGGAAAAGATGCATATAACGTCCGCCGGACGTTATCATAACGGCCGGCGGCCGTTAAGTTTCTAAGGTAATCGTAACGTCTGTCACCTGCAACAATGACTATTTATTGTCAGTTGGACTTTTCAAAAATTGGGAAAATAGACCATAGCGAGATGTCGCGAGAAATTCCGTTGGAAATACAGGAGGAAGCGGCTGCGGCTACTCAAAATTTACTTCCGACTATAACCAGAGAGAGATATCAGCAGGAATATGACAATTTTTTTGAAGTGGCGGCAGGATAGAAGTATAAACAGCGTAAATGAAGCGGTATTGCTGGCTTATGCTAAAAGAATGTCTGAAATGTATTCTCCTACATCACTGTGGACAAAGATATCCATGCTGAAGCTTGCGTTGAGAGTATATGAAAACATCGACATATCAAGGTAAAAAGCCATTATATTCTTCGATATTTAAACATACTCATCTAAATTATATTTGTTCATAGATTTGGTAAACTGTTCATGTTTCTGAGGCGCAAAACGAAGGTTATTCACCAAAAAAGCCAAAGTTCTGTCGGAGAATGACATAAATAATTTTCTACTGGATGCCGATGATTACACCTGGTTACTCGAAAAAATTGTATTGGTGCTTGGTATTCTTGGAGCTTGTAGGCGCAGCGAGCTTTGGTCACTCACAGTTGATGATTTCGAAGATTCGGAGAAAAATATTCTTGTCTCATTAAGAAATACTAAAAATAAGAAAGATAGGAAATTTCTTATTCCAAAAACGGGCCTTCCGTTTGATGCCTATGGTTTATACAAAAATACATCAACCTGCGTCCTCGTAACTTTGACAATCCAAAATTTTTCATTGGTTACAAGAAAGGCAAGTGTGTTAAGCAAATCGTCGGTATACATACCATCGGGAGCGTACCGCAGAAAATTGCAAAATTTTTGAACTTGGAGAATCCAGAACGTTATACAGGGCATTCATTTCGTAGATCATCAGCAACCATGCTCGCCGAAAATGGTGGTGATTTACTATCGCTAAAGGAGCTAGGAGGATGGGAGTCTTCAACAGTGGCAGAAACTTACATAGAAAAATCAGTTTCCAAAAGAATGAAAATAACAAATCAACTTTTTCATGATAGCTCCAAAAATAATGTGTCTTTAGTGGATACAAATATTTGCCATTCTTCAGTAGCATCATCTTCTATAAAATCTGTAAATCCCTGGGAAGGATTACAGATTTCTAAGAACAACAAGTGCACTTTTAATTTCCATGTTCATTATCATGAAAAATGAATTTTAGTATAAGACATTATGTATTTTTATCCTTACTTGTGTTATTGTTCAATAAAATTTGTTATTAAATAGTAGTGTTTATTGCTCTAAAAAATCTGCAGTATGACGAAAAATCTAGAACGCAACACGGCCGATAACAAATAACGGCCTTGGCTGCTTATGATCCTCGGCTATCGCCTCGGATCACAAACTTCAGCCCGGCCGTTATTTGTTGTTTATCGGCCTTATTACTTTAATAACTATAGATTTAAATCAGATTTAAACAGAAATAAAAGTTAAAAACTTCAAAATATTTGTTTTTTATTAGCGCCTCTGATGGCCGCGTTTTCTACTATCGATAATTTGTAGCCAGTTTTTTTTAATTTTCTGAAGATGTCGCCAAAGTTTACAATGTCAATGTCAATTTGAAAAACAAACTAAACAGCTGAGAAATGTCAACGCAGTCATCAGTCATGTTTCTGTTGCTAAATTTTTCTTATAATTTATTATTTATTTGATTTTATACCTTTGTTTTCGTTTTATACTAAATTGCAGTAATTAACTTTCTAGATTATATTTACAAAATGTGGAAGTGCCATAAATGCCAGAAACCAGTCTATTTTGGTAAGTTTTTGTCAATTTCAAACCTACATTGATTCTTATTTGTTTTATTTATTCACAACTTCTTTTATGTTCTCTAACATTTCTATAATTAGACTCACCGTGAATTAATTATTTTTGTTCAGCGGAAAGAAAACATTCTTTAGGATACAATTGGCATCCTGAATGCTTACGTTGTGAAGAATGTGGTAAACGTTTAAACCCTGGCCAACATGCAGAACACAAGGGTGTGCCGTACTGCCATGTGCCTTGTTACGGTGCTCTTTTTGGCCCTCAATTATTTGGACATGGAACAAGAGTTGAATCTCATAAAAGTTTTGGCTTGCAAAAGGAATCTCCTAAGTTGGGAAATAAGCCCATTTTACCAAGATCAACATTGGAATCAAAAATTAAAGTAATTTTTCTTATATAAATTGTGCCAATTTCTAATTTATTTCATTCAAAATATTATTTTAAAGGTGTACAATCAATTTTTTGAGGGCAAAAGTGGTGAAATACGTTGCCGTGAAGTAAATGGACGGTATATATTAGAAGGCTCACTAAGAATTCACTGGGGTGTTCAAGGTGTTATTCATTTAAAAGAAAACGATGATCAAAGAACAGTTGTAACTGTTAGGAAAAGAAATTCATATCGAGTTTCTTCCAGTCCAGAATATGACACTGATGATGATATACAAAACATATCTAGAGATACTAGCTATAATGATGTCTCAACATGTTCTAGTACTACAACATTAGACATTAATAAATCAGATACTGGTAATATTTCTATTATGTACTTGCAAACAAAATATATACTCTGTTCAGTGGGAGAATACATGCTTTGATTAAATAGCAGGCAACTGTTGTAATCATATTCTTTTTTGGATATAGACTATACAAATGAGGTGATTAATAACTAAATATTTTTTAGGTATAGAAAGTGGTTCTGATTCACTAGATTCTAGTCTGTCAGATAATAGTATTTCTTCACCAAAAATTAATATGCCTAAAAGTGTCACTTTGCCTTCCAAACTTGATGTTAAAAATGTGGAATGGGATGAATTAGATGATCTTTTACAAGTGGAAAGAAAAGTTGATGAAGGTGAAAAACTGTATCAGACAATGCCTATGCCTCTACCATCACAAATAAGTAATGAGAGTGATACTACTAGCAGTAAAACTAGGTAAGCATTATTAGAATGTATATGATATTATGAAGAGAAAATATTATAAACATGAGAGTAGACAATTAATAATTGTTATAAATTTTAGTTCATCAGAAAATTCCAAAAATGATACCAGTACTGTAACTATGACAGAAGACACAAGTACATTGAAGGCTCCAATAATTAAAGACAATATTAGTAATAATATGAATATAAGTGAAGATAAGATACCTCTTTTGACTAATTCATTTAGTAAAGACGACACATGGGTATTAAATAGTAATCACTTAAACAGGTATTCCAAATTTCAGATTATAATGTAGTTTCTTACCTTGATACTAGTATAAGGTTACTATTTGCCCTATATTTTACAGGTTTGTCCTTCCTTTTGCTCTGCTGTCATGTATTGCTTAATTTGTCCTTATTGGCTCACAAAATATGTATATAGGTCGCTTTCTTTATTTAAATAAAAATATTTATTTATCTAAATAAAGCGACCAACGAGCCGCCACCTCAAGGAAGGCAATGGCAAACCACCTTGAGTATATTTGCCTTGTACAGCCTCTCAAATATGCCGTTCGGATTCGGCAATAAACTGTAGGTCCCGTGTACTTGTGAAACACTGATGATACACATCACAAGTACATGCGAGAGGTAGCCGACGCTCTATATAGAGTATGGCACTGTAAGAATATGGTCTGTACCAACTATTGAAACCATGAGAACATTATTTGGCAATCATCTTAAGAGTCTATTACGCTGTACTGTTCGGGTCTCTCTCAGGGGTCAGGTGTGTAACCGAAGGAAATATATATTATATTTCAGAAATCTGCCTAAAGCTTAGCCCGATCCTGTCTTGTTAAGCCACATCCAAAATTCCAAACACACCTTCTTTGATTAAGGCTTGATTAAAGTTTGCAGAGCTTCAGCATTTGCCATAAAATAGCGAGCAGTTTGTTATAAAACCATATATATTATATATCACTGTAATCAGAAAACGTTAATCTATTTCCGTATTGTAATGGAATTTTAAATTATGTCTTTATTTTCGAGAAAATTTAGTGCAAACATAAGGAATATTTTGTTGATGTTTGACCATCAAAATCTTAAAGATAAAGAAGTTGTCTAAAAATGTCCTACAATACTATAATATAGTATAATCCTTTATCTTTAATTTCCTCCTTTATTTGTGTAAAAATACCTAGCCAGTTTTATATGAAACTTATATTAACTGGACTCTTAAGCATGTAGAAAGTATTTTTTAAGAAGTCACACTTTAGGTACTTAAAGGGCATTTTTGTAAATTCAATTTTTATAAACTCAATATTCATTGGGAACATCCGCATGATAATTTACAAAGTCTACTTTCAACAGGTCTATGTCTGGCCCTGATTGTTTAGAGAGATTGCGAGATTCCCAGTCACCGGAGTTCGATAGAATGAGTATTACGAGTGGTGATATTACCATGTCAGAACAAAATGATGGAGTTGTTTTACGTAGGCCGCAAAAAAGTGGATCAACAGCTATTAGGAGAAGACCTGGCAAGCGTCTTTCGCGTAGCAAGGTAACTTATAAAAGTTATATCTGCAAATTATATATAAAATATTTTTCTAGGTTAAACGAAGATGTTCTATAAATGGTCATTTCTACGATCGTGAGACGAGCTTTTTTACACCTCCCCATGGAAGTCAAATGAGTGTTTGGATTACAAGCTTGGTCAATACCCACGAAGTGATCAAACTTTTACTTGAAAAATATAAAGTCGAAAGTGATCCAAATAATTTTGCCCTGTTCATAGTCAGAGATAGTGGAGGTAATACAGTTAGTTGACTTTAATGATTTTACTTTGATGGAAAATATACACGGTTATCCAGTGTTCAGAACAAGATGAATATCAAGTCCTATTTAAAGGCCTGCTTACACTACATGCAATACGGTGCAATTGCAATTTTAGTTGCCTGAACGCATGCGCACCTCACACTTTTCGATCAGCTGATGCAATTTTCATTGCATTGCATGGAATTAGAACACGCGCTAATTTGATTGCACGTAGCATGCAATTTTTGCTTCTACCAACCAAAAATATTATAATATACTAATCAAATTTTATAATTAAAATAATATAATTTCTGTTTAACAATCCATGTTATAGCTACAAATAAGAATAAATTAAGATACAAACTCAAACTACAAAATCTAAAAACCTTTAATAAGACATACACAACGATACCTTGAAGATAAAATAAAAAATAAATGAAACAGTTATTATAAGCTTTTTTTGTTTTCCTGTTATTACCGATTCTGAATCGTCCTAGAACTTTGCAGCGCATGCGCAAATGAAATAATGTCTTCGTATTTCCTTCTGCGCATACGCATCACAATTCTAGGACGGTTCAGAATCGGTAATAACAGGAAAACGAAAAAAGCTATAGTCATTTTATTTAGGTTGGCACAATAGATTCTCAAAATTATGGCATGTATTTAATTGCACCCTATGTAAACGGTAAATTGCGCGTGCAACCGAATTGCATGCCATTTTTAAAAATTGCGTTGCTTCTAATTGCATCTAGTGTAAACACCGTTTTAAAAAAACACAGTGGCGTTAATTTTTTTTAATTTCAACCTTTTAAAAATAAAGTTCAATAATTTCAAAACATTTTATGGAAAAACTATAATTTCATGATTTTATTTTATCTTGAGCCAATGAATATTATTAATGAATATTAACAATTTTGTAGAAAAATATGTTTATATAAAAATAAATTAATTAATGTAATTATTTAATAACAAAAATTACAGATACGCTATTGAAACAACTATGTTAAATATATAAAATTAACATATAGTAATAATTATTTTTGACAAGTCATAAATAGAAAAATCCAAGTTCAAAATAGTTTTACTAATCATGTCGTAATATACCGAGTATATACATATACAGGGTGGTCCGAACTGTTTTTCGGAAACTTCGGCACCATATTCTGCACATGAAAATAAGTAAAAAAGTTTTTATAAATGTATGTCCTAAAATACTTAGTTTCGGAGATACAGGGTGGAGAAATTTCATTTTTAATTCGATTTTTACCAAATGATATCTGAAGTAACGTCAATATTTGGATGAAAATTGGTGTCTGGGAGTTTTTTAACATGAGAAATTTAATTTTGATGTCAATATGGCTCCTACTTGTAGAGAGCGCCACCTACATGTGTTTTAACTGTTTTGAAGTGTAATAACTTTTCGTCCGTACCTGTATAAAACTATTGTGTGAAAAAATATACATTTCCGTAACTTTTTACGTAAAAAATGTCTCTTGGTAAAAATAGCTGCGAGCAAGCGTTCTCAAGATATTTAGAATAGAAATAGTTAATACATGTCATTATTGACAAAAAATAACCACGTTGAGTAGATAGTTAATTTGACTGAAATAATAAATTTGGAAAATTTTTATTTTTTTAAATTAATCATAATTTTTTCTGCGAAGAGATGATGATAAAACAGTTTGTAAAACAAAGACATTTCAAATTTGTGATTTCAGTCTAATAAATATTTAGTCAACACAATGATGACAGGTATAGATAATTATGATTCCAAATATCTCGAGAACCAGTACTCGTAGCGATTTTTGCCAAGAGACCTTTTTTACGTAAAAATAGTCGTAAATATATATTTTTTTACTCTGTAGTTTTATACAGGTACGGTCGAAAAGTTATTACTCTTTAAACCAGTTAAAAATATGTAGGTGGCGCCCTCTACAAGTAGGAGTCATATTGATCCCAAAATCAAATTTCTCATGTCATAAAACTCCCAGATACCAATTTTCATCCAAATATTTACATTACTTTAGAAATTATTTGGAAAAAATCGAAATAAAAATAAAACTTCTACACCCTGTATCTCCGAAACCAAACCATTTTAGGACATATATTTATACGAACTTTTTTACCTATTTTTATCTGCAGAATATGCTGCCGCAGTTTCCGGAATACAGTTCGGACCACTCTGCATAGATAAATAAAACAGATTAGGTAAGTTAGTAATATAATATAAATCAGAATCAATTGAAGTATTCAGTTGTTTTCGGTCACTTCCTGTTTCACAAGAAATAACTACAACTTTTGATTTTTAAATGTCACTCTGGGTATTTTTTTACTTTATTTGATAGAAAATGCAATATGAATAGAATGACATATGTCAACTTTTGACATTCCCGGTTAATAAATTCATGTTAAAATCAAATTTTAAATTTCAATCTAGAGTGTGGTCGTGTTAAAAACACTACTTTTTAATCAAGGAGCCTTGGAAAAATAGATTTGATCGTCTAATGTTTTTCGTGTCTTGTCCTGGCTGGTTATAAGATGCCCAAATCGTATTTTTAATCATAGCTCAATTTTTTTCAAATGGAACGAGGGTGATTCATTAGCATATTTGGAAAAAGCATTTTTGACGAATAATTTGGTACCACACACTTGGTATTTCGAGTCAAATTGTCATTACATTTATGGTCATGGCACTCTAAATTGAAACTTAGAATGCTATTTTCTTCAATTGAAAAAATAAATAATTGATATTACGAGTATATGTCATTCTATTGAGAATGCGATTTTCTATCAAATGAACTAAAAAAATACCGAAGGTGTCATTTAAAAGTCAAAAGTTATAGTCTTTTCCGGTGGTACGGGAAGTTACGGAAAACAATTAAATACGTTAATTAATCCCTATTTATGTCATATACTAATATGCCAAATCTCGCTTTTTTATCTAAAAATATAAAGGCTCATTCAAAGACTCACAATAATCTGACGTTACCGCGCGTATTGAGACATATCTGTCCAGATTTAAACACTTCGCAAAAAAAATTACAAGAACTAACATATCAGAATAGTGCAACAAATCCGCAAAAATTCAAATCAAATTCAAATTTATTAAATAAAATGTCCAGACCAAACTGTCCAAAGAAGGTGAATGACGTCGATGTGTCCATGACTTAATGTTCTTGGCGTCGTTTCCATCTCTAATGCATGAATATAAAAATACTATTTGACTCCTTCCATAGTTTTTTTTATTAAGTGAAATTAAACAATGGAAAGGTTTTCCATGAATCCAATTAAAATTATATTATTTGTAGAACAAAGGCGTTTAAAAGAGGATGAATATCCATTGTTGGCCAGGGTGCTATTAGGTCCGCATGAAGATGTAGTAAAATTATTTTTAATGGACAGTCACACAACTCCCGAAGTGAGCAGCGAAGTTGCTCAATTTTTGAATTTGTCTCTGGTAGAATGTAGGGCAATACTCGGCCAGTATTATTCTCAGGAAGAAAAAGAGGTTGCTAAAATTAAAGAAAGGTATAGCCTATCTGTAGATTTAACTCATTTTGGTCGTCAAAATATCAATGGAGAGCAGTGGCGGCTCGCAGGGTAAAGCATGGTGAAGTGCATTTGAAGTGCAAAAAATGCATTCTTCATAAAACATTTCACTTTCAGTATTGTAGTACTTGGTAAAAAAAAATAATCCTTGTAAAACTTTTAAAACATCTACTGCATGTAATTTTTTACTTCACCTTTGCAAAGGAACACGAGCCGTCACTGGTGGAGAGTGCCGACAAGCTCACAATATACAGTATGTCTCCGGATTGCCTTTACAAGAAGAAAAACTTTTTTATTATGGACATCTTGTGAAAAATGCATTCTTCATAAAAAAATTTTGCTTGTTCTAAAATGGTCAATCCCGTTTATACTCTTCCAAATCTTTATACAGTTTTAGAGAAAATTTAAAAAAACATGAAGTCTAAGTCCTAGTATATAAGTTCTAAAGCTTCATTCAGAACCTAGCAATTAAGCTTCATTCAGAATCTCCCAATTAGTGGTTTCAATTACACTTTATACTTTTTAGTTTACGATCATTCACAATGTCTAAAAAACACAATTAAAATTAATGAAATATCCTAGCAATAGCTTGCGGTAGTCTCTTGTATCCATAGAGAACGCATAATATTTAGCTTATAAAACAATAAACTTTTGATTTCTAACCAAAATTTTTCTTAAATGAGACTGTTGCAGTCCGGGTGGCGGGAGGATGCCCGCAGGGGGGAGTTCTCTCCCCACTGCTGTGGAATCTCGTTATGGACGGACTGCTTAATAGTCTCAACAGGGCTGGTTTCAACACTCTGGGATATGCAGACGATTTGTTTGTGTTAGTCAGAGGTAAGTTTAACACAACAGTAAGGGAGCGAATGCAAAGGGCCTTGAAGATTGTGGAATCATGGGTGACACGGGAGGGACTAAATATTAGTCCTACAAAGACCGTAATAATCACCTTTACCAAGCGCAGAATACATGAGGGACTAGGCCCTCTAAGACTCTGCGGTGATGAGATTCCTCTCCGGGGGAAGTCAAGTATCTAGGAATCACGCTTGATACCAAACTGACCTGGAACCGATATTTGGAAAATGTCACGAGGGCGGTGACTACACTAGCGGTAGTCAGACGACTTCATGGAAAAATCTGGGGCCTCAGATCACAGATGGTGCACTGGCTGTACACTGGAGTGGTGAGGCCTTCAGTAACATATGCATCCTTGGTATGGTGGCCTAAGGTAATGCAACAAACAACAATGCTCAGTCTCAGCAAGGTGCAAAGACTTGCTTGTCTGAGCATAACAGGGACGATGAAATCAACGCCCACTGCATCAATGGAGGCGCTTCTGGACCTTCCGCCTCTTCACATAGTGATCCAGGCTGAGGCAAGAATGGGACTCTATCGACAACAAAGTGTCTTGTCTCTGGGAAATAGGACAGAAACAGGACACTCAAAGATGGGAAATTCTATCGGGGGACCTCTACCCCAAATGATATCGGACCAAATGACCCCTCTTTATCACTACCACAAACCATTCGAGGTGAACAAAATGGATCGAGGAATGTGGACAGATATAACATTCCTTCAAGATGGACTAACCTGGTATACAGACGGGTCAAAGACCGCTGAAGGAACAGGAGCTGGAGTATTTGGGGAAAGACCAAGGTTAAGTTTATCCTTTTCCTTGGGTAAACACTCAACCGTATTCCAGACAGAAATCTTCGCCATTCTACAATGTGCGAGAGAAAACAATAGGAGAGCTTATTCAGCTAAGCTCATCAATATATGCTCAGACAGTCAGGCGGCACTTGGGGCGCTTATGAGCCCAAAGGTATCGTCGAGACTCGTCTGGGAATGCCTAGGTGAACTGGGAGCTCTGGCTCGAAGATACAGAATTAAATTATTCTGAGTGCCGGGTCACAGCGGTATCCAAGGCAACGAAAAAGCCGATGAGCTAGCTAGGCAAGGATCATCAGCATCCTATCTTGGTCCAGAGCCAGTACTGGGAATACCCAAATGTATGGCCCGTAGTGCACTAAAACTCTGGATCAGGGAAAAGCACAATGTCCACTGGAGAAACAGACAGGGGCACAGGCACAGCAAGGCTTTTATCCAAGGTCCTAGCTCTAAAACCGCAAAAGAACTGCTAATGCTTAGCAGGAATAAATTGCGGATTACAACAGGCCTCTTGACAGGACACATGGCTGTCAAGTGTTACCTGAACAAGCTCAACCTGTATCAAGGAAGTCTTTGCTGCAGACTCTGCGATAAAGATCCCGAAACAGCGGAGCACATAATATGTCATTGCGAGGCTCTGGATCGCAAGCGACATTTTTATTTGGGAAGGCTAGGCTAGAACCGGAGGAACTATGCTCCCATCCTATCAAGGACCTGCATAAGTTAGTGCAGGGCACAGGGATAGGAGAATGGGTACATATATAGAAAGGGGACAAACACAATAGGCCTCACAGGTCCGCAGTGTTTCCGGCAGAGGACGGCCCCTTGTTGTGAAAAAGAAAATCACACTTGTTTGCTATTTTCGAATAAAATCAAGCATATTCAACTATTTTGGAGATCTTGTGATAGAAGTAAAAGCTACAACGTGATGTCTGGTACCATTTTAGACGCAAAATGCAGCAGTCTACAACTAATTTTTTTTTCGTGATCTTATAAGAATAAATAATGATCTATTTGACATGTAGGTCGTAAAACAAGGGAACTCGCGAAGGCTGGGGCCCGAATATTAGTTTAATGTTCTAGGTTTTTATTTTGATGATCAAAATGAGTTGTAAGCCTCTGCAATATTATAGAAAATATGAGAATAATATTTTTATTTTTTTATAGATATTACGAAATGAGGAGAAGAATTGTCAATAAATTACAACTACTGTCAGCAGATTCATAAATCTTATTTTTTAGTATAATGAAATGAGAAGAAGAATCGTCAATATAATATGTATTACAATTATTGACAGGTTCATAACATAAGATCTTATTAAATTAAGCCTTAATAATGACACTAATTTAATAAAAAAAATAAATTGACACATTATATTAATTTAACATTAAGACATTAAAATTTAAGATATAAAATTAGTTCTAAAATTGGGATCAAATCACAGATTACACCTTATATTATTACAGGAAGACTTGATATCAAAATCTGAGTGACAAACAAACCAATATAATAAAAAAATCAAAATATCTAATGAAGTGTTATAAACAAATCATTTACTTTTGATCAAGTACTGTTTGTTTAAATGCAAAATATCTTTATTCTGCTTTATATTACTTAAGTAACACGTTTAAATATTTAAAATTTTAAAAAATATAATTTTAAATACTATGAATCTTTATACTATTTATGAAACTAATTTATTAAATCAAATTGTTTCATGTTGTATCACTTGACCGTGCATTTAACTTAATATTTATTATATCGTTTTTTAGAGCAAGTGTTTTAGTCCTTGTTGGCTTTTATACAGCTTTCTTATGAAGTATAGGATTATTTTGTCTTTTAATCATAATTTGATTATGATAATCACCTAGAGTTTATTAAAAAAGTGAAAACTATATCGGCAGTTTTATTTAGCATGTATACAGTAAAGAAATTACATTTACATGCTTAAAAAGTGTCTTGTCTATTCAAATTTTTTATTTGGCGCGTTTAATTGATAACAGCGCTATTCTTATTTAGTGAGAATAGTTGCAACTATCGTCTAAAGAATTATGGCGCCACCATACGAAAAGTTATAGAATTAAGCAAATATAGATTTCTTCTTTTACTTTAACTGAGTGGCGCCATCATTGGTTGAATATGAAGCTAATCGTTTATAGTTTTCTATAAAAAAGTCAGAATGTAAGCTATCAATAAAATTTTTAACTAATTTTAATCAGGGTCTTGATTCTACCACGAGGAAAATATTTTTTTTGTATAATATGGGTAATACCATAATATGTTATAAAAATAAAATAAATGAGGCAAATCTACTGGTTAAATTAAAACGCACGATCTATATCTTTTTCCTTCATGATTACCCTAGAAACGTAAAGGTAGATAACCAGAAAAACCAGCTAAAAAATTTGACACGTTAAAATCATTAAAGTCAAAGTGTGGTCAAAGTATATTTTGACAATTGACATTGACACTTCATCTTTTACATAACATCTTTGCTTGAAAGTGCTTTTGGAATAATTCCTAATTTTATATTTTGCCTTTAAAATGCAGACTTCCAGAGCAGTTTTACGTTTATTTACTAATCCACGAAGTTGTAAGTAAAGTTTTTTATTCGCAATTCCATTAAGCCCTGTAATAGATCATCGCTATCAATTTCTAATTTATATTTTTTGATGTTAATATTATATAAGTAACTAAATGTTGTTTCAGTCGGAGTACGACATGCTTCGCATGCCCCAGCTCATCCCAGAAGTACATACAACGACCTACCATCCCCTTCAGGCAATTGGAAAACTCACAATGAAGCACAACAGCGTAAATACAATATTCAGTTAGCTGTGGGACTTAGTGTCTTTATTGGAACCCTGATCTTTGGCAAATCCGTTGGATACTTTGAGTTTTATAATGACTATCCCGAAAAACCAGCAGTTATTGAAAATTACAAAGTTTAATATGTACCTATTTAGCTACTGTTTAGTAAAAAGCTAGTATTACGATTAGTTTTTGTTGTCAGTCACTATTTTTTTAAGTACAGTACTATGTGTATTATTGTTCAAGGCATCTTTTAATAAAAAAATCAATTATATTCACGGTACGATTCAGTAGTTTAGACATTTAACAAAATAGTAATCAAATAATAAACAAACTTTACAGTTTTATGTTTGACCTTATTAAAATGAACACATTTCCGAAGCCTTTTAAAAATTCAAGCTACAAAAATTAAAGTCCTACTTAAATAAAATGTAATATAAATAGTAATATTTCTCAAATTAAACTAATGGGAGGTGTTTGTATTGAGTCGCAGGAAAAGTAGGATTGGATATAATAAGCAAAAACCTGAAAAAGTTCAGTTTACTTTTATTAAAAAAAAATATGTAGAAATATAATATAGACAAACTTTAATATTTTATTTGGTATTATCAACACATCTTTCCTATATACAAAAAACTACATTTTATAAACAGATAAATTTTAACAGATGCAAAATTATGTATAATACTTTAAATATTAAAATTGTTGCTTATTGGTACCTCTAACAACTTATACTTAATATCTACATTTGGGAACTCTTTTTCTTCATTCCCAACAATCCTCGTAGACGTGACATTTTTGTATCTTGACCACTCATTGAATTGGGCCTGGGTGGAGACGTTTGCACATCTCGTTTAGGTGAATTTCCATAAGAATCTATAAATAAAGCATTAAAATAAGTATATAAAGAATATTAAGAAAATCAAATTAAAATATATCTACCGGGTGCGTCTCGAAAGTGGCTCACCCCTATAGCTTTTTTATTTTTTCAGATAAGAAAACGAAATTTGGTATGTTAGTATATGACATAAATTAGGATTTATTGACGTATTCAATTGTTTTTGGTCACTTCCTGTTTTACCGGAAATGACTACAACTTTTGATTTTTAAATAACACCCTCGGTATTTTTTTACTTTATTCGATAGAAAATGACCCTCTGAATAGAATGACATATCATATGTCAACTTTTGACATTCTCGCATATGCTTTATTTGAAATTGTAGCATGCGGTTGATAACGACAATTTGACTCGAAATACCAAGTGTGTGCTACCAAATTATTCTTCAAAAATGCTTTTTCCAAATATGCTAATGAGCCACATTTGTTTCATTTAATTGAGATATGAATAAAAATTTGATTTGGGTATCTTTTACCTCACCAGGAAAAGACACGAAAAACAATAGACATCTATTTTTCCAAGGCTCCTTGATTAAAAATTAGTATTTTTAACACAACCATGGCACTCTAGATTGAAATTTAAGTTTAATTATAAGTAAGAATTTTAAGTTTAATTATAATATTAAGTTTTTTTTAAGCGAAAGTATCAAAAGTTGACGTATATGTTATTCTATTCAGAGTGTCATTTTCTATTCAATAAAGGAAAAAAATACCGATAGTCTAGAGCTAGCAACGTTTTCGAGAAAGTATTTTAAGAAAGCTGGCTCTTTGATATATCTTTTACTATGCTCTCTGGAACAGCATGACGCCCGTATGGCTACCGATACCCGTTGCGTTCACTACTGCGCATCGGCCGATGATCCTATATTTTTTTTTAATTTAGTCCTATAAATTCTAGTACCTATTGAATATAAATCGAACATGTCTCCATAGCGCATTCCCATTACGAATCGAGGATTCAGAGTTCGAATCCGGGTCAGGGCAAACACTTTTTTATTTTACTTTCGTTTATATTCTGATAGTAAAGCATTAGATCATTCTGGTGATTAAAAAAAAACAAATATTTAATACTTTACTATCAGAATATAAACGAAAATAAAATAAAAAAGTTGTTGCCCTGACCCGGATTCGAACTATGACTCCTCGGTTGATAGGGGGAACCTCTACACGCTAAGCTATGGAGACTCGGTCGGTTTATATTCAATACTAAAGGACTAATAAAAATATAGGATCTTCTTTCAATGCGCAGTAGGAAACGCGACGTTTACCGGCAGCCAAACGGGCCGCATGCTGTTCTAAAGAGCATAGTAAAAGATATATCAAAGAGCCAGACGTCTTAAAATACTTGTTTTTCCGACGTTGCAAGCTCTCGTACTATGAGGGTGCCATTTAAAAATCAAAAGTTGTAGTAATTTCCGGTGAAACAAAAAGTGAGTGAAAACAACTGAATACGTCAATCAATACTAATTTATCTCATATACTAGCATACCAAATCTCGTTTTTTTTATCTGAAAAAATATAAAATTATAGGGATGAACCACTTTTGAGACGCACGCGGTATATCGCCATCAGTAAACCTTATTTTCCACCACCTATATTAAAAACAGTAAGATCAAAATACAAATACTCAATATAAATAATCAGTAATACGAAACAAAAATATCAATTCAAAGTAAATTAAGAGTAAATAATATACCGCATAATCGAGAGGAGTGTCAAGTTGACGTGGAAATGACGATCGATGAAATTCACCTTAGGTATTATAATTTCACATACCTGTATAAAGTGACAGCGATCGTCTTTTCCAAATCAACTCTGACGCCGATTTTTTTTTTCATGGTATGAAATTTCATATGATGAAAAAAAAAATGTGAAATGAAATGTATTATAATACAGGGTTTCAAAAAATAGTGTATCTAACTTCGGTGAATGATTCTACACATAAAAATAAAACAAAAAGTTCTTATGAACATATGCCCTAAAATGCTTCACGAAGAAGTTACAGCCCTCGAAAGGGTAAATAAAAATAATATATTTTGTTTATTTTTGAGAACATTGGTAAACCGTTTTTCTGTAAATTTGGTACTTTTATACATATTTTAATGCCGAAGCAAATGGCGATAGTGTAAATTCCGTAACAGCCCTCTGAAAGGGTACTTTCCCTTAGGATAGAGAGTACTACCGGTGGTACTTTTTTATCCTTAATAGATAAATTTCAACAAATTATATAAAAAGCTTGACTTTTTACACAAGAAATACGATGCGTCGATTTTAGTATTCGCAAAATCATGAGATTAATTTATTTATAATTTCTTTACATTTCATCATTTCGATAATACTAAAATCGATGCCATCCTAACTTTAAACGCAAATATCTTGAAACCTGTTCACCGTATCGAACTAAACGAAATATACCTTTTTTACGTAAAGAAGTCCTAGCTTTTTATGTCATTTGTTGAAATTACTGTATCTATAAGGATAAAAAAGGTACCACCAGTACTACTCTCTACCTTAATGGAAAGTACCTTTTCAGGGCTATCGTCATGCGCTCCGGTATTAAGATGTGAGTGCCAAATATAAAAAAAACTGTTTACCAATGTTCTTTACCAAATAAACAAAATGTATTATTTTTATTAACGCCTTCGAGCGCTGTAACTTCTTTGGAAAGCATTTTAGGGTATATGTTCATAGTAGTGATGGGATACCTCGAGCGAAAATTCGTTCGAGTACTCGATTATTGAAATAACCGACATCGCTCGATTATGAACGAGCGATGCAAGTGACGAGTTACAAGCGACGAACGCAAGAGATCCTAAAATGAAATCAGATTTTAATGTGACATACTCGATAAAAAGCCGAGCGAATTTTCTACATACATTGCAGGTAACAAATTTATACGACGCCGTATATATATTTATCCGTTGCGTATCTGAGGGACACCATTTTACGACCTACATCGACAATGCTTTGAAATAAACTAAATCAAGCGAATCGCTCGCCGCTTGCTACTTGCCATTCATCACCGAAAGAATATGTGCCCTGCGCACGCAACTTACTGCTTGGCGCTTGGCGTTAACGAGTACTTACAACAAGCGACGCGACGGGTGAAAAACCGTATTTACGAGTGATATTTCGCTCGAGCGATCACTCGGTTATTGCAATCGCTTGAAACTCGAGTACTCGATTGAAATTAATCGGTTTTTCCCATCACTAGTTCATAGGAAGTTTTTGTTTGGTTTGGGTTCTCTAGAATCACCCACCGAAGTGAGATACACTATTTTTTGATACCCTGCAGTGGCGGATATAGAGGGGCGCCCGGGGATCTATAAATTGGGTTAAATATTAAGCTTTTGGGTTAAAGATGGCACCCTAAAAAGCATATTCTACATTACTTTTTATTTGGGCCCCCTCTAAAATAAATTCCTGTATCCGCCCCTGATACCCTGTACATCCGGAATATACCAGAACATTCATTATTCTTAAGAATTCGTAAAAAATCAATTAATAATGGCCTATAGAAAGCAAAAATTTATATTAACGGTTTAAGATATATTTTAAAATCTACTTCAAATGACCCGATTCTCTATTCTAGAAGAAATAAAAAATGTGGTCGCTGTTTTACTTTTCTAAGGCCGTTGCAACAAGATACGTAGTTTAAAAAATGGTATTTTTATTTTTTCTAAGATTATTCAGGAAACAGTAACACAACATTAGAATTTGTTCTTGTCGGATGTGCTTCGTTTTGTTATAACATACACAATGTTTAATTTTTTGTAAACTTTTTTAATTATTACTTATTTACAGGACAGAGTATCATGCCTCAACGTGCCACTTTAAAAATTTAAAAATTCCGTACACCTCCAAAGATTTTTAGAAAAAGTAAGATATCATTTTTATTATTACTATTATTACTATTTACTATTTGAATAGATATACCGGGTACGTCTCAAAAGTGGCTCACCCCTATTATATATTTTTTTATTTGTGCTTCAATTTAAACTTTAGTGCTATAGAGGTACTTAAATATTCTTAACAATAAAACATTCCGATATTTCTGATCTAATCCTTGCCTCAAAAAACTTATGTAAACACTAGGTATTACCCACGTATTAACCTTGTATTTGTATTTATATACCGGGTGCGTCTCAAAAGTGGCTCACCCCTATAACATTTTTTATTTTTCCAGATAAAAAAACAGAGATTTGGTATGTTAGTATGTGACATAAATTAGGATTGATTGACGTATTCAGTTGTTTTCGGTCACTTCTTGTTTCAGCGGAAGTGCCACTCTGAATGGAATGACAGATCATATATCAATTTTTGACATTCCAATGTTCGGTTCATTTTAAATTATAATATTTATAACAATTTTATTCGAAATACCAAGTATGTGGTACCAAATTATTCGTAAAAAACGAGCCACCTTCGTTCCATTTGAAAAAATTGATATAAAAAATATGATTTGAAGACAATAAAAACATCAGACGATTTTTCCCAAGGTTCCTTGATTAAAAATTAGTGTTTTTAACACAGTCATGGCACTTTAGATTGAAATTTAAAATTCAATTTTGTTTTAAGCGAAAATGTCAAAAGTTGACATATAATATGTCATTCTATTCAAAGTATTATTTTCTATCGAATAAAGTAAAAAAATTTTGAGGGTGCCATTTAAAAATCAAAAGTTGTAGTCATTTCCAGTGAAACAGGTAATCAGTGAAACACCTAACCTAACTGGAAAAAATTGGATACGGCAATTAATCCTAAGTTATGTCATAAACTAATATACCAAATCTCGTTTTTTGAATAAATAAAAAAGTTATAGGGGTGAGCCACTTTTGAGACGCACCCGGTACCAAAACAAAATAAATATTTCACATTCTCATTGTTACTTTTATTGTTCTACAAAATGGTGTTATCAGGTTTTCAAACACATTTCGTCTCTGAGCAGTCATCAATAACTTTTTTTTAAATACGCCCTGGATTTTTTATTACGAACTTTTATTACAAAAACCAATAATGTATATATCGCCCTTATTCGATATTAATGGCATAATCCATTATAACTTATGTGTTAGAGAGACAGAGAATAGATTTTTGGTAAGATCTTATCAGGAAATGGGTAATATGAGTTCTTCAAATAAGTGCAATACATCATTGGCTTTGGGACCTTAGTACTTATAGCTCTTAAAATCTGTAACAAAAAATGTTGGCAGCTCAAAGATGAAACGTCAGAAACACCATCTTGCAGAAAAAAGTAGCAATGAGAAAGTGAAACTTATTTTGTTATATCTATTTAAATAGACTCGTCAAAAAATAAAAATGATATCGTGAATATTCGGTTTATTCGAAAAATCAGTATTATTCAAAAAAGTATTTGGAAGTTTATTAAAACTTTTAAGGTGGCATTTTCATCAGCATAAAATTGTGCAACTTGACCTGCATTTCATCATCATCATCAACCAGCCACTAAAGTCCAGTGCTGGACGTAGACCTCCCTCGTTTGCTTAACCATAACTCCCTATCTTGAGCTATTTACATTCAGTTACTGTAGACACGCTTTAAGTCGTCATGCCATCTGGTTGGAAGACGGCCTCTGCTCTTGAATGCATCGTGTCTTGGTCTCCATTCTATCAATTTCTTCGTCCATCTGTCATCGTTTAACCTTGCAATGTACCCTGCCCAATTCCATTTCAAAGTGGTTATTTTCTCTAGGGCATCCATGACTTTTGTTCTGTCTCGTACTTCGATATTCGGTACTTTGTCTCTCAGAGAGACCCAACATTGATCTTTCCATTGCTCTTTGCGTTGTTCTGATTTTGCTTACAGTTTTCTTGGTTAATGTTAGCGTCTCCGCACCATACGTTAGAACAGGTAGTACGCATTGATTAAATACTTTTCTCTTCAAACATATCGGAAGTGCCCCTTTGAAAATGTATTTCAATCGTCCATAGGCGGCCCAAGTCAGTCCTATTCGTCTGTTAAGCTCGCAAGTTTGGTTATCACGGCTTATACATATTTCATGTCCCAAGTACATGTAAGCAGTCGTTTCTTCTATTTGATATTGGTTAATATATATTCAGCCGCCAATTACTAGGTTTGTCATCACTTGAGTTTTTGAGATATTGATTTTCAGTCCCATTTGTTCAGAGGTTGCATTCCATTTTTGTAACATTTCTTGTGCTTTATTTACGCAATCGGATATGAAGACAATGTCGTCAGTAAATCGCAGATGGTTCAAGTTTTCGCCATTTATATTTATAGCCAATTCATTTAATGAACATTATATCTCTTCTAGTTTCCAGGATGATGTACATTATAAATTAATACAGTTCGACATTTAAAAAAAAATAGTTTCTACTGCTGTATGATATTGAAATATTTAGTTTGTTGCTTTAAAACCATTTCATTCCATTTTTAATGCTAAAAATAATGCTTACATCCCAATGTAATAGGAGGGTAGAAGATTATCTTCGTGTATTGAAAAGTGGTCATCAAAGAAGGAATAATTAAGGTGGCGCTGCTGTAGCAAAATTTCTACATTTGAAAGAAGCGTCAAAAATTTTTAGAACAGGCAATAATTAAAAAGGGATAGATAAATCTGCGATTTCTACAGGCGCGTGTTGCAGCTCTTTTTTGACTAACTTCACTTTATATCCGCTAACTTCAGTTCGAACCCTTACTGCTTATTAGCGCCAATGTGGGCATTTAGCGAACCCTTATTTTCCTCTTTTCTGTGACAATTGCGCGTCCATATGAAATTGTTCATATAAACCCATGGTACTTGCTTGAAGTGGCGGACCGGACGCTCCGTCGCGGACTGTCCGCTCTATCTGAAAGCGCTGTAAGAGAAGATTCTCCTTACCTCACCTTCCATACAATGTAACAATTTGATTAAAGTAACAAAATCACACTAGAACTATGTATTCTTACAAATAGAACCGTAATCATACCAAAAGGAAGTATGTATATTACACTCACTTTATATTTTCTTTTCAAAAAGAGTGCAAATCGTTTATTATTTATTTAAATTCGATTATTCACAAAGCCATTTTACCCTATGATTTTTCAGTCTTAACAAAAGGATAACTAATAGCTAAAAGTTTACAATATTGGGGATTATCTGTTCAGCGAAAAAATATATGATTTTTTTGACAAAAAAAATCACAATTTTTTTAAAAAATTTAGGAAAATTTTAGGTAGTATTAATTTTACTTATCGTCATGTCATATATTTTCAGGCTGGACAGGCTATCTTCTTACAACAATAGGGAAAAGTTTAAAGACAGTAATTAGGTGGAAAGTAAGTAACTAGCCAGTTTCGACTTAGAAGACTTGTTTACCCATGTGCCTCAGTGGCGTACACATTTTTTTATGGGGATATTTATATTCTTTTTAAAATAACTTATGCACATAATATCATCTTTTCTAGTTTATTTCAGTCTGTAAATAGCTTATTAAAAAGGTGATTGGCAGACTTAAAACACCAAAGTATATTTGTTTAGAATCTTCATATACTTCATTTTTTTGTGCTCATAATAGAAATGCAGAAGAGTTTTTTTTCTTCTTCAGAAGATTTGGTCTCTAAAGATTTAGAAGTTTCTAATACATACATAAGTCTCTAAATAAATTGAATATGTAGTAAGTTAAAAGAAAAAAATGTTCATGTAAATTTCTGTGTATAATAAGTATAGTTTTTATACATATATGAAAAATATAAACCTATAAAATGTCTTAAAATTAAATGAAGTGAAAAGGGCAAAGAGGGAATGTTCTATTTACAACCAACACCAACCATTTTGACAGTTCTCCAAATAAACAAAGGTAAGTAATACTAAGTCAAAGTGTTCAAATAACATGCTGCAACTCTAAGAATTCCATATTATTTCATATAGGTATATTGGGTTTATCCATGTGATGTTCATAAATTATTCAATACCTACTCAACCAAACTCCTATTGAATCAAGCAAAGTAAGTATTATTTAGATATTAGAAACCACTATAAAGATTTCTACAAAAGAAAGTTCCTAGTTACAACCAACACCAACCAGTGACCTTGGCGTGCCTCCATAAAAAGTAAGTAAAGTTAGGGATAAAAGTGCATATAAACTTAAAATGTCATGCAGCAACTAACCGTATACTTGATGTCCGCTGTTTTCGAACATATACCTCTTCGAGGCATAACTAGTGGGCGGCTCGGACACTGGCAAAGGGGGTGGACTTTCTGCCAAATTATTTATAAAATTAGAGTTCAAAAATCAGAAATATTATTAAGAGTATAAACAAACCATAATAAAAACGTAGAGTTGGTATTGAGAAGTCCATTGTTTTTTTTATTATGTTTTATAATATAAGAATGTATAATGAATTACATTTTCGATTTCATTAGTAGTTACAGAAGATTGCCATTTAAAAATACCATAGACTATAAGGTTTCATGATCAAGATCAAAGCTTTCAATTTGACAATAAACAATCATATTGCTTCAAAATGAGTCTTTAATTGGCATATTGAAAAATATTCACATGATATTATGTATATTTGCACAAAGTTTTATTATAGAGATTCTATATTTTTTGATGCTTGTAAGACAAGCAATTGTCAGAATTCGTCAGCTACCTCTTTGAATAAAAAGATTAAGGAAGAAGTATAATTCTATCCAATACTATCCACGTAATCATGCATGGTAGACAGAATCGACATCACAGGTCCCTACCCTTGACAGTTGTTCATGATACAAAGAGAATACAAGGTATGATATTGCGCAGGTTGGTCACTACGTCACTGGTGATAAACGGCACCATTGGTCGGCAAGCTCCGCGTGCCAATTTCAAATTGTCAAACAGATGACAGATAATAAATGTGAAAATAATTTTTCAAATGTCAAGCTCGATGATTTGACATAACTTTTGAGGTTATGTCCTAACTGTTCCCTATTTTAGGTCTTTTTTTATTAGTGGCAATTGAACAATATGGATATTTTTTTACCACCTGTGACGTCATACGCCATTATGACGTCACAGGTGGTATGCGCAAACTTAAAGAAATTGGAGCCGCTATCGATCATACCTTGTTTTCTTTGTACCATGACAATTGTTTGACGTTCTATTGAAAATTTTTAATTTGATTTGAAATGTTGTGGATTTGTCTGTCTTACTGAGCTTATTTTATCTTCATTCCTATCTTTTCAATAGGGTATGTGGATACTTGTGGTGCTTGTAAATAGTTATTATAACTTATCAATTTTTATTAGAAATATATATTTTTATAACAATTTTAATAACTACTAACATTTATTACCAACGTTAAATAAAACAATAAATTATTGAGTCATGTTTGAGTCTACCCTGCATTATATTTTTACACATTTTAAATAAAATTAGAATAGCACTGATAAACCGGAATTTAAGTCAGCCATATTAGGTTCCCATCGCGCTCAACCCAATTTTTTGATATTCTCCTTTCTTAATCTCTTGTTTAAAGAACTACCCTAACTCACATGACACTTGACAGCATTTTCAATTTTAGTTAATATATTTTTTTCATAAATCTGTCAACACGCCGTAAAAACTAGAACCGATTGATAGCTGATTATTAGGGAAAAGTTTAAAAAGGTTTAACAAAAAAAAGTACTAAATTTTTTCTCATAAAGAAGGATCCTTAACGAAAATTTTTATTACAGAAATATACTATTACAAAAAATAAACCCGTTTATATCAATACAAATTGAAAATAATTGAAATTTTACAAAAATGTAAGGTATACATTTAAAATACCTGAGACACAACTCAACTGTAAATAAATTAACATAAATATAATTCATTATATACATAGAGGCATATTTAAATAAAGTCTATAATGAAATTTATTTTTGAATAACATCTCTACAATGATTTAACGATACTAGCTGAGAAAATTATTGTTAATAGTCGGAATGGAAGACATGATGTTAGTGGGAGAACAAGTTTTTTATTTTACCTAAAGTATGCCGGCTTGACTGCGAGCTTACGCTTCCATTGCTTGAAACGGTTTCGTGTCTCAACGTCACACCATCACCAACGTCTGGACTAGATGTTCGACTCGACTGTGAACTTATCTCGTCATGTTCCTATGGAAAGAATAATATTGTTAATATAAAAATACATGACACTTCAAGTATTAATAATCAACATACCAGGCGCATCTCTATGAATTACATCATATATCAAACAAATTATTGACTTTTTCAAATAAAAAAAATAGCAATTTAAATTTCAATCTAGAGTGCCGTGGACATAAATGTAAAGACAATTTGACTCGAAATACAAAGTATGTGGTACCAAATTATTCGTAAAAAATGTTTTTTCCGCATATGCTAATGAGCCACCTTCCTTCCATTTGAAGGAAGGCGCCCATATTAAAATATGTTAATAAAAAGTTGTCAGGCAGTTCTTTTAGTTTTAAAGTAAAGGAATTTTTCCAATTTTTTTTATCTCAAAAACTGCGACTGACTGATTTTGATGTTATTACAAATTTTGTTGCAAATATTCCTAATCTTAAATTGAAAACCGCGTTTCGCTAGCTACTGTAATTTTGGAGCTACGATTTTTTAAAAATTTTAACCCCTTCCCATACACCCTTACCAACCCCCCACCTCCACCAAAAACTAATAGCCAGATTCTCGGGTGCCACAATATTTTTGTGCCAAATTTGGTTAAAATCGGTTTAGCGGTTTTTGAGTTATCGTGTTACAGACGGACAGACAGACAGATAGACACCATGAAAATATTTTGTATTTAGGTCATTTATGACCCAAATAACTCATTTTGAGTGAAATTAAAAAAACTTTTTTTTGCCGATCTTAATAGCCTACCATACCTATTGGTATGGTCGGCTAAAAATTGAGTTATATACTCACACTATATAGACACTATATAGACACCATGAAAATATTTTGTATTTAGGTCATTTATGACCCAAATAACTCATTTTGAGTGAAATTAAAAAAACTTTTTTTTGCCGATCTTAATAGCCTACCATACCTATTGGTATGGTCGGCTAAAAATTGAGTTATGATTAAAAATTAGACATTAGACGACCAAATCTAATTTTCCCAAACTCCCTGAATAAAAATTAATGATTTTAGCACAGCCATGGCACCCTAGATTGAAATTTAAAACGTATTAAGCTATTTTTTAATGGAAGATATCAAGTTGACATTCTATTCAGAATGTAATTTTCTATCATATAAAGTAAAAAAATACAGGGGGTATAATTTAAAAATCAAAAGTTGTAGTCATAGGAAGTGACCGAAAGTAATAATTGAATACGGCCATCAATCCCGATTTATGTCTTGTAATAGAAACATACCAAATTTCGTTTTATTATCTGAAAAAATAAAAAAGTTATAGGAGTGAGCCACTTTTGAGAAACACCCGGTATATAACAAAGGAACAGAAGTCGAAAAATGTATATAGGGAAATTAAAACAACTTTGGATGCATGTCATCAATGACACCATGCGTCGTCTTATGGAGTTTGCTGATGGTCGTATTCTGATGTGCAACCAAAGTTATTTTAATTTCCCTATACCGGGTGCGTCTGAAAATTGCCTCACCCTTATAACTTTTTTATTTTTTCAGATATAACAATGATATTTGGTATGTTAGTATATGACATAAATTGGGATTGATTGACGTATTCAATTGTTTTCGGTCACTTCCGGTTTCACCGGAAATGACTACAACTTTTGATTTTTAAATGGCACCCTCGGTATTTTTTTACTTTATTCGATAGAAAATGACGCTCTGAATCGAATGACATATCATATGTCAACTTTTGACATTTTGGCATATGGTTTATTTGAAATTGCAACATGTGGTTCATAACAACAATTTGACTCAAAATACCAAGTGTGTGGTATCAAATTATTCGTAAAAAAATGCTTTTTCCAAATATGCTAATGAGCCACCCTCGTTCCATTTGAAAAAATTGAGATATGATTAAAAATACGATTTGGGCATCTTTTAACCGGTCAGGACAAGACACTAAAAACATTAGACGATCAAACCTATTTTTCCAAGACTCCTTGATTAAAAATTAGTGTTTTTAACAGTCATGGCACTCTAGATTGAATTTTAAAATAGAATTTGTTTTTGAGTGACTATGTCAAAAATTGACATATGATATGTCATTCGATTCAGAATGTCATTTTCTATGGAATAAAGTAAAAAAATACTGAGGGTGCTATTTAAAAACCAAAAGTTGTAGTCATTTCCGGTGAAACCGGAAGTGACCGAAAACAAGTGAATATGTCAATCAATCCCAATTTATGTCATATACTAACATACCAAATCTCGTTGAATTATCTAAAAAAATAAAGAAGTTATACGGGTGAGCCTCTTTTGAGACGCACCCGGTATATGGAACAAATTTCAAAAAAATAATAAATAAATGTTGTCAAGTTTAAATATACAAAAGCAAAACTGCTCAATATTACATATAAATTTAATTTATTTTTTTTTAATTAAAAAATAAATAATAAAAAGTCAGTAGCGCACGTTTTTTTTTTGAAAAATATTCCAGTGATAACTGAATAACCTAAACGTCCCTGATAATATATCGACACTTTTTTAGCGTTAAAATATGTGGCACTTGTAGTAACTTTTACCCCCAAAATTTTATTTGAATCAATAAAAGTACTTGGAAGAAAATTATAATAATTCGAAAGATTATTAAGACTTTAACACCCTGTAGCTACGAAATAAAGCAGAATCGGACCTATGTTGATATGTGTATATCTCCCCCCGAGAGATGACACATGTTTTTAAAACACCCTGTATATATTTGATATCAATTAAACTTTTAGTTACGTAATCGAGGACGCGATTTTTAAATTCATTGTTGCCAACCATGGACATATTCGGCGCCGGGCTGACTAACTGAAATTTCTAGGGATTAAGGTGGTAGCTCTGCTGTAAAAAAAAGTCAAGTTGCCACATTTATTTATTTATTTCCTGACATTGTCATTCGTTTTGACACTTTAGTTTTGTATAACGAGTTTTTAGTTTAAATAAATAGTGTTGTAAATTCTTTCAGCTTAAGAATGTTTACTAGCAGACCTTGCAGTCGAACATGAATCGTTTTGTTGATGTAAATAATAACTGTTTATATATTTATAATTAATTTATTTATGTTTCCTAAAATATTTTGATAAAAGAAAATATGTAAAAGTGGACAACGCTGTGCCAGTCAAGCTTAATCACGCGACTAAAAGTTTATTTGATATAAACTATATCATGCATTTTTAAAAAACTGGTTCACTTATATTAATTTACCTTTTGTATTTCGAAATGCAGCAACTGTTGACTAGGCGGCAACCTCGCTCTGAAGTTGATTTTGTTCACCCAATCCATCATTTCGACCTCGGAGTTACACGAGAACAAGAACTCCGCCCCGTCGGTTGTGTTCAACCTGAAGGTGTACTTTCTCTTGTGATAGTCCTCGGCCACTGAACATCTGGCATTGTGAATGTTCAGAGGTGCGCCACTGGCTTTGCTCCCGGCGAAATCGATTTTGTTCTTGAAAAAACACAATAACTGACCGCAGAGGACAGTGTAGGATGTCCTCCACGTTCGGTTCGAAGCTCTCTTTGAACCAGCCAAGAGGGTTTGTTTCCTTTCTAGGAACGCTTCTGCTTCTGCCGGGGGTAATACACCATCTGAAAGAAAGATATGACGTATACGATACGATAATATAGATAGATAATTTCTACAAAAAAGTCCCGTGGGTATTTCGGCATTTGCACTCTAAGAAAATCTACAAAATAAAATAGTTATTTTTTGTTTACACTGCTGCGTTAATCCAACGGAGACCAACTTGTCAGCAGTGATTTACTAATAAACAAATTTGCCTAACGAACAAAATAGTGCTTAACGTTTCGGGAAATATATTTGTTCTCCTCGTCGGAATAAAAAAAAACTCTTTAAATACAACTATTCAAGAATACCTATTTAGAACATGATATTTTTTTTCAACTTTAGTTTTTTTAATAAAAAGAACATCCAGATCCTTAAATGTTTGAATTAAAGATCATAAAGATTATTTAAGAAAGGGCAATTTTCGCAAATCTAAGATTTGTCAGCATTCATGGAACACAGGGCGCAGAGTAGATTTTAACATAGAGGTGTGTAGTTCGTGAGCGAACTAGTTCCAATGAATTATTCCGACCCCGGAATGAAAGGAACTAGTTCCCGGTTTGTCAAAGAACTAGTTCCTCAGGATCTATTCCGGGATCGAGACTGTGACCGATATAAATAATAATATGCGATGGCGACGGATCGACCAGCTCGTTCGTAGTAGTGATGGGCAAAACTGTTATTTTTAGATAACAGTTGAAACTGTTATGGTTATTTATAAAAAACAGCTTAAAATAACAGCTTAAAAATAACAGGTTTCTTTATTTTACTGCTAAATATCTGAAAGAGTATGAGGCAGTCACCGCCAGGCGTATTAACGCAGTTGCAAGTTGCAACAGTGACGTGCTCGGTGGTAGTATTTCCAGGGTGTCAAAATATTTCTAAATATCGATTATTTTCTAAAATACCTCTCTAAAAACGGTGGTTGTTTACAAATAAGCGCTGTTTACAAATTGCGATATAAAAAAAGCCAAAATTCCGCCACTCGTCTATACCTATACATTCCGTCCTCCTACACCCTACCCCTCGATCCGCGTAGACCCTGAATTGCGTAGCAGTGTACAGGGTGCATCTCACTCGACGGGCGAGAAGCTCTTAGTGATGATTTTACCATTTGCGGTCAAAAAATAGCAATATAAGAAAATGTGTAGTATATTCTTCATAAGTAAACCAACTACACACTAGAGTTCGAATTAATTTTACAGTTAAACTAGTGTATACCCGCGACTTCGTTCGGGTCGAATTAATAATTTCTAATGGTGATGATAAAGCAAAACAAGAATTTCCATTAACATACAAACTGGATAAAATTTTCTCACATTTGCCAAAAATAAGCTTTCTAACGTCGAGCAGTTTAAGCAGAATCGTGGTTAATCAATTACTGAACTTTTTGGAACACCCTGTATGATGTTTTAAAAAATTTCAAAATATGTAAAATAAACAAAATAAATTATGCGTGTCCAGGCGTTTTCCCGAAAGACTAACCGTTTTTTAAATAACAAATATTGTAATATTTGAGGGGCGTTTTCACCCTGTTGGAATTAGAGATTCGAGAAACCCCTCCTTATCGAACCTCAACCCCACAGTCAACCGTTTGCAACAAATCAGCTTTAAACGTCCAGCAGTTTAAGCAGAATAGTGATTACTCAATGGTCATATTTTATGAAACACCCTGTATATATTTTTAAAAAATCTTAATATATGTAAAACAACATGATAAAATATACGTGTTTTAAGAGTTTTTCCGAAAAACTCACCGGTTTTTAAATAAAAAATATTCTAATATTTGAGAGTAGTTTCACCCCCTTAGAATTCGAGTTTCGAAAAATCCCTTCTTATCGAACCTCTACACACTAAAGTCAATCCGTTTTCCAAAAATCAGCTTTTTACGTCAAGGGCTTTAAGCAGGATCGTGATTAATCAATGACCAGATTTTTCAAAACACCCTGTATACATTTTTAAAAAATCTTAAAATATTATTCTGAAAATTTTTCAGAATAAATAAATACCTAAATATTGAAACTTAATAAGTAAGCACTGAAACATACAGCGCCATAATATCTCGACCTCCGTCCATTATGCTCGTAACTGGTTGAAACAGAATGTATCTAAAACAACTGATGCGTTATTCCCCAACCTGTTTCAAACCTCCATCGACAATCGACCGATGCAGCAGCGTTCCTTTCCCACTCCGATTATCTCGACCGCCGCCCTGTTATGCTCGTAACATGCGCCAGCCGGACCCAAAGGAACTATAAAAGACTAGTTTACGTACGGATCGGCCAGCGCGATCGTAGCCCGATGCTATACTCTGTTTTTTTTTCTCAGGTAAGATTTCGACAGACGATGACAGAAAAAATGCAGATGACGTCCATACCAATCCATTTATTTAACTAAAAAAAGTTTCTAATATTTTTTAAGTTAACTATGGATGGGTTTATATATAAATCCGTCATGCATCATCTCTTGTTGCTTTTAACCAGTTTTATTGGTTTATTTCAATAATGACAGATGACGATCATATTTCAATATTATTGGTTTGACGGAAAGATGAACGACAAACGAACGATGATGCGTGTGAACTTGTCTTAAGATTTTTGAGAGTTGTCAAAACTCCTGCCAATTTATAGGTTATAATTTTGTGTCAAATAGAAATTATAAATATTTTGCATTTTGGACTGTGTTATTACGTGTGCTTCGTGTTTTTTAAAATTAAGTGGAGGAAAACTAGCGGGAAAATTAGGTGTTGACCCAGACCATAGTTTACAGTTAATATTCGGTGCCTAGAGACCGCCAGAGACAGTTTGCCAGAGATTATGGCCAGAGAAATGTATTAGCCACAAATATAGTTTGTATACTATCTTGTAAATGTTACCAAAAACTGGAGTGTCTGTAAAATAGCAGCACACGATAGGTAAATAATAATCATATTGAATAATTATATTGATAAATGTAACAATAAATGCAGGAAGTTGCTTGAGCTTGGAACACGGCTTAAAAGCCGGAAATCTTTTTTATATCTTTTTTGGTATGTGGTGTTTTTTTAAATACACCCTTGCTTGTTTTGTATTAACACATACTGTAATTATTGTTTTTAATAAAATAACTCGATTAGATTTTCTCATTATACAGTTTTATTTACAATATTTTGAAGTAATCACTTGTCACTCAAATTTTAAATATATTAATTTTCTGCTATGCGTTCCAATTGTACCAACTTATTTCTTTGTAAAATAAAATAAACTAGGTAATTTGAAAATAAAATGACAGACACATCTATGACTGTCAAGGATCTTGTCGTTGGATAGACTATAGGCGGGAGTTGAGAGTGCTAGGCGTATATCTCAGACCGAAAGGACTGAGAGGGACTAGAGGAACTAATTAAGACTAGTCACGGCAATCTATTCAGTCGGCAGATCCGAGATATAATACAAGGCGGCGACGATGGATTCGGCTTTGTCTTTTGCCACAGCCCACAGCCGCTAGCCGGCGTAATTACCAGAGAAAATTGCCGTGGATACTTTTAAGGTTTACTTTTAAGAATTTTAGTTTGTTCTTTGAATATTTTATGGGAATGTTTCACTTTAGGTCCCTAAAATTAAGAAATATCTTATAAAACAAAGTAGATATTCTGAGTTTTTAGATAAACCAAAAAGCTTGAAGTGAGGAAAAAAGCGATTTTTCGTAAAATTTTATATATTATCTCCTATTGATGTGTGATATAGTTTTTTAAACTCTGATTTGAGTTTCTTTTTTAATTTTTTTTTATCTGCAATAAAACTTACCTATATGTTTTAACATACGCAATAACACGTCTCGTTATATTTTGTACATTATAAAAATTATACAGATCATACTGTGAATAGTTCTGACTGATAACGAAACCCATTAGCATGAACCAGATATGTCAATATTAGTCGGGAGCTATTGTGAACTAAAGACCTAGTTCTAGGAACTATTCGGGAAGGAACACACGTTCTAAGGAAGTAGAAGAAGGAACTAGTTCGTCCCAAGGAACTAGAATCCCCACCTCTATTTTAACAACGCAAAAATTATTTAATTATTATGAAAGAAGTGATAGCCTCCTCTAAACAAAAAATAAATGAGTTTTTTTTTAATTCTAATATAAATAAATGTATTGCTCAGACATCTGTAGAGGTTAGTAATGTATGGCTATTGCTTCTTTGATTTTAATGAACATAACATAAATAAACATAACATAGGTAAAAATTAAGAACAAATAATCATATATAGAAAGTTTGAGGCTTTTTGGTTTTACCTCATCAAGTAATTGTTATCAGATAGTAATTGTTAGTTTTGAACTTTTACTTTTTTGATATGTTATTTTAACAGAACGTCAACGATTTTTATCTGTTGAAAAAAACTTAAGTATTCTTGAATAGTTGTATTTAGATATTTTAAATAGATTTTTTTTTATTCTTTTTTTGCTTTCGACGAAGAGATATCCTTCCCGAAACGTTGAGTATTTTTTATCCGTTAGGCAAATTTGTTTATTAGTAAATCACTGCTGCCAAGTTGGTCTCCGTTGGATTAACGCAGCAGTGTTTCCAAAAAATAACTATTTTATTTTGTAGATTTCCTTACAATGTAAGTGGCGAAATATCCATAGGACTTTTTTAGAGAGATGAATGCGCCACGCAGAGGTATAGAAATTTTTTAGACAGATACTATTTAAATATACTGTAAATAACACATTTTATTAGTCAACAATTTGGATATAAAACACTTGATTTGATATAACTTACCTGCGTGTCTCGATTTCAAAGAGCCTCTTCGTTTCGTGGTGAAAGATGGCGTTCTTTTCACTGGTTTACCACCTTGAGCTTCCTTCTCCTTCAAACTTTCTGCTCTCTTTACCAACGGCCTGAATCGGTCCCTGTCAAGCATGTGGGCGTACGAATTTGTTTTTCTCACTGTAGCGACCGGTTTGCCTGAAATTATATTAAATTAAAATTGATCAACCCACATATAAAAATCGTAAAATATAGATACACTGACACCTAATAAGTGAACCATGTGTAAACCCCCAAATTTAATGCTCCATCTTGAGAAATTGAAAAACTAATTTAAATTTTGTCATAGACTTGAAATTGCCTTTCAAATTGCTAATTACATTTCAAAACACTTTTATTAAGAATATATAATTATTAATGATAATTACCTCCAGGTGGTGGTGTTGGTGCTGGACCTAAATGTGCCGATGGCAAGGGTGTTAGTGGAGGTCCATAGTGATTTGAGGAAGGTAAAGGTGATGTTTGGCCTATTGGAGCGGGACCCAAATGGGCTGTACCATTTAACTGTTCCCCTGGAAATTGAATTACACAAAATAAATACTTGAATATTAATCATGTAGATATCAACGTGATATGTCTAAATCGAAAATAATTGTTATCAGGTGTTGCCACATCATAACTATTTTGTTGTTATATGTTTTTTGAAAAGCAAAATGACATTGACAGAGGGACAGTCAAATATTTTTTAGCATTAGTTCAGTGCTTTGATTAATTTGTATTGCTTGTCTATTAGAAAGTATCTTACACTATTTAAATATTTATAATAATTTATGAAATATACAGTTATATTATACAATATTACTTTAACAATACTATAAAAAAATATTCTTTTTTAAATGGATACACTCATTTTTCTTAAGCTTGATATTCATGCATCCGTTGTCCAATATTAATTTTATTGGTAGAATTTAAAGACTTTGATTGGTTAGAAAATAATATAGTAGTATAACAGAAAATATATAGCAGACCTAGAATAACCTAAACATAAATCATTCAAATTTGTATCTAAATTAGATCCTACAAAACTTTTAATGAACCAGGTGCTTGAAAAACTCTGCATAAAAGTGAATATGTCTTAAGAATTGTTGTTCTGTCATGTGAGAATTATGAAATCTATTAATAAGAAATAAATACCTGGAACGTTAGCATAAGAAGGTTCGACTTCGCCAGACTCTTGCTTCCTAAGTTTCGTTATTCTATCTCTCTCCAAACGTTTCCGTTGTTCTAACCTTTCCTGTTCTACTCTCTCTTTCTCCGCCCTTCTCGCCAGCTCTTCCTGTTTCAACTGTTGCGCGAAAGCTTCTTCCAGAAGAGTCATCCTCTTCAACGCTTCGAACTTGTCTTCTTGCGCTTTGACAGTTTCTTCAAAGTCCTGATGTTTTCTTATTAAATCCTCCACCTAAAAATCGACACATAAAAAAAAGAACTAAGAAAGAAAAAGTAATATAGCACCTGCAAAATACTATCTCCAACTTTTCCTTCTCTTAAAATACTTTCGCGAAGTATTAACCAATTTTCCAACGTACTCGCGTCGCGCTTGAACGTTTGAACGTCTAAATTCATAGCATAAATAACATTTCTTTGGTTCCAGATATTGCTAAGTAGTTCCATTCTTTGTTGGAGAATTAGAATTTTGTCTTCTATGTCCTGCGCTAGAGGGTGTTCCTTATCTATAAAAGCTTGACCAGTGGAATAGAAATTCGTGAATACTTGATAGCGACTCTCAATCTCGCTCTTGTATTCCTTATGTCTTTCTATAAGATTTTCGGCTTCTTTATAATCTTGAGGTAAGTCTGGAGTGGTGATTTTAGCTAACATCTCATTAATCCAGGCTCTGCAATAATGTAAAAAAAGTTTCAATGATCTAAATGTTAAATGTTTAATATTTAAACATATATTAACAATTGCGATAAAAATTAAAGTTAAGACATTTATCAGCGACTTCTTACTTAGACTTAAATTTGCCTGATGAACGAATTTATTTAACGCTTAAACCAGAACAACCACTTTGTTAGACGCAATCAATTAGAGATTGCAAATGTGATAACAAACATTTTCTTATAAAAATAGAAATAATATGTACAGGGTGGGTCAAATTGGACGCTTTTAAAGGGAAACACTCTTTACTATAATAGCAGATAGACAAAAACTAATATCGGTGTCTGGAGTTACGTCAAAAATGTGAATTTTTAACAAATCGCTGTAACTTTTTTGCTATAGAAAATTTTATATCTTTATGAAAACATTTCCAAAGCACCTTTTCACATAGAATTTAACGATTTAAGTATAATTTTCTTAAAATTAATAATTAAAAGTTATCAACAGAAAAAATGATTTTTTATTTGAGACACCCTGTATATTTTTAATTAACTGAAAAGGACTTAAAATTACATTTCCAAAAATATAGCACACTTGATTTTTTGTTATAGTCCCCCTCAAAATACAGATGTTTTAAAAGTTCGCTATTTTTAATTAGTAGGCTTTGGAACCCTTATTGATGATCTGCCCCTAATGGAACTCGAAAACATATTTTTCAAGGAAGACGAGGCACCACCGCAGAACGCTGAAGTTATCAGCAAATTTTTGCAGTCAATTTCGAGAATAATTGAATAGCTAATCAAGATCCTAGCTGTTGCCCGCCGAGGCCGCCGGACTTATAGCCTATGAATTTTTATCTTTACTGAAGAATAAAGGTTCTTATTTTTAAATTGCTTGTATAATCTAGACAAAAATTAGAAGTACTTAACGGTTATGCGAGGGTATCTCTCACCTCCACTGAGTTAATGAATTCCGCGAGAAATGTCCAAAAACAGTCCCGTCTGTCCATAACAGAAAACGGTCGACATGTCGAACACCTGTAGCAAAATCTCATGTCTTTGTTTGCTATTTATTTTATTAGATATAGTTTAAATTGTTATAAAATTCTGAATCTCCTATTGCAAATATTATTTTCGTTTCAATTGCTGCTCACAGCTAGAATTTTTTTGCATTACAGCCGGCGCCGTTCAAAGCCTACTTATTCAAAGTGGGTGAATTTCTAAAAACTCTATATCTCGAAGAGGAATCGCGCAAAATATCAAGTATGATATATTTTTGGAAGGGTAATTTTAAATTCTTTTCAATGAATTAAAAATATATAGGGTGTCCCAAATAAATCAAATTTTCTGTTGATAATTCTTAAATTATTAATTTTACAAAAATTTTACTTAAACCATTAAATTCTAGGTAAAAAGGTGTTTTGGACATGTTTTCATAAAAATACAAAATTTTCTATAACAAAAAAGTTACAGCGATTTGTTAAAAATGTACATTTTTGAAAAACACCCCGTAACAGATATTGTTGTGATGTTTTCGATAAAAACTGAGCTCCAGACACCGATATTAGTTTTCGTCTATCTCCTATAGAAAAGGGTGTTTCCCTTTAAAAGCGTCCAATTTGGCCCACCCTGTACAGGGTTATAAATGTCCGCAACAAATGTTATAGAGTAATTTGAAAAAATTGTATACATTTTCTATTATGATACCAAAGATTGCTACCTATTTTTTATACAAGCATACTTACAATAAATCTTGGTATTCATCAAAGTACGTCTGCAACTGTTCACTTTGTAGAAGATAGTCCCGTTCTTTTTCAACTTTAAGCTGCAAGTCCTTCCAAACTGTCAACGTGTCCAATTTCTTATCGTCAATGTGTTCCTTGGTATCAGGAAATTCGAAAATCAATCTGTCTCCTTCTTGCTCGACAAAGTCTACCCTATCTCTGATAGCCTTCATTTCTGTCTCCAAAGCTTGATGTTTTCTGAGTAGCTGTTGTATAGTTTCGGAATCCTGGATGTAAGCGCCGAAAAGCAAATCTGCTTCTTTTTCTTGAATCCACGATATAACTTCTTCGGCCGTCCTGTCGAACAAATGGACTTGTTTGGCTCCGGCCAAAGCTTCTTTTCTGGCGTTCGCTAGTTCTACAAGATCCGCCCAAGTATTTTGCAATTCGATTACTTTTTGTTGCACGTCGGAACTGTAACTGCTCTTAGCGTCAATAATTACGTTGCCGTTTTCGATGCACTGGGTTACACGCGGTTCGCTATTTATTAGGCTGGCATAGAACGTTTCGAAGGCTTGTATCAAAAGTTCGACGTGCTCCAAGTCGTTACCGTATTCTTCGAGGTCAGTTTTATTAGTTTGGTCACGCATCCAATCTTGAACTTCGTTACATTCGTGAAGGAATCCGTAAAATTGTAGGGCTTCGCTCAAACGCACTTCTCTTTCTGATACGAGTTTACTAAGATCCTCAAATTCTCTTTCCAAAGTGGTCTAAAAATATATAATTTACTTAATATTATATTACTACAATACCGGGTGCGTCTATAACTCTTTTACTTTTTCAGATAAAAAAAACAGATTTAGTATGTTAGTATATGACATAAATTAGGATTGATTGACGTATTCAATTGTTTTCGGTCACTTCCTGTTTCGCCGGAAATTGTTACAACTTTTGATTTTTAAATGGCACCCTCGGTATTTGTTTACTTCATTCGATAGAAAATGACATTCTGAATAGAATGACATATCACACATCACATGTCAACTTTTCAGCGGTTCATAATGACAATTTGACTCGAAAAACCAAGTGTGTGGTATCAAATTATTCGTAAAAAAATGCTTTTTCCAAATATGCTAATGAGACACCCTCGCTCCGTTTGAAAAAATTGAGATATTATTAAAAATACGATTTGGATATCTTTTAACCGGTCAGGACAAAACACTAAAAACATTAGATAATCAAATCTACTTTTCCAAGGTTCCTTGATTAAAAATTAGTGTTTTTAACATAGCCATGGCGCTCTAGATTAAAATTTAAAATATAATTTTTTTTTAGCGAGAATGTCAAAAGTTGACATATTATATGTCATTCTATTCAAAGTGTCATTTTCTATCGGATAAAGTAAAAAAAATACCGGGGTGCCATTTAAAAATCAAAAGTTGTCATAATTTCCGGTGAAACAGAAAGCGACAGAAAACAATTGAATACGTCAATCAATCCTAATGTATGTCATATACTCGCATACCAAATCTCGTTTTATTATCTGAAAAAATAAAAAAGTTATAGGGGTGAGCCACTTTTGAGACGCACTCGGTATAGCTTATATAACTCACCTTTTTCTCTGCTATTATTTCAGAGTCAAAGTGCGCCCTTTCAATCAACTTGTCAGCGGTATCCTTCAATCTGTCAACTGTTGCTTTGAAAGTTTTTATTTCCGAAGTCAAAGCTTCTAATTTACGCTGTAAGGACTCAACAGAATTTTCGTCCTTTCCTACTTCTCTAGTAGCTAAGAAAGGTCTCTTTTCATTTATCCAAGCCAGTGCTTCTGATACTTCTTGATAGAACTACAAAAATTAACGTAAATGAAGAAGACAAAAAAATAAAAATTAATCCCAGCCTAGTCATTCTCATATGTTACGACAATAAACTTTGTTAGCCATGAAATTCGCAATATTTTATTAATTATATGAACAAAATGTTTTAAACTTTTAATATACAATTAATTTTATTTATAAACCGTTATATTTCTAAACCACTCAAGAAAACACTAACAAATTATATATTTTTGAAATAGGAAAAAAATCTATATTTAACTCACAACATGTCCCAGAAATAAGTGCAAGTATTTTAACTGGTAGTATAGTTCAACCCCAGAAACACGCATATGAGGTTTTTACGCGAAATTTTTTTTTTGAAAATTCGGAATTTTTTGAATTTTTTTTAGTTTTTAGTTAAAAAACATAATGTCTTGATAATATGGCAATGGTAGTAGATTAAATTTACAAGAAAGAAAATCCAGAAAAGATCCAGTGGTTCCCAAAATTTGAGCAAAAAATCATTTTTTTTGGAAATTTTCCAAGTAAAATAACTCCGTTATTTTGGACTTATTTGAAAAACGATAAAGAGAAAATTTGAGTTCTACCTCCCTTTAAAATACTTGCAGTTATTTCTGGGACACCCTGTATAGTTAAGTTAGGTAAATTGATTATAATTTACAGTTATGATGGATTTTTGTTATTTCGAAAATTAGAATGTGGCAATTCAGATATCGCTATCATAATTAAAACTTTTTTAGCCGTATTTATGGAAATAGCCGGTGACACCCTGTATAAATGTCCTACAAGAATAAAAGATAATATACACGGTGTTTTTTTCCCAAAAGCAAACTTTGTATCACTTGACAGTTTTGCAATGCTCATTTTTTTATTCTAATATAAAATAAATTCACCAAAAAACCTGCAACTTTTAAGTTTTTTGACAGATTTACAAAATAATGAAATAAAACCAAAAGTAAAATATAACCAATCACTCAGTACTTGGTCATAATAAAATCTTAAAATTGATTTTGATCCTTATATTTTTTCTATATATTTTTTTGTTTCTCAATCTAATTCTAACAGCCCTTTCAGATGGAGCGGAGCGTCCGCGACTTCGAGCAAATATCATGAGCTTATATGAACAATTTCACATGAGCGCGTATGCTCCGCCCGACGGAGTTCGCCCGACGGCTATCTTGAAAAAACACGACGGACGGTCCGTCGCGGACGCTTCGCTCCATTTGAAAGCGCTGTAAATGAATTTATCAACATATATAACATATATATTTGATACCAATTAAACTTTTAGTTACGTAATCGAGGGCGCGATTTTTAAATTCATTGTTGCCAACAATGTTGATTCAGGTGGTAGCTCTGCTCTAAAACATGTCAAGTTGCCACATTTATTTATCTATTTCCTGATATTGTCATTCGTTTTGACACTTTAGTTTTGTATTACGAGTTTTTGGTTTAAATGACTTGCATTGTGATACTTTAAATTTATTTTTTTTTACTAGCAGACCTTGCAGTCGAACATTGTTCTTTTTAGAATATCTTTTAGTGCGAAGTGTACAAAATAGCTTAATAGCCGTAAAAAAACTGATCGCAACTTTATTAGAATATTTTGAACGAGAAAGCGGTAGTAATAGCTCTTTATGTCTCTTAAGTCGCTGTTAAGAAGGTGAGTTTTGTTGATGTAAATAATAACTGTTTATATATTTATTTATAATTAATTTATTTTTCTTTCTTAAAATATTTTGATTAAAAGAAAATATGTAAAAGCAGGCAACGCTGTGCCGGTCAAGCTTAATCACGTGACTAAAAGTTTATTTAATATGAGCTTATAAACAGATCCCCGTAAAGTATATTTTATCAAAATAATTTAAAGTACTTACTGTATGGGCTTCCAAAGCATCTTGAAGACGCAACCGTCTGATACTAGCTAAATCACGTACTTGTGTTAATCGGTTCTGTACCAGATTTGCTGTATCTTTTATAATATGTGCCAAAGGATGATTAGCTCTGGTCAGATTGGTTGCTCTGGAAACTAAGTTTGTTACAATAGGTTCCCTAGAGGCTAGCTCAGCTTCCACGGTCTGATGTTTCTTGTGCAAGCTCTGCACAGATGACAGATTATTGCCTAATTCTGTCGAAGAACAAATAACTTCCCGTTCTGCAATCCACTGAAGTTCGTCATCTGCGTCTCTTTTGAACTGGAACAGCATTGCCGAGGATTCCAGAAGATCTCTGCGAATTTGAAGAGGTTCTTTTAGCTGATGATATCTCGTTATAACTGCCTCAGCTTTTTCTTTAATCTGTGGAGCCATGAAATGACCACTTTTAACAAACTGCTCAGAACCTTCATGTATCTGTTCACAGTTTTCTATATGTTGTTGAATATCTTTCTCTAGAGTAATGTGACGCTTTAACAAACTGCTGGCAGAAGCCAAGTCTTTACCGGTTTCGGCCGAGTTAAGGTAAGTCTCCATTTCAGATAACCAAATTTCGAATTCTTCAACTGATCGGATAAATAGAAGGGCTTGATATGCTTCGCTTAGCCTATCGCGTTTAAGATGAGATAACTCCAGTAAATGTTTCCAGTCGTTTTCTAACTCGTCCAGTCTGATTCCAATCTCTTTTGCGGCATAGTGGTCGCTGCCTATCAACTCCTTGCCTTCTTCAACGACACTTTGAATTCTTTCTCCACTAGCAACCACTTCAGCCTCAAAGGTAGCGTGTTTTTGAATTTTATTCTGTAAATTGCTTGGATCTCGATAATTTTCATCCCTTGCAATTGAAAGTTTCTGACTTAGCCAAATTTCCACATCATTAATAGTATGCAAGAACTTTTGTAAACTTCGGGATTTTAACAATAAATCTTTACGCTCTGCGCTCTTTTCTAGCAAACGATCTTTTCTACTTAATATAGAATGAAGCCTCTTTGAAACCTCTGAGCTTGGTTTTAGATCAGTAATTTTATGAGCCATTTTTGATAATTCTTCTATCCTCACCAATTGTTTTTGCAACATTATTTCAAAATCTTCATGTTTTCTTAATAATGTTTCTACCGCTCTCGGGGTATCTCCTAGATCGTCGTTATTTAAGAATGCTTCTTTAACAGCAAACCAACTGTTGAGTTGATTCGCTTGTTCCTTGAAATCCTGAATGTTATATTCGTGCGTAAGTTCTTGATTTGCTTCCTCCCAAGCGATGACAATACTTTCCCCTAATTGTTGTAATCTCGCAACATAATTAGGAATTTCTGGGTAGTCTGTCTCTGGGCATTTCTGGCCTTTGGCAATAAGATTTTGCAAAGCATCGTGTCGGCCATTTATCTCAGCCAATAGTTCACGGTGAAGTTCCAACAAGGCTTTAGCATCAGCTACACTATTAGGTTTATCATAAGCTCCCATTCTTTTAATCGTTTCGTTAACCCAAAGTTCAAGTTCCTTAAAGTCGGATCTGAATTTCTCTTGTACGTAGGCTTTTTGAAGAAGTTCCTTACGTTTAGATTTGAGGGTCGTGAGTGATATTAATAATGATTCCAAAATACTAAGCTTGCTTCTTATATGTTCTTCACTATGAGGGTACTTAGATATAAGTTTTCCAGCTGCTCTATGATGATCTTTGCGAATTTTAGCATCGATTGCCGATATTTCAGACTCTAAAGCCTCGTGTTTTCTTTGGAGAGCCTCTACTGCTGCTAGATTTTTTCCGACATCCTCAATACTCATAGATTTGGATTTTTCGTTAAGCCTGTCTATGGTGTCCATAACGTCACGGTCAAATATGTGGATTTCTAAAGCCGCCGCCAGTTTATTTCTGTAATTCGTTAAAGCGCCTTGAAGAGACTGCCATTTTGTGATAAAGGCATCTCTTCTTCTAACCACATCGATTTGTCCTTGACGAGCTAGCTTCTCGCATAAGGAATCAATAGTTTTAATTCTAGCATCGTCGATTCTCATATCGCTATCTACGTCATCCAGTTTTCGCTGAAGCATATGACAGTGTTCGTAATCTCTGCCCGTGTCTCCCGCTAATATCATGACTTCCCTTTCACGAATCCAGGCTTCCATCTTTTCGAGTAGACTGGTGAATTCCAGAATATCTTGTGCTTCCTCCAACCCTTTCTTTCTCAAATTGACTTCTTTAAGGAAAGCGGACCAAACTCGGTAGAGTTCATCGAGTCTCTTCTGTATGTCGGGACTAGCCTGATGTCTTTTGGCAATCAATTTCTCACCATTTGATTGTATTTCTTCGATCCTTGCGACGTTGGCAGACACCTCAGCGTAAAAGGCTTGATATCTTTGAAGTGCCTTAATTTTTACATCTAATGGTACGTTATCGTTTGTTTTGCCTTCTAGATCTAACTTCTTTTGCTTCTCGGATATCCAACTCATGGCTTCAACAACGTCTCTGATAAATTCTACATAAAGTAGTTCATCCATAATTCTTTGTTTTCTTTGAATGCATAGCTGACTAATACGTTCGCGTTTCTTTCTAATTTCATTTAATTTCCTTGACACTTGGTCGCTTTCAAAGTGGTTTTGGTTAAGTAGTTTGTTTCCTGACTGAACAAGGGCTTCCAAGTTTCTGTCTTGAATTGCAACCAATTTCTCAAACTCTTCGTGCTTCTTGAGTTGATGAGTTACATCATCAACAGTGTCTCCGAAGTCTGCCTTAGACAAAGTAACCTCATGTGAATTGGTGGCATCTTCAATAAGCTTAGCTTCTCGCAAGAATACGTACAAGTCACATAATTGTTCTAGGCGAATTTTCTTTAATTGCCAGGCAGTGTATAACTTGTCGCGTTCTTGAATTAATATTTTGTATTTCTCCACCGCCTCTTGTGCAGCATAGTGCCCAGTTTGTTCCATTGCTGCCAAGTTTTCAGTTGCCATTTGAAAGTCGCCTTCGCGCGCGTCAATTTCTCCTTTGAGTGCTTCATGTTCTGCTTTCAAAATCTGGGCGCTCATAGCATTTCGAACAGGTTCTTCTGCTCCTATCGCTAGTCTCAAGTTGGTTGCCCAGTTTGTAAGGTCTCTAACTTGAGAAAGGAATTTCTGCAAGTCCACGCTGGCTTGAAGTTGGTCTTTTCTTTGGTCAGTTCGATCTTTCAATTTGTTCCACGCAGTCACGACTAACTCTTGTTGCTGCTGAATATTGTTCTTGTTCTTAGGGTAAACATTCAACAGTTTTGAGGCATCTTCTACTAAAATTTGTAACTGAGCCTCAAGTGCGACAAGTTCATTTTCAAAGGTTTCGTGCTTTCTCAGAAGAGCAATGGCTGAATTTAGATCTCTTCCTAGATCAGTACCTAATGCTGCGTTTTTGGCTTGTATACGTTGCAATGCTTCTGCGACATCTCTGTGGAATCTGTGGATTTCTCCAGCCGCATTAAGGCGTTCTTCTCGTCGTTTGACTTGTTCGTGTAGGTTATCCCATGATTCCCTAAAAATAAAAGGTGTTAATACATACCGCAGTTTGCATATTCGTTTCTAAATACAAAAGTTTTAAAAGTAATTCTTGATCGACTACAATGATAATATTGGTTACCTGATTTGCTCATGTCTTTTCTGCACATCTTGACATGCTTCTGAAGGGACATGGTCAGTTCTAGAACAAGTTAGTACCAACACCAAATAAGAATGAATATTATACAACTGTGCGATAGAAATACATATTTATAAACGATCTTTACAATGTAAATGAGTTCAAAATAATGATTATTAATAATATAATTAATATGTGGTGACGTACAGTTAAATGTGCCTGGTTAATTATGTTTACATATGTAAATATAAAGTAGCTTATTTTTTCACTGAACTGTAAAAGTGATGTTAGTCTTTTTACAGTTGAATTTGAATTTATTAAAATTCGTTATAAAATAATAGAAATATAATCATGCATAGTTCAAGATACTAGAAATGTTCCTCTATAAAAATGTTTGATTTTCTAAAAATAGTAATTGTGTCTCTAAACTTTAAACAATAACTACGTGTAAGGTGTTTACAGCCACAGAGGAATGTTCAACCATTATACTTACTCTAGAACGCCTTGTTTATTTTGAATATCGACACCGTAGGAATTTTCACTAGCTAACAGTTTTAGAGCTAATGCCTCGCACTGCTTGTACCTTTCTGCGCCAGCCTCTATTTTGTGTTTAAGGTCGTCAAACTTATTCTTCAACAGCTAAAAAAATAAAAAAATTAATATCATGCAACCGGCAAAGGAAAATAAGGAATATTAATAAATGAAAATGAGATCAGAGTAGGCGTAGAAATAATATTTCAGTTTAGACATCACTATGCCACTTTCAAAAAAATTAATTCATTTTTATTAAGTCTTGCTGATACTAGTACCAAATTATTTTGATTTAAAAAGATCAACTTTTGTAAATCAAAACTCCATATTTTTTAAAGAAAAACTCTTGACAATTCTTGACAAATCAAGTACAAGAGAAAAACTATAGTAAATATCCAACTTTCACGGAATTTTTATTTGTTCCCTGGGCAGTAACTTACCAGAAGATGTTCATAATCTTGACCATAATCTTCTGACGAAGCTTGCTGTAAGTTTTCAGCAATCCATATTTCTAATTCATCAGATTCCATAAAATACTCATGTCTAAATAGGGATTCCATGAGTCTTTGTCGCCGAATTACGGCTTTTCTTTGCAAAGATCTCACCAAATGTTCTAAACCAGACTGCCTTTCGCTTATCAACTTGGCATCAGGATGACCAGATTTAATCATAGCTTGTGCCCCATGGCCCATTTCAAGAATAATGTTGTTATATGTCTCAAGTTCTAATTCAAGAGCCTAAAAATTATGAAAAAAAAAAGAAATTAATTCAAAAAAGTAAGAGGAAGAATAATAGAAAATCTACCTTATGTCTAGTTAGTAGCTTTGTGGCCGAATCTCTATCTCTACCAAAGTCATTACTAGCTAAAATATTGGCTTTTTCGTTCAGCCAAGATTCTACTTCGTTGGCTTCAAAGAAATATTGTTGTGCTTTAAGGGAAAGTTCCAATTTTTGCCCTCTCTTTTCGGCAGAACTTCTAAGTTCAGCCCAGTTGAGGGATAGTTTATCGCACAGTTGTTTAATCTAAAAAATACAAAATTTATTAACTTTTTATCATTAGATTATATGATTATACATACACTGCTAGTCTCTGGATGTCTTTGTTTAATGAGTTTGTGTCCTATGTCTAAAACTTTATCAATAACAGGTTGATGACCAACAATTTCAGCTTGCAATTTCTTATTTTTCTTGTGTAAGTTTTGGGCTTGATGCAAATTATTTGCAACTTCGTCTGATGTTGCCAGGGGCATATGTTCTTTAATCCACTGCATCTCGTTATCGATTTGGAAACCAAACTCATAATATTCTAGAGCTTCTAATAAAGCAGCTTTTCTTCTTTGAACGGGACTGTTTAATTCTTGTAATTTCTGCTGACTTATGGTACTCATCTTATATATGCTGTCAGAATTGAAATGTCCATCTTCTTTCATGTCTCTGCTTTGACCTATGAGACCTTCTACGCGTGAACCCACTTGAGACAATTCAGCTTCCAGTAGTTCTTGTCTTTTAAGTTGATCTCTGCATGATCTCAGGTCTGTACCCACATTAACATTTGTTATAGTACCGTCGATCTCTGTTAACTTATTCTTCACATTTTCTACCTCTTTATTATGGTTCTCTTGTTCTAAGGCTTGATTTAGCCTGCGTGTTTTTTCTAAAGAAATTACTTGAAGGTTCTGCCACGTTTCATTCAACTCCTGCAATATTGCTTGCACTTCGTCTGATTGGTAACTTCCTTGGGCAATTAAAGCTGCGCCGAGTTTACTAACAGTCCTCAGTTGACCTTCATTGGCCCTGAGTTCTCTCTCGAAAGCCTCGTGTTTTTGTATTTTCTTTTCGATGTTATTAAGATCACGATAACTTTCATCGGATGCAGTTTTAAGTTTTTCGGCGAGCCATACTTTGAGGTCGTCAGCTTCTGCGCAGAATTCCTGATAATTTTTAGATGCCTCAAGCGCCTTAGCTCGTTCTTGGCATAAATCTTTAACAGCCTGTCGTTTTTGAAGAACTTGATCTCTCCGGTCGATAATTCTAAAATTAGTTAAAAATAATAATAAATTTTAAGAAAATAATATTACCTTCATACGTTTGGACGGCATAGTGATCCTTGCCAATAAGAACCTCAGCCATTTTGACAAACTCGTCAATTCTAGTGTCTTGAGCTAATAATGTATTAGTAAATACTCTATGTTGTTTAAGTAAAGCCTCTACTTCGTCCAACGAGTTCTAAACAGATAAAGAAAAAATCAGATATTTTTAAAAATAAGCATTTTAACCAAAAACTTACCCCGAGGTCGGAGAATTCCAAAAACGCCATATGACCGGATGTAATAGCATCAATATTATCTGCTTCCTTAATGAACAATTGCAACTGGAGACATTGTTGCATCCAATGTTCTTTCTCTTTCCATCCTCTGGCAATAGCAGCTTGCTCAGCTTCTAGGCGTTCTATGTAGTTTTTAACTTCAACAAGGTCAGGGTTAGTTTTAAGTAGTTTTCTACCCAAATCTATTAGTTGTCTAAATCTGAAAAGTAATTATAAATTAGTCATCTTTAAATCTCAATATTAAAAATAGTATTGGTTCCGCTAGAAGCAATTAAAACAGTAAGAAAATTCGACAATAATTCCAAATATAATATTTTTTCTTTAATATTCTGTAATTAATTGTAAAAAATAAAAAAAAACAATTTTTAAGACATGAAACTTGTTTAGTTTGCTGCTAAAGCTTATAGAAAAAAAACTCCGAGGGTATTTTGGAATAATCAATAAAAAAAACTTTGCCATCTGTTGCAATATTGGCACACTCTGTAGATTAGTTTCCTTTTCAAAATATTTGTATGTTAACATATTACCCTATTATTTAAAATCTATTTCTATAAGCATAGAAATAATTTATAAATCACAAATAGTTATGATGGCCAGTGTCAAAAAATTCTTTGAAAAATTAAATTGCCCTGCTCTGTATCAATTTGACATAAAACTGAATATATTGTAATAATAGACAAACATGTGTATTCTTAACATAAATTTAAATATAATTTAAAATATGATAATGAATAAATAAGGTTATATTGTAAAATAATAAAATTATGATAACGGGTACAGTAATCGCAAAACATTTTCGGATGCACGTCATCAATCATATCTAAATTGACACTAAAGCCTATAAACCTGACTAAATGAAATTTTGCTAAAAATGCTTAAATTTGTTGTGTAATTTAAGATATCGAACAGCTCTTTATTTTACTTTATAGAATAAATGATTGTAACAGATTTTGAACAAGAACGTGACAATAAAGGTGCTTCATAACCCTTGATTGCAGTCAGACAAGTATGTTTGATTGGTAAGCACATTATACCACTTTCAAAGTTATTTCTACGTTAGTTTTTAATAAATTCTGTCATTATTAGTTGGTGCATTAATGGCACCCCTTTACTTGTTATTACCACTTGTGGTGTTGTAAGTTGCACATCAATAAATAAATAGATAACCCATAATAACGCTTAGAATAATCTTCATAATGGACTAATTTTTACCAATATGTAATAAGTAAAATATTAATTATTAAATTAGAAATAAAATCTTTATAAAATAATATAATAAATATATTGTTTCCCAGCAGATCACGTGCATCGGAAATTGTTTTGCGATTACCGTATTTAAAAAGTATTAGTAACTACTGTAACATTGGAAATATTTTAGTCCAGTTACTGTATTCCCTTCTACACAATCTTCTCCGTATTTTTAACTATCTAGGTTAAAATAATTGAAAAAAACCCTATATATTAACGAAATATATTTTACTTACTCATCGTCTTTAGCATTAATCTCCTGTTGCAAATAACCATGTTGCTCAATCATCAATTTTGCAGTTTGTACATCTTTGACAACGTTTTCGGTATTTAGCCGATCCTTTACTGAAGCTACCCATTTTAGTAAATCTTTAGCGCCGTTAGTAAAGATCTGTTGACCTACAGCATTCTCCAAACGTGCACGTCTTTCCACTGCCTTTTCTAACACTTTCGCCCATAAGTCGTTGATTTCTTTTTGTCTGACAACTACATTCTGTCTCTCTGATGGATACGCAGCTTTAACATCGTTGGCTAATAGATTCACTTTGGTAACTTTCTCTTCCACCGGGGCTAATTCTCTTTCCAAATTATCGTGACGCCTTTGAAGGGCCTGGACCGTTTTCAAATCGTGGCCCAAAACGAAGCTTTCCAATTGCAACATCTTTTCCAACATCCAGTCTCTGGCTTCGTCGCAGAGTTTGTTAAACAGTTCAACACTGCTGGCACCTTCCAGGCTCTTTTCTTTAGAGGCCTTTAGTCTGTTCAGTTTCTGCCAAGCGAGCTCGACTTGACGGTAACGAGCGCGAACTCGGTCGATTTGGGAGTGGCTTTGTTTTTCGAATTCTCGTACTTCAGCTTCTAGGGCTTCCATACGTCTGTTGCTTGCAGAAAGATCAGTTACGAATTTCTAAATAAAAGAGAGAAAACACATTTTTATATAATTATATTTTTATTTTGATCTTATAAATATAATATCATAAATAGATAATAAACCACAGTTTCGTTAAAATACAGGCGTTTTCACACAATCCGTTCATTATTAAGTGTGTAACGGTAAATTTGGTATGTTAGTATATGACACAAATTATGATTGATTGATGTATTCAATTCCTTTTGGTCACTTCCTGTTCCACCGGAAATGATTTCAACTTTTGATTTTTAAATGACACCCTCGGTATTTTTTTACTTTATTCGATAGAAAATGACACTCTGAATAGAACGACATATCATATGTCAACTTTTGACATTTTCGCATATGGTTTATTTGATATTGTAACATGTTGTTCATAACGACAATTTGACTCGAAATACCAAGTGTGTGGTACCAAATTATTTGTAAAAAATGCTTTTTCCAAATATGCTAATGAGCCACCCTCGTTTCATTTGAAAAAATAGAGAAATTATGAAAAATACGATTTGGTAATCTTTTAACTGGCCACGACAAGATACGAAAAACACTAGACGATCAAAACTATTTCTCCAAGGCTCCTTGATTAAAAAATATTATTTTTAACACAGCCATGGCACTCTAGATTGAAATTTAAAATACAATATTTTTTTTAAGCCAAAAGTGTCGAATGAAAGTGGAATGACATATCATATGTCAAAAGTTGACATATGATATGTCATTCTATTCAGTGTGTCATTTTCTATCGAAGTAAAAATATACTGAGGGTGTAGTTGGTTTGGTTTGGGTTGGTAAACTAAACCGAATGGCACCCATTGAAAAATCAAAAGTTGTAGTCATTTCCGGTGAAACAGGAAGTGACCTAAAAACAAGATCTGTGACATGATGCTCTCAGAAGCGGAGGCAGGCCTCCGACAAGATGGTCACACCTAAAGATATTTAGAGGAAACTGGATCCAAGTGTCTATGTGTGAATTACATGTCTAGTTGTGAATGGGGGTCCATTAGAACAGAATGGGGATTTTCACTTTTTAGAGAATTTTTGAACGTAGTTTTTATCACATTTTATGAGTACTCTGTATAAATTTAGATTCATAGACACGCGAATTGCAAAATGCGAATTACGAAATCGCAAAATATTAAAACAACTTTCTGTCAATTTTGCCGCCTGCGTATTTTTTGAAATCGACCAATAACAATATTCGCAATTCACGTGTATATGAACCTACCGTAATACTTAACCAATTACCATAAACAAAAATTGGAGCAAACCTTTCCCAAAAAAATTGTAAAAATTTATAAAAAAGCCATCAATGCAAAACAATATTTATTTATATTCTGCCCTGTAAATGTCATTTTTGGTATAAAATTTAAAATATTTTAAAAAACTTTATTAAAACCTTAAAAAAAATTATGTAAAAAAAACAAAAACCCTAAAATATGTATAGGTGGTTCAATTAAAAAAAAATACTAAAAATATTCTAAGGGCTGGCAAAGGTTACTCTTGGGTCGAGTTTTCCGTATGTAAGAAGAGTACAATGCGTTTATAATGTACTGAAAGAGAGAACAATAAACACGTTGCCAACTGCACGAAATAAACCGAGAAACTGCGCACATTGCTAAGAGACGTGGAAGGGGATATAGCAGATTTGTCGCAGTCCACCGGTCGACCCAATCAGTACCACATTAGTATCTAAAGTTCTAGGTAAAGGTGTACATCATGCTTTCAGCTTCACTATTTAATTACGTCTCGTGATACTTTATTTGTTTATTTATTAACGAGTCGTAATTTTCCCCAGAGCTTGAACATTTTTAAGTGCAAGTTAGAAACACTTGCATTTTTGGTAAAAATAAGCGGAATTGAGTTGGTATTCGACAGTGGTCGCGCTATTAGAACTCTGAATTCAAAATGAATCGATATCTCAGAATCTATTAAAAATAATTGATTACCCTAACGATATCCTTATAATTCTATTTCAGGTGCTCAGAAACATATCTAATGATTTTATCTAGCTCTATTATCGAAAAAAAAAGTCGTTTAAAAATAAGCGGTTTGCGATCGTGATTTTACGACAAGGAAAGGCGTACCGGCAACGTCGCAACAGCATACCGTCGCATTTCTCTCACTCCAACTTGATCCCTATGCGATTTACTTCTACACATAACACGTAAGTTTCGACCTAAAAGTAACAGTTGCCAGCACGGTATAACAGAATGTCATTAAAAACATTCCAATCTGTATTTAAATCACATCCTAATAAATATAATGACAGGATTGTGTAAAAATCCCCTAAACTCTAAAATAATTGTAACCCCTTAAAACGACAGTCTAATCGTGAAAACGCTCACCATAACTAAAATGCAAATTAAAGAAGAACACAAGAATATTACTGTGCAATATGAATAACAAAATAAATAATATTATCCCATTTATTAAGACCAAAATAAAATAACTTACCTCATATTTCCTCTTAGCTTGTAAAACACTGTCGTTTGGATCGTCAACGGACAACATCCTCTCCTTGTCCTTAATCCATCTCTCAAAGTCGTCACATTCCTTATAAAATCGGAACAGCCTAATAGCATCCTCTAGCAAGTTTCGTCTAGCTACAGCCATTTGTAACAACTTGGAATAAGTGTCGTTCAACTGCTTCATCCTCTTAGGCACACTGTTATTATCATCTATCTTTCGTTTAGCTGGTTTAGGTGCTCGCGGTATCTGAATAGGGACTTTGGTCTTAACCATCTTGGTCTTCTTTACTTTCTGAATAGTTCTGACGGTTTCGGCTTTGCGTACGTTGTGCTGGATGATCCTGGGTTCGATCTCATCGACGTAGTTGGCCGGGGTGAATCCGTCACTGCCGTCAGCCTTACGGACGCACCACCAATCGGGGTTGCTCTTGTTGAGTAAGAACATGACCTCGCCTTTCACCATAGTGAAACCGTGAGCGTTGTACGGGTACAGAGCCCGAACTTGAGGCGCTTTTTTCTCTTCGATCACGTTCCTATATACTACTTTGTCGACTGGTTCGTCTTCAAATACTTCTTTAGCGATCATTCTAAAAGTAAGACATTAAATTTTTTTTTATTATTACATTAACATATTATATATATTTTTATTGTCATATTAACATTTATTATGTTATTTCACGTACGAACCGGCAACACTATACGTCGCTTTTTATACAAGGTCTAGTCACTTCATCTGCGTGGTCTGTATTTTCATGCATGCAACATGTGACAGAGATAAATATAAATGACCGGTTGACAGACAGAGAGACAAAATAAAAAGCGGCATACAGTATTGCCGGCTTGTACGTTGGTAGGAAAATATGCGTAGAAAAAAATAAACTATTTAAAAACTTTCATGTATACTACTGAAATGAAGATAACATATTGTCAAGATCAAAGTGTGTTACTGGTTGCATAACTGCATTACTGCTACATAACCGTAACGTGCATTGAGGAACCTGGCGAATTCGCCAGAAAGTAAAAGAGAATTACAGAATTCTTTAGAAAATTCCAGAAACCATCGCCAGGGGGTATATAAGGCCCGCGCTTTGACAGTTGGAACAGTTTGAAGATAGTCTGAAGTTTGATAATACCGCGAAATACCGTTAGAGTAAGAGTAGTTGCATAAATTGTGTTGTAAATAGTATAAGTTGTGTGTACAGAGTGAGACAAATAAATTCGTTAAGTATTTTATCGTGAGTTTAAATAGTGGACCCACGGAATCCGTAACAACTGGTGTCCGAAGTGCGATTCAAGAGGATTTTAAGAAGAAATTAAGTGGATTGGAAGATTTTTAGACCGAATTAGAGTATCACTGGTTGGTACAAGGGAGCAAGCGAAGAAAATGGAGGAAGTAAGCAAGTTATTAGAAGGTTTTATGGAGAATATGAGAAGAGAAAAAGCAGAAGAACAGGATCGCCTACTGAAAATTCTAGGAAATCAAGACAAAATTTTCGAAGATTTAAAAATTCAACGACAACAAGACAAACAAGAAGAACAGGACCGGCTTGAGAAAATTCTCGAAGATTTGAAAGTTCAACCACAGCATGATAAACAAGAAGAACAGGACCGGCTTGAGTTAATTTTCGAAGATTTCAAAGTTCAACGACAGCACGACAGACAAGAAGAACAAGACCGGCTTCAGAAAATATTAGAAAATCAGGAAATTCGACTTCAGAAAAGCTTCGGGGACATGGAAAAAAAGCAATAAGCATGTCAGAAGTACGTTGCCAGGAACAGCAGAATCACTTCCAAGAAGCCGTAGAAGATCTGGAGAAACGCCTTCAGCAGAAAATGGAAAAATTAGAGATGGACCTACAGAAGACTAAGGTACAAGTAAGGACACCTGGCGTTCATGGAACTGCGAACCTCAAGGCCCCGACCTACGATGGACAAACCCCTTGGACGATGTACCACCGCCAGTTTGAAGCAGCGGCTGCTGCCAATGGATGGACTGACCAGGAGAAAGCAGCGGCACTTGTCATCGCGCTGCGTGGCCCTGCCCTGGGACTCCTGCAAACTATTCCTGCAGCCCAACAGCAGGAATGCCAAACTTTGGTCGCTGTACTGGACAGAAGATATGGCGACCAACATCGACGCCAACTTTACCAGGCCCAGATCAAGACACGCCTGCAGAGGTCCGGAGAGAGTCTGCAGGAATTTGAAGCAGACTTACGTCGGCTGGTACACCTAGCGTATCCTGAAGCACCGGAAGGATTTAGGGAGGAACTCGCTGCTCAGTGCTTTATCAGTGGATTAAAGGACAACGAGTTACAGAGGGCGCTGCAAATATCCCGATTTTCTACAAGTAGCGAAGCACTAGTCAGGGCGCTGGAAATCGAAGCTGCTTTTAGCGCCATCCCTAGACCGAAGATAAGATCGGTAACGGTAGAGGAACAGCCCGAGAGTACCCACAGAAGTTTGGAGGAGATGTGTAGAAAATTCGACAAACTATGTGAGCTACTAATAAACAAGGGAATCAACAATAACCAGACAGAGAACCAGAGAAGATCCCAGGACATAAGGTGCTATAGATGTGGCAGGAATGGCCACATCAAACGGGATTGCCGCGTTCATGCGATCCCGTTCAGCATCCAGAGAACGTAGGCACCAGGAAAACTAAAATCAGTCAATACTAAGGGGCGAGTATTGACTGGGGAGAACAGAGCCCCCAGGATTTTTTCCATTAGGAGTCTAGGAACAACCGCTGACAGCTTGGTGATCGACGGGAAAGTCAATGGAAAGGGAATTCGAATGACTGTGGATACTGGCGCTATGGTATCGTTGGTGCGGGCTAACTCAGTGCAAGGATTGAAGCTGATGTCTCTGGGAAGAAGAGTGTGTTTACGTACAGTTACGGGGGAAATGGCCGTTGCACGGGGAAAGGCTATCGTCGAACTGAAGTTAGGAAATTTGAAGTTTCAGCATAGCGTCTTAGTGGCAGATATTGAAGATGACTTCATCTTGGGCATGGATATGATTCGTCAACATGGATTTTCGTTCGATCACCAGAGAAATATCTTAAATATTGGATATGAAGAGTTCATGTTATCTCCAGACGAGGGACCAGGCAGAATGGATGTAAGATCAGCGGAAACTGTGGTGATACCTGGTAATACCGAGAAGATCGTATTCGGTAAAGTGGAGAAAATCGCTGGGTGCTGTGTTGGACTGGTAAAAAGTGGCGACAAGAAACAAGATAGGTACTTAGTAGGAAAGTCATTGGTGAACACCGACAAGAATATACCGATCAGAATTGCGAATGTTTTCCCGAATTGTGTCAAGATTCAAAAAGGTGACAAGATAGCCATCTGCGAACCTGTAAGAAGTGTCACCCGATGTGATGAAGTGTCGTCAGCTGTTACACAAATGGCATCCAAAGAAACACTAAAACATCTAGAACAGCCATGGGATCACCTAACATATGAGGAGAAACAGAAGGCTAAGCAGTTCCTGCGAAAGCATGGCGGTATTTTTGAGAAAAATAACAGTGGAAGAACGGATTTTGTGAAGCACCGGAATAATACTGGTCATGCTCAGCCGATTCGACAACGTCCTAGAAGGGTGCCCCTTTCCAAACAACAAGAAATGGAGACAATGGTAGATAAGATGTTAGAAGATGGAGTAATCGAAGAGTCATCAAGTCCATGGTCATCTCCTGTTGTTTTGGTGACGAAGAAAGATGGTAGTACACGATTCTGCGTGGACTACAGGAAGCTCAATGACGTCACTAAGAAGGATAGTTACCCACTGCCACGTATAGACGACACGTTAACCACACTGGCAGGTTCGTGCTGGTTCTCCACTCTCGACTTAAAGAGTGGATACTGGCAAGTTGGTCTGGACGAGGAAGACAAAGAAAAGACGGCTTTTTCTACAGGAAACGAACTATACCAATTCAAGGTCTTGCCGTTTGGATTATGCAATGCTCCGGCCACTTTCGAACGTCTCATGGAGGTGGTGTTAAGAGGATTAACTTGGAAAACGTGCTTGGTTTACCTCGACGATGTATTGGTTATTGGAAGAACTTTTGAGGAGCATTTGCGAAATTTAGAAGTCTTCGGCCGCATAAGGAATGCTCACCTGTACTTGAACCCGAAGAAGTGTAGCTTATTCCAGCGACAAGTGGAATTCTTGGGTCATGTAGTCTCGGCAGACGGAATTTACACCGACCAGAAGAAAATCGCTGCGATCAAGGATTGGCCTAAACCTCGCGACAAGCATGGACTTAGAAGTTTTCTGGGTTTATGCACATATTACAGAAGATGTCAAGGGATTTGCCAACATAGCTGCACCTTTACATAAACTTACAGGTGATGAAGTCGGCTACGAATGGAACACCGATCGTAATGTAGCCTTTGGAAGACTTAAGGCGGCTTTATGTTCAAGTCCTATTTTAGCCTACCCGCAACAACAAGGGAGGTATATCCTGGACACAGACGCCAGCAACATCGGCATAGGTGCAGTGCTATCACAAGTGCAAGATGGCGAAGAACGAGTGATAGAATATTACAGTCGAGTTCTATCCAAACCAGAAAGGAATTACTGCGTTACCCGGAAGGAGCTGCTAGCAATTGTGAAGGCAGTTGATCATTTTCATAAATATCTGTATGGCCAAGAATTTTTAATTCGGACAGATCATGCGGCTCTCAAGTGGCTTATGGAGATGAAACAACCTGAAGGTCAAATAGCACGATGGCTCGAGAAGCTCCAACAGTATCACTTTACCATCCAACATCGTGCTGGAAAAACGCAGACGGTTTATCCAGAAGACCCTGTCAAACCGATTGTAAGCACTGCTGTAAAACGGAACAACGTGAAGGCACTGTTATGATAAGGAGTTTTAAACTTGGAACCGATGAACAGTGGATGACGACACAATTGAGGAAAGATCAAATGGAAGATCCAGACATCGGAGCAATACTACGGCTCAAGGAAGGTAACGGCGAGAGACCACCGTGGCAGGATATTGCGGACAGAGGGCTGGTTTTCAAAGCTTTCTGGGCTCAGTGGAATTCACTGGTGATTGAGAATGGATTGTTAAAGCGCACGTGGGAAAGTGCGGATGGCAGGACAGTAACAACTCAGTTACTGGTACCAAGGAAGAAAGTTACCCAGGTATTGGAAGAAATTCACGGTGGTAAAACTGAAGCCCATCTTGGAGTAAACAAGACCTTAAGCAAGCTGAGAGGCCGTTTTTACTGGGTGGATTATTGCGAAGATGTCAAGAAATGGTGTCGATAATGTAAAATTTGTGCAGCCAGTCAAGAACCAAGCACTCGATCTAGGGGAAAAATGAAACAATATAACGTTGGACTGCCATTCGAAAGAATCGCTGTTGACATTGCAGGTCCATTCCCTGAAACGCACAAGGGTAACAAGTACGTTTTGGTGGCGATGGATTATTTCAGTAAATGGCCAGAAGTTTTTGCCATTCCAAACCAAGAAGCATCGACTGTAGCTGAAATATTAGTCAATAATGTCTTCAGTAGATTTGGAATTCCCTTAGAGCTTCACACTGACCAAGGAAGGAACTTCGAGTCAAGACTGTTTCAGAAGATGTGTGATCTGCTTGGTATTCACAAGATTAGGACAACGGCTTTACATCCGCAGTCTGATGGGATGGTCGAAAGATTCAATAAGACCATTGAAGAACACCTCTCGAAAATGGTGGACGAACATCAAAGAGATTGGGATCAGCATATACCACTATTCCTAATGGCATATAGAAGTGCAGTTCACAACACCACCGGACTTTCACCATCGAAGATTTTATTTGGTCGAGAATTACGGTTGCCTTGTGACTTGGTGTTCGGATCACCAGACGACAGCACCACGAACGTAGAGGACTACGGGGATGAACTGAAGGAAAGGTTATTGGAAATTCATCAGACCGTTAGAAGTAAGATTGCGCTAGCCAGTGATCGGATGAAAGCTCGTTACGACCTCAGAGCTAATTCTACGGGATTTCAACAGGACGATAGGGTATGGTTGTATAACCCACAGCGCAAGAAAGGAAGGTCCCCAAAGTTAACTCCAGCATGGGAAGGTCCTTATACAGTCATCAAGAGGATAAATGATGTTGTGTACCGGATTCAACGCAGCCCTAGAAGTAAGATGAAAGTAGTTCATCTGGATCGATTGAAGAGATACCAGACAGGAAACCTTGATCGGGACGATCAAATTTGAGAAGGGGGCAATGTCAAGATCAAGGTGTATTACTGGTTGCATAACTGCATTACTGCTACATAACCGTAACGTGCATTGAGGAACCTGGCGAATTCGCCAGAAAGTAAAAGAGAATTACAGAATTCTTTAGAAAATTCCAGAAACCATCGCCAGGGGGTATATAAGGCCCGCGCTTTGACAGTTGGAGCAGTTTGAAGATAGTCTGAAGTTTGATAATACCGCGAAATACCGTTAGAGTAAGAGTAGTTGCATAAATTGTGTTGTAAATAGTATAAGTTGTGTGTACAGAGTGAGACAAATAAATTCGTTAGGTATTTTATCGTGAGTTTAAATAGTGGACCTACGGAATCCGTAACAATATCTAAGCTAAATATAATCTATTACAGCTGTAGTAAAATGAGTAACTAATTGTGAAAAATTAAGTTCCAATCCTAGTTGCAATATTTTTCATAACGCCTACTTGTGCGGTTTGGAATTTTCATGCAAAATCCGGCAATATCGCATAGAAGAAATGTATCAACCTAATTTTTACCTCTTTTTAATACATTTGATTTTCCATTAAGTTGTCTACATCACTGTCTTACACGTTAAAATCCAGACCGCGCAGTTTCGATGACCAGATCGGTATATTATATAGGATGTAAATAAGGTGCAAAAAATATAAAAAATTTTTTCGTTTTTATATAAACCTATTTGCTTATACAAGGGGAACCAAAGTGACAATATGCACAAGCATTTGCCAAGTAAAGAAAACAATGTCATTAGTCATTAACTAGGTTAATTGTAGTTGAAAACTTGACAGACGCAGGTCAACAGTTTGGGTTTGAAATATTTGATGTTACAACAGCAAAACAAAACACTAATTCACTACAATACACCAAAACACTTTACATAACCCATACATACATTTATCGTAAACCATATTAGCATCATCAGCAGATGATTAAAACTAGTACTATCCAGTGTTAAAAGTACTAGTACAGTATGTCTGTCCGTTCTGTAGCTACGGGGTATCCGTGAGAGGGGAAACGATATTCTCTCAATGTTTTTCGTAAAAAATTAGACGACGCGTCCCATCAATAAAAATTCGACAAATTTACAAGTAGCCAATAAAATGAGTGGGCGGAGCTATTTGCGGTGACGAACTCGTCAAGTCGACGTATAAAATATATTGTTGTTTATTTAAATGTTTTTTGTCCGCATTCCTTTCATAGACAAAGATCCAGCAGACGTACTGTACTAATCCAGTGTTTTGGTGTATTGTGGTGAATTATAGTGTTTTATTTTGCTGATGGAAATAAAGTCTGTTCAACGAAAAAATACATGACAGTGGCAGTAGTCATCAGTTATTCTAATTGTCATTTTTTGGATGTCGTCTGTCGAAATCTTTCCTAACTCGTCGAACAGACTTTACCAAATTTTCAACATTCAATGTAACAGTTAAATATATTGCGATTTTGGCTAGCCCTATGCTATCAAATATCTTTGAGAGAAACCCCCAAAAATATTAAAAATACCCCTTATTTTTCATAATCAAAATTTTCAGTTGGTAATAATATAAAAAATAACATAGAAACATAGTAAATTTAAACCTGACAAATTTAAAAAAAAATGTCGCTTTGTATATTAATAACCCTGGCTTCTTATATTGATATTGGACACTTACCTGTATTCGTACTGAACATTATCGACGTCATCTGCCACATCTACTTCCGAATTCAAATCTAAATTGGAAATACCCGCTTCTATTAGTTTATTAGCCTGGACATTTAAGCTTCGAATATCGCCCTCATAGGAATTTAACTCCCCTTCAAGATCTTTGTGTCTTTGGAGCAAAGAACTGGTACTAGGTTCGTCTGTTCCCACATCCTTAGAAGCCAAAATCGATTCTTTTTCAAGAAACCAAGACTCAGCTTCGTTTGCATCAGCGTAGAACTGATAGGCTTCAGCAGCGTCCTGCAGTTGACGTGTTCGTTCCAAAGCTAACTTCTCCACGATTTCCCAGGCTTTTTGGATCCTGTCCATATGCTGTTCGATTTCGGAAGATCTTGGATGTTTCTTCGCGATCATCTGCTTGCTAGTTTGGGCTAGCTGGTCGAATTTATACCTGCGAGCTTGGATTTCGTCCACTAACACTTTGTGTTTCTGTTGAAGGGAGAATACTCCTCGTAGGTCTTTAGCCGTGAAACCGGCTTGGCAAATTCTTTGTTTTTCTACTAGCCAAGCCTCGGCGTCCTCTTGGTCTTGGAGCAGTTGGTAGAAGTTTCTGGCTTCTTCGAGGATTGCCTTTCTCGCGGCGCTGACTTCCTGTTAAAAATGAAATTGTTAATTCAAATAACGAATTCTCAATTTAATGATATCTGTAAATTTATTTATTTAACTAATTTTTGGTAATACTTATTTTAATCGTTGCCTGCAATAGAACGGCAGAAAATTAAGTAATAACTGTTACTGTTAAAAAATATCTACGATAGATAAAATATCTACGATATATAGGAAGTCAGAATCAAATTTCTCATGTCAAAAAACTCCCAGACACCAATTTTCATATAAATATTAACGTTACTTCAGAAATTATTTGGAAAAAATCGAAATAAAATGAAACTTCTACACCCTGTATCTCCGAAACTAAGCATTTTACGACATACATTTATACGACCTTTTTGACTTATTTTTATCTGCAGAATACGCTGCCGAGAGTTTCCGGAATACAGTTCGGACCAACCTGTATAAAAAAACGTTTGAATTGTTTCAAATTTCATTAGGTGCAAAGTCGGTATAAATCAAATTTACTTCTTACGAAAACATATAATATACCACAGTTCGACCACAGATTATACAGATTATAATCTTTGTTTTTTCTTTATTGTTTTTCGTGGTTCCAATTTTCGGAATCGGGCACTAGTTAGGTGACTAGTTTGCGCACATAGCACGCCCACTTATGGCCTCTAAAATTGTGCACAGCGCCTGACTGGCACAGTTATTAGAGAGATATCGGAAAACCGAATAGCGTCATCCAGTATTTACGCGTACCTTATCATGGTTACGATATGCGCGAGTCAATTTTTAACGCAACACCCGCTAGTAACGTTACCGCCTGACGTAATTTGCGGATCAATTACACCAAAAGCTCGTTCTAAATAACCTCTGATAACGTTTAAAAATTGCTTAAATGGGCATGTGCGGGTATTTGACAACCAAAGCCGGCCGGCGAGATCTTTTATTTTAGGTTATGTTTGAATTGTTTTGAATTATTGCTTTAGTTTTATTAGGTAATTTGATATTTAAGTAGCTGGGATTAGTTTTAATTAAATAAATATGGCCCAAAATATGGATTCCACCTCTTCCAATACTAAAGAACCTATAAAGAGTCTTAGGTTTACAGCAGATGACGACTTAGCCCTTCTAAGAGAATTTGTTGCTTGTTGTCCTAAACCCATTGGCAGACGTTGAACAATAAAGCACTGGAAATAAGTACTTTAGCCCTTTTGTTTTAAAATACCTAGTAAACAAAACAATTTCAAAGTTTTAAATTCAAAGCTAGGTTAAGTTTAAATAACGGACGCGACGCGATCAGAATTCTTTCCGATCCGATAACTATAAATGAAGAGAGTTAATACCACCTTACGTAAAGGAAATAACACCTGGCCTTATTAACGTCCATGCACGCTATTCTGTTTAGCGATATCTCTCTATTACGCTGTTTATTGTTATTTTACGCGAGTTTATTTTTGCGCACAGGAAATTAGACTCGTTTGCACATCGTCATAAAAAACAATTTTCGTACCACGAATTAGGGACAAGATTTTTATCTGTATACTTATAGGATACCTAATCTGTGGTACGACTATAAAATAAAAATATCTAATAAATAATTCATTGTTCATTAGTAAATTTCTTTTAAAACTACATTCTATAATTTATTAAACGTTCCTAGTAGGTGTCAACTAAATAAATGATTGTTATGTTATTGTCGGGCAATAAATATTGTCCGTTGAATAAAGGCGTTTGTATTTTATTAGTTTCCTATTATACCTTTGTTTGAAACTTGTTTTTACATTATGGTTTTCGAGAGATAATCAATATTGTTACAAAAAATATAACAAAACAACTAGTGACATCTCTCGATAATATACGAAATAACCATTTTCTAACGGAAGAAATACAATACGATCGAAAAAAAAACCGCGTCAGCGATGGCTATGAAATGATGATTGCTGTCATTTCATATGTAAAATTATATCGGAAATGTCATCGACCGTCGTATCTAAGCCAACTAAACGTCGTTTTTTTTTATCCTACATAAGAGGCTGATGATGAAGATCGAGAGATGGCAGTCCATGACGTCGTTAATTCTCATATAGTATAAATATGTATAGGAGAAAACGTAACTCTCAGAACAAACTAGGAATGTTGATTGAAGAAATAAGAAGATGCGCAACTTTATGGGCGATTTCATGGCATAAAACCTGTCTGAGATGTAGCTGGCGTTACCGTCAACCTGTCTGAGGTTTAGTTTAGCTCTGCGCTACATGATAAAGATTATTGTAACATAGTTCTGCTTTTCGTCGACAGGGTGAGTGGGTTGCCTGGAACAGTGTTGCCAGAACTACTGATAAATCGGTAGAGAGAGAAACAGCATATTTTAGTCATATAGGAACGACAAATACAATCTATTACACATTATCATCAGAGGTAAAATTGAAGGGAGGTGAGGTCCAGGCAGAAGACAGATGTCTTGGATGAGAAACATAAGGGATTGGACAGGAATGAATGTCCAAACACTCAGAACAGCAGAAAGGCGAAAAGAATTCGATGTGGTTATCGCCAATCTTTGCTGAGAAGAGGCACCTCCTCAAGAAGAAATTACGAAATCGCAAAATATCGACCGGCAGTGATCGGAAATTAATATGTAATCGCTGTGGTGTTACTAAATAATGTCTTGTAGTTTTTGTAGTTTAATAAAAAAAAATTCTCAAGTAACTAAATAACGTCGGTGCTAATAGTTGGACTTAAGAAAAATATAAAGATATGGTAAATAATTGATGATAATCTAAGATAATTGCTTAATAACGCTAGCTTAAAATAAATGTAATAGAAAACTTACTTTTAATTCCTTATAAGCGTTGGCTAGTTCTGACAGCTTTTCTCTCAAAATGTCCGCTTCTCTTGGATTCTGAACTGCTATTTGTTCACCCGTCCTAGTCAGTTTCCTTTCATTTTCACCCAAACTAGATACTTGCAGTTCTTGCAACGCATGTCTCTGTAAAAGTTCTTCCACCCCCATTAAATGAATACCAATATCAGTCGACGAAAGGTCAAATTTAAGCTGCTCTATACTAGCTAACGTCGTTTCAATTTCTCTTAAAATCGATAAAACAGCTACCATTCTGTCTAAATTCACTTTATGTTTCTGTAGTAAAGCTATCAAATCTTGCCACTGTTTCATAATGACTGCTTCCCTTGCTTTGACTTTTTCAGCATTTCTGTAGTTTTCTCTAACGAGCTCATTACACATTTGAGTCAGATCGTGAACGCGCCCTTCTCTAGCGTAAATATCCGCGCTTATAGCTTCGTGCTTCTTCACCGTTGCGTCTACTTGGGATAAGTTTGATCCGTATTTCGGATCCGACAATACCTGCGTCATTTCTTTCAAGTATCCTTCTCTCAAGATACTCTTCTTTTCAAATTTGTAGTTTAGTTGTTCTAAACGCTGCTGACGGAGTAGTTCGTTTCTCAACGCTACTTCTCTGTTGTGTTCGGCTTTCTCTAAAACATCCCATGCCCTTTCTATGTCCTGAACCAACTTACCATCGGCAGGATTAAATAAAGGTTGTCTCAGTTCTTTCAGTTGGGTGTTGATGTTGAAGTATAAAGCTTCAATTTCACTTCGTTCCTTGTATTTGGGAGGTTTTTCTTGTGTTCTGTACTGACCAAAAGCCAGCAAAAGACTCTGGATGCCTTCCAGGGTGTTTGGAAAATCTCTGTTTTCCAGTTGTTTGATTTTGGCATTGATCCAGTCCAGTAAGTCCGTGGTGAGTGTATCGTATTGACCTTTCATTTTGTCAGCTTGAACCATTTGTCCAACAATCTAAATATTAAATAAACGATAACGTAATAAAAGTTAAGCACTATTATTGAAAGTATATATTATCTAGGATTATTGATTACAGTTGGGGGTTGGAACCTTTGGTGTTACAACAGCAAAAAAAACACTAATCACCACAATACACCAAAACACTTTTACCTTTACACTGGACGCGCGTTTCGCAAACCATGTTAGCATCATCAGCAGATGATTAAAACTCAAACAAAGATGATTAAAAAAAATTTAGACCCGGTTCTACAAAGCCAGTATATGTATAGACTTCCAAACTTATAGACTAGGTATATTTCAGTTGATTTCAATGAATTCCGACCGCATCGCTTCAACGGCAGAAATCAGAAATTATCAGTACGTATTTCACGCTACCGGCCGCGCCGTCATGTTGATCGCATTAAAATAATATTGAAATCGTGGTTTTGTCATAATATTTAAGTATTTTAGTTTTTTGTGCAGTTATTGAGACTATAAAACACTCAAGTACGAGGTTTGTGTGATGTAACCTTTGATGTGACGCTGTTTCGTGTAGTAAAAAATAAGTTTTCACAATTCAAGATGAAACAAGTGAGTAAACAAAATGCCCATTGAATAATCAAAAAATTAATTAGACAAATACTATGAGAGGATAAAATATAATTTGCAATATTAATGGTAGGTATACTTTTTTTAATCGACTACTTAGTGATTAAATGTTTTATGAACGTCTTCTAAAATTATAATTATGTACCTTTAAAAAAATTCGTTATAGCCGAAAGTCGTTATTATGACCCCACTAGCAAAACCGGCGATTAAATCTATGCTCGCTACCGTAGTTTAACTCATCTAAAGAGTTTTTTTAGCTGGAATAATAAATTATAATACAAGTTAAACCTTCTGAAGATATCAAAATATTTACTTTTTTATTTTTATTTTTAGAATTTTCACAAATTATACTTCCTAACACTTTTAGAATAAATTTTTCGTATACTCGCTATTTAAACCTGCGTATTTGTATATAGCAGTTGTTTACGATATTCTCCGATGGTGGCAGCACCGTGGGAGAATGAACCAAACCTATACCAGGTATAAGCAATTCTTGGGATATCTATTGAAATTTCCGTTCAATAAGTATTAAATATTCGGAATTTATACTTGCTTTGTAGAATCGTCTCTTAATCATCTGGTGATGATGCTAACATGGTTAGCAAAACGCGCGTCCAACAGTAAAAATGTGTATTGTGATGAATTAGTATGATATTTTGCTCTTGTAACACCAAAGGTGCCAACCTCCAACTGTAATTAATGAAAAAAGAAGCAAATATAAACTAAGCAATACCTTTGCAATTCTTCTTCCTGATTTTTCTTCGTTCTTCATCCTGGCAAACGTATGATAATAGGAAGCGACGTAAGTCATGATACTCTTTTCGTCAGGTCTTGTGGTGTCCACATCTTCGGCATCCAGTAAGCTGGGAATACCCAGTTCGTTATTAGCAACGTTGAAGGCGTGATTGAGATTGTCGATGTTCTTGTTGCCTAATAGACCGTTGTAGTCAAACAAATCCGGTCTGTGAGAGTGGATGAGGGCGTTGAATCCGAGCCCGCTCCTCCAGGAAGCGTGGAAATCTTTGATTTCGACGTTGGCGTAACCGCGCGTCTTACGTTGGGCCCATAACAGTAGGGCGTCTTTGGCTGATTTCTTTTCAGAACTCTCATTTTTCTCATCCTGAAATTCGAGAAAAAAATTTAAAAATAAAAATTTGTAAGAAATAATTAAGGGCATATTCTAATGGTAAATCCCCGTCTACATATAACGTTTAGAGCCGTTGCACACACGCCGGAACCGGATAGACGGCGCCGTCTACCCGGTTTCACTACGACCTTTCACACTAGTCCGATTTTACTCCCGGTTTGAGCCAGTACAGTTGCATTTTTGATCGCGACGCCAACGAGACGGTATAGAACGTGAACATATTATTGTTTTGTGGTTTGGAATCGCTGTCGTCATCAGAAAAGAAAAGCAATGAAAATCATCTTTCAGTTTAATGCAAATTTCTCTCCATGCTTTACAAGCTTCGCTTTTGTTTTCTTAGAAATACAAGATTTTATACCAGTGGACTGGTCTGGCTTCCAAAGAGTGGTATTAATAACGCAGTATCTACTTCCGAAATACTACTTGCAGTCGCTATAGTTAACTTACAATGTATAAATTTTACAAATTTTCAATAATGCTACACGCAAAATCTCTCTTAGATGGAGGAAACCGAGCGACTAGGATGGACAAGTGTGAAAGCGTCAATTTAAATCAATGTACAACTAAAAGCACGGTCACCGGCCGGCGACCGTGCTGCCAGTGATGGTGTCCGGTGCCAACCTGGTGTGAATCCGGTTCTTGGCCGGCGCCGGCACGTGTGAAAGCTCCCATAAGAGGCTATGCACTTCATCACCGGTTAGACGGCGCCGTTTATCCGGTTCAGGCGTGTGTGCAACGGCTCTTAGGCTGGACGCACACAGAAATGCATGGTCGTGCCTTGCAAAGTTGGATACGATGTTTCCTTTACATCTTTATCAAGGTGGGACTAACGATTTGATATTGTGGAAGAAAAATGTGGGTCGATTTGGGCATAATTGAGGACGGGCTACAGGATGACGCCCTCGACGTTTCCAACCCATGCATCTAAATAGACGAAACCATCAGGATTTTTCGGACCCGAATGGGTCGATAAAGTGCCGATAAAGACAATGTAAATACTATTTGGCGCTATTCTTACAACGGTCGCTCTCCAAAGCTTTTGATAATTTCGCAGCGGTTCGGCTTTTTCCGGAATTATGTCGCCAAATATTGTTTATTCAAATTTATTATTATTCTCCTTTAATTTTTTAAATAAAATACAGTGTGTTGCATATTAGAAACTTTATTTTTATAAGGACATCTATGAAACATTGGAAACCAATATTATGCCACGATCCACGATGGTTTTTGATAGTTCACACAGCTTTTTAAGTTTTTAATGGCACTTTTTCAAAATTATCACGGGTTTGAGTAAATAAATTTTCAATTAAACTCACAAGATAGCAATAATTACTTTGAAAATGGACGCTTTTTTTCAATGAGGACGGTTTAAATAATTATCAAAGACTTTATATGGACTTTATAATTTTTGAAGATTTTGACTTTGACAAGAGAAACTTATTTCTGTTCTTGTTTGCGGTTGTTCCTAGCAACCGCTATAGCAGCACCCTACAACATATATGTTCCAAAACAATTATGAGTTTTGGCGGGAAGCCGAGCATTACAATCTAAACTTGTTTCCTTTATCTAAGGCGGGTTCTCACTTGTCAGTTTCGCTGACGCTCTGACTGATTCATTATCAATGAAAAATAAAAATCAACGATTGTATTCACACGTTTCATGTTTTTCTGCATTCAGTATTCAGTTGGTCCAAACATTTTAACGTGGTGATTTCGCAGACATGAAAATGGTTAAAACAAAATTGAAACCAGGTGTTCGCAAAGTTTGTTTACAATTAGCCAATGAATTACACAATATTCTGGTGAATCAGAAAAGAAGAAAACGTTTTTTTTTAAAGCAGATACGTCTACAAGAAACCGTTGACGTTCTATTTTAACAGAACGTCAACGGTTTCTTGTAGACGTATCTGCTTTAAAAAAAAGCGTGTTCTCATAATAGTTTGAATTTAAATATTTTAAATAGTTTTTTTTTCTTTATTCTTTGAATTTTTTTTGCTTCCGACGATAGACTTTCCGAAACGTTAAGCATTTTTTTCTTTGTTAAGCCAATTTGTATAACTGTAAACATAACTTCTGACAAGCAGTGTCCGTTTAGGTTTAACGCAGAAGTGTTTACAAAAAATAACTATTTTATTTTGTAGATTTTCTTGCTAAAGGATTTTTTTGGAGATATATATTAAAATAATTAATTAACTTTAACTTGTAAACTGAACAAATCACGAAAATGTAGTTCTCACGCTTCAGTTTCTATTCATTATTCGATAATGATCAGTCAAAAATGAAAAAAGTAGAACTGGTTTTCACTTTAACTGAAAGTACGAATTTACTGATCATTTAACATGAAAATGTGTTCTGACGTTCATTATTTGTTCAGTATCACTGAATCAGTCAGACTGCGTCAGCGAAACTGACAAGTGAGAACCCGCCAAGTTAGTTTAAGTTTAAGTTTTCCAACAAATAAGAAAGTGACATTAAATGTCATTTTTGATGGTATTGAATATTTTTGTAAAGTTTCAAAAATAATGTAATTTTACAATTTTTTATTGATATTTAATGATTCAAACGATACTATTTTCACAATTAGTTTTGCATGTTTACAAATAATGAAACTTGAACTATAAATACAATTTTGTAGTAAAACTCCATATTTTCCAATCTTTAACTCTACTAAATACAATGTTATAATAACTGGTAAAACCGCAGGTAAAATTTCCAATGTGTACGCTAGTCTTTAATTCTATATATTTATTTTATTTTATTTTATTTATTTATTCCATACAAACACCTACTGGCGGTAGCTATATGTAAAGGCCTAGAGAAAACAAATACAATCACAATTACTTAAAACTGGACAAATCAACGCATGTATTATAAAAGTATAAAAATATTTAATTTATAAAATATGCAATAAAAAAAACAATGAAATCTATCATACCACTGGTTTGTCTCCTGATGCAACAACAAGATGCGAATAAGTTCGTCAAACTTAATGTTAAACATATCGGGAATTATGCTCCCGGACAACATATCGTTACAAATTTATAAACGTGAATGGCGAGGGGCTTCCACCATCAATGTAAAAAGAATTAAGCTCACTCACTCTCAACCTACATTGAGAGTGAGTGAGAGATTATATAGTATGTCTAGGCGGTTAAACATTACTGACAACTTTGCTAGACTGTCTTCCGTTTTAACTGATAGGCAAAACGAAAGGTAAAACGTTATGTGTAGATGGGGCTTTAAACTAGTAAAAAAGAATGTCTGGTTACATAAAATACCTACCAATGCAACTTCAATATTTTGTATTTGAAACCTAAGAATAATTGTCCAAATAAGACCTAAGGTAAGTCTTTGATTGCCGTCTACTATGTCTTCAGCTCCGATACTTTCCAATCGGACTTTGGTGTGCAGAAACGCCAAACTCTTGTTGACGTTTTCCACTTTGTGAACCCGCATTTTTCCACTGTTCGGTTTCCCTAGCTTTTCCCCGGATATGATTTCTAATAGTTTCAGGAGTTTCTTTCCATCTCCGAGGTCTATGAAAAGGTCGACGACTTCTAAGCCGGCCTGCAAATAAAAAAGAAGTTAATATATAAATGATTCAACATAAAAATCTAAAAACAATAAAATAGTAGTCTATATTAGTTGATTACACATATAGCTTATGGTAAAAAAACTAAAGATGACTTACTGTAATCGAATACAATAATAGTCAAAACGTTTCTGAATCCAAACCAAACAAGTCCTAGTAATTCCTTTCATTTTTTTACAAATCCTTTCCAGATAGCAAAGAAAAATTACTGCATTCGGAACAATTATTATTTGATGTGCTTTGTTTTGTCATTTATACAAAAACGCAGTATTTCCGGCAGAGGTCGACCCCTTATTATTAAAAAAGAATGTGTTCTAAAGCAATAACTAATGCCAAAGTCTAATTTTCCCAAAATGAATTTAAAAAAAATATACCATATGGTGTGGACTGTATCTTTGTCAGACTGTAGACACAAAGTCGAATTCTGTTTGATAATTTTGGATATCTGGTGGTCTAATCTCACTTTTACATATTTAAAAGCCATTTTTTAATTCCCTACCATGACAGTTGTCATATATGTCAAAATGACGCATTTGTTGTTGGGTATGCTGAATGGGTCCACATAAACTTTTTTATCAAAAACTTAATAACAAAAAATGTGTTGCCCATGTATGACTAGCTTTTTGGCGGATATTACTATGATTGAAATTTAAAGTGAAACTTCTTTACGCGCGCTGGGAGTAAAAATTCAATACTGTGACGAGCTAGAGAGATGACCCGCAAGACGGCACAGGAGACGAAAAGTGGTAACGGTCGAAAAAGTGGTAAGCCAATGAGGAAGTTGAAATGGGTCTTTGAAGCGTCGTAACTCGGGCCCTATGCGAACTAGGGGGCTGAATCTCGGAATGTAGATGAAGCTCTTTTCATGATACTTTGACGACGTTTCGTGCACTATGAAACCCCATCATCACTGGTGAAAAAAGCGTCCAATTTAAATGAAATTTAGTATGTCGATAAATTGGACCAAGGCCAACCGTGCACGACACGTGTCACTGTGACAGTTTTGACGTAAGAAACGTCAAAAGTTGATGTCGTCAGGTCGCGATCAAATTTGGTGAGTAGGCTATGTGAGTGACGGTGCCCACGGTTCCACCCTGCAAAGTTGGATACGACGTTTCGTTTACATTTTAATCAGGGTGGGACTAAGGATTTGATATTGAACAAAAATGTGGGTCGATTTCGGCATAATTGGGGACGGGCTACAGGATGACGCCCTCGACGACGCGACGTTTCGAATCGATGCATGTAAATGGACGAAATCATCAGAATTTTTCTTAATTATGAGTCAATTGAAACCAAACTCTGCACGTGGAGATAGTTACCCGAATGGAGTCCTCAGACGGCCATTTTTATTAATTTTTAATTTATTACTTTTTCAAACATGTTCTTCAAATCCTTCAATTTAATAGCTGTTAGTAAGAAATTTCACTTCAAATATGCGCACATAGTATACACACAATTTTTTTTATAGTAACAAACAGATTGTTATGTTATTACTATATGAAATCCTCATTAAATGTTAATACTATAATATATAAAAAATCGAAAATTTCTTTAGTAGTTATTGATAGTTTTGACATATAATGCACAATCAGTTATAATTATCAAGGTATATGTATATAAAAATGAATTTCTTTTTCTAAGCTCTTTAATAACAAAATTATGTTTGTTTACCTTTGATAAGTAAGAATTCATCCATTTTGTGAAGGTTTTCTTTTGAATCCGAAGCCGCTCCTCCTGCAAGACCTTAATGCGGCCCTGCTCAAATTTATGAACGTCATCTCTTTGAGTCATGCTGGATCTGCTTTCGGATGAGGAATTGCTTGATGTTTCATACTGCAAGGAACCAGCTGTAACAATAAAAAAATCTAATTATTTTATGTCGTTCTCACACTTTGTGTGTTTTTTTTCGATTGTACGGGACATCTCTCCAACAATAAAAATAGTTTGTGAGACATATAAGTTCTAATCCTAGATCAAAGCATCAAGTTCCTTTAGAAATGACAATTGATGACATTTACCATACATTTAACTTTATACGGTAAATGTCATCAGTCTTCATTTGCCAGCTATTTCCGACGGAGTAATTTTTCAGTTCGTATATTTTTTTAGTAAGACTTCTTCCTATTCTAAATTTCGATACAAATAAAATTACTTTTGATATTTTAACAGAAACTAAGTGCTCTTATTTAATTACAAATTACTTTAGCAGTCCAAATAAAAATCAATAAGAAATCCCTTTTTTACTTATACAATATGATCGAAAAAAAAGGGGCGTCAACGATGGCTATGGAATGAAGATCGCTGTCATTTTATATGTAAAATTATATGGGGGGATTGGGACTGTCATTGGTCGTCATTTCCAAGTCAAATGGACGCCGTTTTTTAGATCATACGGTATTTTAATAGGTAGTTTGACGTGACTGCTATCGATAACAATAATAAATAAAAAATAAAATAATAATTTAAATTTAAGAAAAAAAATCATTTTTTGTCATTATTATAAATCAAAATCTTTCCTGAATCGTTGGACAAACTTTATACTCACATTTCATATTCATAATTCACATATTAACATTGAAATAAATATGTTTTAGATCTGTTTCACGTTATAATTAGATAAAATATACGATTTTTTATACGACAAAGTAATAAGTTTTTTTTCCATTTACAAACGTTATTTCTGGTCAACCATACATTTTACAATTATTGTATGTAATTCTGGTTTCTGGTTATAGTACGAATATATGTAAAGTGTGTATGTTATGTCTGCAGCAATATCGTGACACATTCAAATCGTTACAAATAGTTCTTTGAACTTTGGCTTCCGAGAAATCTCGCACTAATCGTTGGCAAATACCTATTTGTATATAGATTCGTGGATTTCCAACACATGTAGGATGTACCTACTTACGTACTTGATTAGTTAAATTTAAATCCTTGTTTAGATTGTAACAAAAATCGGCAAAATTCTGAAATACAAATGTATATTTTTTGTAGCAAAGCAGGACTGCTTTTAGAGCTTTATTTAGCTTGGTACGCTAGTAAAAGTCTATTAGACTAAGACCAAGACTAGACCCTGCAAGACCAAGACTAGACCCGGTCTTGCAAGACTACTTAGTAACTGCAAGACCAGACCAGGGGACCCTAGATTTGAATTTGATTGAGCTTCTTCCATAAGTACTCCACGCTAACTTAATTCTTCTGTTCATTTCTGGTAGTAGAGATCCCGAATTACTTTAGTTTTTGCTAAAATCATTTTCGAGACCCACTTTATTGCTGGCTATATTTAGTTCATTAATTTGGGCTTGTAGTTCTTCAGGACACTTGGCAATTAGAATTATGTCATCAACAAGTCTTAGATGGTCAAGATATTCTCCATCTATTTTAATCCTTTGTTGGTCCAGTCCAGTTGACGGAAGATTTCTTCTAATATGTTGCTGTAAACAGTTTTGGGGGTATCGCGTCTCCCTGTCGTACTCCTTTGCCAGTTGGGAACTCTGGGGTTGTTTTTTATATCGTTACTCTTGCTTTGACTTCTCTTGTTGGCGAGAGTTTCTATATAAATCGTATCAATATCTTCTTTAGCTAGGACTTCTCTTATTTATTTATAATATCCTATATTTATAAAAAATAGAATTGCTATTTAAAAAATAGTGTTGATGACGTCATATCTCAAATTTGGAATAAGTTGTTTAAATTTTCCTATATTAGAACTCAAACGCACTGTTTGAGCACTTAAAAAGGGCGTGGTTTAAAATACTAATCGAGGTGTCCCCCCCAAAAAAATACAATTTGTGTGATTTACTAAATTCATTTCAAGTTAGAGAATCACCATGTATAGTAAATTTTTGTTTTGGAGATTGTTTTACCTAATTTTTGATATAGAGATTGAAAGGTATGACTAGTTTTAAAAAGATTCAACATTATTGGAAGGTATGGTATTACAACAAACATAATTTAATTTTTTCTGACTACTATTTATTTAATTCATAGTAACGAGGAAACAATATGTTGTAATTGGAAATTATCAACTAGTCCACAGTTCAATTAAACGATTATTTCGAGAAAATTACGTACTAAATTTCTAATACTATCCTATAAATAAAAAAAACATTTACTAAGGTAAAATAAACAGAAGCGTCAACTTTATGTCGTCAACTTATATCAATGCTTTCAAAATATATCAATTCTAACTAAAACTGTTTGCCCACTATATTATAACACAATCTAATCTTATCTAGACAATATTTCATTAATAATAATATATACTGGGCTATTATATTAATATTTTTATATGCAGTAAAAAAACCGTATCTGTTTTTATTTAATAAAGCCTCCATACTTAGAATAAAGGATTATTTATTATAACAGAATTAATAATAATATTACATATTTGAAATGTTAAATTGTCATTTTTAAAAATAGTTTTATTTAGGCTTAACATCCAAAACTGTCAAGATATAAAAATTAATCCTCTTTATCCCCTTTTATTTTAAATGAATTCATTAGATCAAAAATAAAAAAATGTATGGTTTCAATAAAAAAAGAAAAAAGATAAACCTTTATATTGAAATAAGAAATTTAAAAAGATAATATTTTATATTAAAACTAGTTGAAGCCTGGCACATCCGCCACGACATCGACGTCAGGAAAAAATACTTTAATATTAATTAATTAACTTAATATTTTTTTTAAAATTAAATGAAAAACAAAAAATCCGGCGACGATTTTAGTAAAAAAGCAACTTTCTAGAGCAAGTAGTTACTTCAGTAGAGACAACACAGATAAACATTAGCATTTTATATATGTAGATTTGATATAAATTCAAAATATTTTGAGAAAGGAGAAAGGGGTAAAATTGAGAAGCTTCTAAGTACTGTATGTAGTTTACCAAAAACTCGCTGTTATAACTAAAATGGCAATCCACATGTCGAACAAAATGGGACTTTGAATGACGTGGGTCAAAGTTCAAGTAGCATTTTATATTTTGTTTGTCGAGCATTCTAATTTTATTCTTATTAAAAAGTAATCCATTCCCAAATTAAGTTGTTCAAACAATATCGAGTTTAAGTACTTTTTTATTCTTTGTGACAGGTTCATTTGAGTTCACTTTTCTTGGAATCGCTACTGAAACAACCACTTAATAAAATATATGTTCTTTTAAATATAAAAAGAAAATATATTTTAGTGGAGTGTTTTTTTATTCAAATTTAATACACCTAAAGTCAAGAACATAGTGGAGCGACGAGGATAGCGGCGGGCAAGCAGCGCGATACCGCGTCGAGCAAGCCTAGAGGTGCTGAAACATAGTAGAGCGGCGAGAAATAGCAAAGTACTTGTGCAAATTTATTATTTTTATTTGCTTATTGATAATTTAAAATGTTAACAGTAGGCTAAAATTCTGGGCAGTAGTGTTGCAAACATTTGGTTGATTCGAAACCAACAAACTAGAAGGTGTAGTGAACATGAAATTTTCAAAAATCGGAGTTTACGAAAATTTGTTGCCACTTTATCACATAACTTATCTAAAATGTACCTGTTATGGCGATTACTATCTTTCTGATCCCATAAAATATCTCTTACAAATACTAAATCTATTAATTTTTGGGAATCCATTATTTTTTACAGCGCGACAGAGCGACGAAAACAAAATTATTTGAATCGATCTCGCCGCTCGATCTAACCGCTCGAGCCTCGAGCAGATCGCTTTAGTATGTTCACAGCAGGTGGATGACACTTCTTATGGGAGAACTGGAAATGGTTGAAAACTTGACTACAAGCGATTTTCTAGGAATCTTCCTTACCGATAAATTATTGACAAGAGTGACAGATAAAACCTTGACATTCTTTCAGTATAACTGTTCATCCAATGCCTTCTATTAAAAGATCAGCCTACGGGCGGACTTTTGTTTACTTCATCAGCTGTACATACTTAGATATTGGGTTAGATTCCGTTTCATATTTTGTCGGTTGATTTTTGGTTTTAACTCTTTGATTTTTGGTATTATTTATTATTGTAGTGCAAAAAACTAATTATTTTGGTGTTGAAGTACATAAACTACTACCAGATATATGGTCACTCTCGGTTTCGCATAAAAAAATAGAAATTTTAAAAATTACACGTTGTGCAAGTGATTTAACCTAAAAGTGCCCATACATTTTTTACTTATCGTGATTTTTGTGTGTGTTTTTTAAGACTCTAACAATTCATCAATAAAGCTTAAGTGGAGTGTGTTATTGGTGCTATGCCTCATCTTTGTTGTGTTCCTGGTGGAAAGGATAGTTACTAAGGATAGTTATTATACTAGGCAGCCTAAAGTGTCCGGAAGAGCAAGAAAAGTGGGTACGAGTTATAAATCAAGAGAATTTTATTGAAAATATCTTTAATAAATTTAAAAATAATATTCTCCCATGATGGTATTAATGAAAACTGGACAATTATGTTTATTTTATTCATATTGTGGAATCTCCACTCCAAGTGTTGCTGGTTCAGCTTCGATAGATTCAAACACGTAAGTAGGTATTATGATCTAGGGAAAAATAAAGAATATGTGTATTAGAGATCATGAAAAAGATTATTATTTTGAGTTCAAATTTTAAAAAGATTTTTGTAAAGACAAGACTGATACAGTTTAAAAGAAGAATGTGTTTTTGTTTGATAATATATAATGTATGTTAAGCATAACATATATTTGTTCAGTAATTTTTAATGAATAGTATTGATTATTTATAATACCAAATTAATATCAAATATTTAAGTGATGGCTGAATACAATATGAATAAAATAACAATAAAATTGGTATATTTGCATAATACAAAATTAAGTTTTAAGAATAAAGGTGTTACTAAAAATACTAAGAAATTCATATTTCTTTGTTTTAATTGGTCTAATGTTATTTACATTTTACGTAAGAATTATACCGTATCATCGAAAAAAATCGGCGTCTAGTTGGCTTGGAAATGAACATCGATGACATTCCCTAAATAACTGTACACATAAAATAATTAACTAGAATTTTACAATCTTGGAAAATTTGATATTCTTGAACCTTGATTCTAAATATTCTAAATTTTTGATTTTTTTGGAATTTAGGTTCGGGAAAAACGCTGATTGATTTTTCATTTGGTTTTTCATTATTTTTATTTGGTTTAAAAAAAAACGGTTCGGCTAACATTATAGCCTCCATCATTGTTGTGTCATATGAAAAAAATAGTGTCGAATATAATCCAAAAAATTGCATATAAAATATGCACACCACGCACATAATGTTTACTACGTACTCCATAGTCAATGTAGATAATTTTAGTGTTAAGAATAATAATTTTAAAAAATATGTGGTCATCTTTTGATAAGTTTATATTAGTTTATTAATTGCAGTAAACATTATGAGGTGTGAATTATATTGTATATGTAATTTTTTGGATTATATTCGACACTATTTTTCTCATATGACACAACACTGTGAAGGCTATAGTTAGCCGAAACGTTTTTTTTTAAAACCAAATAAAAAATAATGAAAACCCAAATGAAAACTTAATCAACGTTTTTCCGAACCTAAAATCCCAAGAAAATCAAAAATTTTAGAATAATTTAACATATAAAATGCCAGCGATCTTCATTTCATAGCCATCGCTGACGCCTTTTTTTAGATAATATTGTATTATTTGTAAATATAATTTTTCGAACATTGATACTTGCAAAATATACATATAAATTTTGTGAATGCAAATAATAATACATCACTATTAGTAGATATTCAATGTTTTTTGTTAAATTAGATCGATTTTCAAACCCCAAAATTTAAAATATATTTACATTTTACCCATTATCTTATGTACCTATACATTATTTGTACATTGTAAAACATTTGCTGCATATGTATGGTTCATAGTTTATTTGCCAAAGTATTTATTACTATAAATAGGTATATATGTTGTAGTTATTAACTGTATATTATGTATATTTCATTTAAACTATATCATTTTTAAAATACAAACCAAAAATCTGAGGAATAATTATGTTTTCCATGTATTCTACAACATATTTATTAATCCGTTATATCTAACTAGCGTGACGTCATAAATCTCGCCCGCAGGCTGATCTTTTAATAGAAGGCATTGGTTCATCTCTTTTTCTTTCTAAAGTGTGCGTTGAAAGGAGACAAAAACAATTTTTTGCAACCCATAATTTGTTATTCGAACACCACATTTCTCCTTGTCGGGTCGTTGACGTTGACTTGTCGCCATTTTATTTCTTTTGTTTACACGCTGCAGTTTGCTTTGTAAATTGAATACATAAATTATTTAGGCAAATATAGGTTTTTGATAAAACTCCTTGGACTAACGTGTAGGTAAGTGTTGATAAATAAGTTTTTTTTCATCTTAACATGCTCATTGTCATTCTCCTGATTTAGGTGACAGAAAAGGATCATCAAATCAAATTGAATTTTATATTTTTTCATCCCAGGACCGATAATAAAATATATATTTTATGGATACCTTCCTAAATATCAACGAGATGAGCCATCGGAAGAAAGGGACCATAGTACAAAACAGAAGGGTGATCTTTTTTCTTTCCACTTAGGATATTGAAATTATTATATACTGTAGTCGTGTTCGGCATTATGCTCTGAGAAATATAGATAAACAAAGAACAACAGATATAAAGCATCCCAGAGGAAAAGAGAGGCAATACCTGTACTCTCTCTCTGATATTTGTGAAAGTTACGGCAAAGTATTGTTGTAAATGTCATCTTTTTAATCGACCTGAAAACTTCGAGCAAAAAGATGACACTTTCAACAATACCCTGACAGATATCAGAGACGATACAGGTTCTTCCTCTCTTTTCCCCTGGAATACTTTTAATTTATTATTCTTTGTTTATCTAGATTTCTAAGAGCACTATGAACGAACTCAGCTTGTATGTTTGAAATAATCGTCCAGCTGGCTTAAAATGATGATCGATGACATTTCCTATATAATTCATAGATGGCTTCATTTCTAAGCCATCTATGACGCCATTTTTTTCAGTTTTGTTATAATTAATTTTGTCTCTTGATCTACTTGTAACATTATTCTTTTAATTTTATTAATTTATTTTGTTGAAATTAATTTCTGTTGTATATTTGATAATGATATTAAAATGGTGTATTTTTTGTGTTTTTATGTATGTCATAATTAAAAATAAATGAAGAATTAAAATTTTTTATTTTTTTAAAGTTCCCGCCATGCGTTACAATCTAGTCCGTAGTTCCTACAAGCGATATTGGGGGCGCTAGTAGCAGTAGACTTGTCAACAGTGTCAAATTTAAACGTCAATTTCACTTTCCAATATTTAGCAAGGCGCTCGCACTTCTCCTTGTGTATGTGTTTTGTGGTTCACAGTGTGAACGTAGTAAGTACGTGTGAACGTCACACGTACTTATTTCCTTCACAGGTTTGTTTTGGACGGGATGTCGCGCTGCTTGATCGCCGCTATCCTCCACTATGTTCTTAGCCTAAGAAATATTGCAGTTGACAATAAAATTGTTGCATAGACTACAATTTCATTAATTTTTATCTAATGACTATGAAACTCGGTTCAACAAACATATTTAAACTGAAAAAAGGCCCATTATGAAACAATAATTGAACTGTCAAACACTGTCTGTTTAAGGTTGATTCTCATTATACGTTCCGTCTCCATTGCATTCCGTGAAATATATAGTGAGAATCAACATTAAAAATCATATTAAATTGTTCAAATGATGAAAAGTCACAAGCGGATAGAGTGTATAAGCTAGAGAATCCAGGTAACATATATGATTCAGAAAACTAAATCATTCATAAAATTGAATGGTAATGGGCAGGTCACCCAACGAGAATGATCGACGAACACAGCTTATTCAGTATCAGCTGGTTATCTTCGCTTGTTTTTGAGTGCCCTAGTGTCACCTTCTGCACCTATTTTCCTACACATGTCAGTAGCCGGAATACCAGACCCAATCGTTTATTTAAACAAAGCTTAAGTAGAACCTCAAACCCGAATTGTTACATAACATAAGATAAGCGAGTATTCTAGTAGGTTCTAAATGATCGCAAATCGGTACGCTCGCTGGTTGTGAATAGCCTGTTAACCTAAGACCTAAGCCTGAATAGGCTAAGTTAATAGATTAACGCTTAAAAATAAGCCTTACCATATCATAGTTAACGGCGGAATAAAGCTGCATATGATATGATGATGATACAACCTTAAGTTTTGTTATGAAACCCAATTAAATGGATGTTCAGTCGTTGTTTAATTTTAAAGAAGAGTGAATGATTTTAGGATTACGATGTAATGATAATCAATATCAGTGTCATTAAAAATAGGTCGAGATGAACGTAAAAAAATAAACAATTACGTACTTGAAATACGGTTATCTTAGCGAATCAATTTTTCGAACAATATTTAATTATATCTGGATTTGTTTGTATGTCTCTTATGTACTGTAACAATAGATCGTTTCTGTGTGTGCATATAGCATATTTTGAGCTGAACAAAGTAAGCTACATGTATGATATTTTTTTTCTATAATCTATTTATTATAATAGGAACTAATTAGGTTGGAAGAGTTTTTTGTCATGTTTTAAGTTAATTGTTCTAAGTTGATTATAATCATGGTCTTGGGACTGGTTATAAAGTTAATATAGGTAACAATTAACAATAATTGAACTGTCAAACACTGTCTGTTTAAGGTTGATTCTCACTATACGTTCCGTCTCCATTGCATTCCGTGAAATGAACACACACAACCCAACAATGAAAATCACAACCAACAATTAAAAATGTTGGGCCACCATATAGGAAAAATAGATTCATAAACTTGAAATTATTTTTCCCATAATTAGTCCAATCAGTGGGGGGCCTCTGCCATACAAAAGGTGGTGTAGTAGTAATTTTTTAATATGTTGTTATGGTTTCGGTCTTGATGAAAAATACAAGTTTTCGACCTTGGGGTGCAACCGCTCGAGCCGCCATCTTGAATTATATATACAAAAAACTGTATTTTTCAAAATATATCAGCAGCGGTTACGATCAAAATGTTGGAATAAAAGTGAGATATCGATATTTTTCGATGTATCAAGTATAACGGGACATCGTAAAAAGGGTGGAACAATTTGGGTGGAGTAATAATTTGAACGGATGCAAAAAGGGCGAAGAATATTTTGCAAATAACAAAATTTCAAGGGAAAATGAAGTTTTGTTCGCTTCTCCAGAAAACAGCAGGACTCAGTGACACCATTGGCATTTTTAAACATCAGGATGCAACACATCGCAGATGCTGAAGCACGCTTTCTCGTTGCTTTATTTGGTGGCAACTTGGAAGAAGACACCTTAGAAGAAATCCGCAACCAACGTTTTGCTAGATCAACCACAAAAAGTAAATCCAATCTTGCTTCATTGCCACCAACGAAGGATGCTGCGCGGTTTCATTTTTTCAGGACATATCATCAAGTCTAGAAATAGTACGGTATCGAAAAAAAAACCTGAAGACTGGGCAGCAATGGGCTTGTTCCACTCGCCATGACAAAACAAGCAGCAACGACAACTTATTGAAATTCATTTCATGCACTTGTAGAAAAGGATGCGGCGCAGCATGTGGTTGCAGGAAAGCTGGGTTGAAGTGTTCCGTTGTATGGGGCTTCTGCAGTGGTCAATCATGCGAAAATGTCTCGGAGGTTCACATCGACATCAACATTGGGGACGAAGATGACCAAGACTTAACAATGGAAGAGCAATATATTCCCATAAACACCGATTACGATGACACCGAAGACAATACTCAAAACGTTATTAATAACCGACCCGGACCATCAAAGAAAAGAAAACGCTAATAAATCGCCATGGCACTACCTTATTTTTCAGTTTTTTTTTATGTTGTGCGTTATATTTCAATAAGACATATGAAGCTTATAATATATTTTTTCGCTCCGTGGCACCGTGGACTACCTCACCAGCCGCTGCTGTTTATCCCTATGTAAAAAATAGCAAGAATTTCGGAAAAATTACAAAATTGGGGTGTTTTTGTACCTTCTATCGAAGATGGCGACTCGAGCGGTCCCACCCCAAGGTCGAAAACTTAGATTTTTTTGTCAAGACCCAAACCATAACAACATATAAAAAAATACTACTACACCACCTTTTTGTATGGCAAAACACCCCACTGACTGGACTAAATATGTAGTTAAATTCAATATGTAATTTTTCATGTTATTAGTTTTTGGACTGTAAAATATATTCATAAAGCTTGAAAAGTGAACAAAGCGCAAGTATCCTACAGGAAGAACTGGCAGGTAATGCCATGGTAGCGAGGAAAATATTTAGAGGCAGCAGGCAATAGCATCACAATCTTGACATGCAGACAGTAACCAGTCGATAGATGGGTTAAGAAGGCAACCAGTGTGAATATTAAAAAACCGGACCCCAGACAAGTGCCAAGATAAAATGAAACCAGCAGTTGTAAGTGGGCTATATTTTGCAATACCCCAATATGGAATCAACAATATCATTTCTGGCGATATCTAGAGGCAGGCTTCGTACCGAAATTGTAACCTTGACATTCCCAACTCAATCGACACTTTTACAAAATAAAGCTGTATAACAAAAAGATGGACTGTTCGGAAAAGAAATGTTTAAGTATCCAAAAAAGTGACAGAAATTAATCACAATAACGTTTCACATAATGATTTTCTTACAAAGAAAATACATATTGTCTACCCACCTTCATACATTGATAAAAGTTTGCTTGCTAAATATAAAGCCTGCCTTCAAAGTATAATATGAAAAATAACAAGACTTTGTTTGATATAAGTAGTGGATAAATTTTATATTCTACGGGTTCTACCTGATTCAATGTGAATGTTCCTCATCTTATTAACTAGATATTTGAAAAGTCTAATTAATAAGTCTTTCTCTGTAATTTTAATAATCGATATAGATAAGATATATAGTACATGTGTCCCTTCCTTCGAATAAGTGGTTAATATTGATAATCCCAGTAAATACTCTACTCCACGCCTACAAGGTTATAATAAATACTCGTTATATCACAAATTTAGTAGAAAAATTAACCGTAAATTGTTGTTTCATAATTTGATGAATTTCTGTTAAAAATATCGATGAAGTAAGATACGATAACTTATCTATATTATTGATTTATATTTTTATGAGGTACCTAGAGTATAAGTTTGTAATTTTAGATTAATATATTAAAAAAACATGTCCGTTTTAAATACGTCAAATTTAGTGAAATATAGAATCCAAAAAACCCAATTGTTTTTATTCTTAAAAATAGAGTTATTTTTAAGGAATTTTGTGTCATATTATTACATTATTATTATATCAAAAATTTTATAAAAAAAATTCTGCTAAAAGCTGGATAAGAATTATGTATTATTGGTGTCAAAGAATAAAGAAAAACTCTTTAAAAAGTCAATATGTATTGAAATGAACTCATTTTACAAAAAAGCAGCTTTTTAATGTTTTATTTTTTTTTGACGGTCAAAGTATACCGGGTGGTGCATCGTCGTTGGAAAATAGGATATCGCATGCAAATTTTGAAGTGTCAAAATATTGGCTCCCCTGGTGATTTTACAGCAAAGTGGCAGATGCGCAATACACATGCCAAATTTGAACAATTTTGAACAAGCCGATTTTAACTAATTTAAGAAAAATTGGTAAAAACAGGTAACAATACAAAACCAGGCAAATGCCAACATATTTTTTAAGATTAAAAACATTTTAAATGATAAAATTATTGATAAAATGTTATATCTTAGGGTCATAATTCATAATTATAAATATTCTTATCTAAATCATAGTATCATTTTATTCAATTTTTTAAATATAAATTTATTTGTTAAAAAATTCTAAATCTCTCTCTCTCTTTCTGTCTCATGGTTATCTAAACTGCATTTCAAACGGATTATATACACGAAGTGTCATAAATTGTTACGTTGGTATTGAAAATACCCCATATACATATACTCCAATAGCCCTCAGATAATTAATATATTACATTATAATTATTAAATACTACATTTTAGTTGTTTGAAACGTGAAAACGTAAGACGGATCATTAATATGCCATTTTTAGATATTTCAATGTTAAAAAATTACAGGCGTAATGTGGGCACCAGAAAAAATGGCGCATATGACATTATTACAGGACACACGACAGTTCAGCATGTAATGTGGGCAACAGACTCACCAGATCTATACCTAGACTGACAATGTTTTATTGCTCCTTATCTTTTTTTGTAGTTGTAATCGGCATAAATGCCGATTACAAAAAAAAATGCCGTTTTTTAAAATAAACGTAAAAAAATTAAAATTACTACATGCTAATTTTGCATTCACTCTAAAATAAGGAATAAAAAATCAAAACAAATATTACCCACAGTCAACAACTTAAATGGCATTAGCAAATAGAACACTAAACTAACTGAAATGATTTAATTTTAATATTTTTTTTATATGGACCAAGGATGTTTATTATTGTATAAATGAGGAACGTTTTAAGTTTGAAAGCTGTCAACATAACTTTTTGTCCAGGGGAAAAAGTTGATAAGAGTCAATTTCTTAAGTTTAGGGTTTTACAATATTATAGTAGGTCTAACTCATGTCTAACTGGTCCCTACAAAATGTATAAACTCTGCAGGGCAATAAGTTGTTAAATCCTATTGATTGAGCCTAGTAAAAATATAGAATATACGGAAAAAACCTGATAGTGATAACCAACAGCCGTCCAGAACTCTCCTGTAAAATTAGTAAAATCATGTTATCATCTTTTCATTTCAAAAATGTTATCATGTGGTAGCAGACCACCTCTAGTATTTCATTTCATTATTTCAGCTTAAATTTTGATCACTTACGATTTTTAATAGGCTTCATTTGTGTACCCAAAATAATAAATAAAATTAAATACCTTTTATAGGGTATTCTATTTTCTATGTCACTCAGTAGTCTTAGTATACTTAGACTACCATACGATAGAAACAAGGCATCACAGTTGGAAAATTAATTTCACTGTTACTTTGTTGGCAAAACTTTATGATGGTGAAACATTCTCTATAAAGATCTATAGAAATAGATCCCCATTTACAAATCTTTTTTTTCGGTCATACGGTACTTCCACCGACTACATTTTATAAAGGGTGTTTTATTCCTCTTATAGGATACTAATACACTGGCTCAGTACTTCCGGAGATTAGTAGAAGAATAAAATTGACATGTAGAGCATTTAGGTGTAATTTCATATTTTTTTTCAACTTTCGAATGCATCTCCTTTTTCTCCTTTACCTATTTTCGGGTATTTTTTTGTGTATCTTTGTATTACCGACTTGGAAAATGAGAAAATGCTATCATACTGTGACATATAAAGTATTTGCATCTGGATTAGGCGATTAGCTATACGTAATATTTTCTTTGCATAAATATAGTTACTTATAACTTTCTGCATTCATTTAGTTTTATGCAAATTGTTTGCAGAGATAGTAAACATCATAGAAACTGCAGATAAGATAATAGTTTTAGGCGATTAGCGCACCTATTTAGGATCAATGCATGAAAAAGTATAATATTGATTTAGCGCGCAGTTTGGTTTCTCATAATACATTCCCAATAATGGGTGCGTTTCCATAAATACATAGTATATCTATATATTTATTTGAATGTGGTAGACAATGATTCAATATTGAATGAAATTAATTTCAGCACTTATTTTTAACTTACACAACGTACCGGTCAGAATTTAACAGTCAAATGTATCACTGTTATCAAGTGTAAGAGTTACAAATAAATAACAACAATGGCAGTCCGAAATTTCTATACTTTCAATACCTATATTTGTGGGAAATCTTTAAATCAACATAAAAATATTCTGGCAGAGTGCTTTTTGAAATTAACTCGCACATATTTTCTTCTCTAAATATTTTGTATACTGGGTAACAATTACAACCAAACCAAACCAAACTAATATCGGGAATAGGATGCAGAATGTAGATGTATGAGAGAGGATTAATCACAACGACCTTACAGATCTATTGTATCCCCCTTTTCTTGAGTTAAAACTCATCAGACAGCCTCAATCTGAGACGGTTTTACATAGGTTAGTTTATAAAGGGTTTTACAAAGTTTATGGCAAGAATGGTTATCGTCTCGGCGCACTCAGTGAATAGGTGTTCTGGTGTTCCCCATTTTTCCCACAAAATCTGCATTCACCGTTGTTCCTTGCCTTTATTCTACTAAGGTGTTCATTAAGGAGAGAGTGTCCTGTTAAAAACCCCGTTACAATCCGAAGATTGTTTTTACTTAAAATAAGAAATATCTTTGATTTTTCTCGGCCGTAAGTTCTGAGAAATTTTTTCGAGTGCCTCAGACCGTTGGAGGATTCCCATTCCAGGTTACGGGTTGAGTCTTCCAGGTTCTTGAGTTCCGCTTTATGTTGGTTTCCACTTGGGAAGCAGAACGGTTCTGGTCCAGTTAGTGGAATGTTCGTTCCTTTTCTAGCTAGATCGCTTGCTTTTTCATTGCCGGCTGGCACCCAAAGTAGGAGGACTTTATTTTCTTTCTCTCATTTGTTCAGCTTTCACTATGCTGTCTTTGCTTTCTTTGATAAGCTTGATCGGATAAGATGGCTATTTCTTGTTTCCGATAGTTCCTATCTAAGCTAAGTTGTACGCATCTTCCGGTAGCGTAAATTTTTGCCTGAAAGATGCTGGGGTAGGTGCCCATTGGTTCGGAGTATTTAGTTTTCGGTCCAAATACTCCAATCCCTGTTTCTGTTGAATATCGGGAATAACATCCTGACAGTATTTTTAGTTCTAAAATATATTCCCAATTGCTACTTTTCAAATTGTTCGCTTTATAAAAATAGAAATACCAATATTACCATTTCATTTCCCAATTACAATAAATGTACATTGAGTATCCCTGACGTTAAATAACTAGGATTATTTTAAATTGTTATTATCTTGATACCTAATTCATTAAAACCAAATGCAACATTATCAAAAGCCATATCAAATATTGATATAGCATTTTTTATATTTAAAAATATATCCATTTAATAAATTATATAACAATATAATATGTAGTATGCTAAACTTTATGCTATAACTACTAGTATCTAGATCTAGATAAAACAATACTAGATATACAGGGCAACTGGAATTATATTGTTAATAACATACCGTATGAAAACTGGCGAGATCCGGGTAGTTTGTGACTCATTTTAACCAATATTGAAAACTTCTATAGTTCGAAAAACTCGAATCACGCACTTTGTCACGATCGTTTCAAATTTTTTTGGGCCCCATCGTCAACATTATTGTCTATTACACCTAATCTCGATTTTAACAAAATTGTAACTTGCGTGACAACGTTACATGTAATAATCGATGTTGTTACAAGTACATCGTTTAAAAATTCTTATCTCCGTATCACATTACAATCAGAAATTAGATAAAAACTTATCATCTATATTTACAGAAACAGGTCTGACGGTGTTACGGATAATTGCAAATTTGCATGATTTGAATAAATATTTTGGAAAACTCTGTGGGAAAGTTTCCGTTGTCAATCATTACACTATACCGGGTGGTGCATCGTCGTTGTAAACATAGGAAATCCCATGCAAATTTTTAACTGTCCAAATATTGGCTCTTCTATTAACTTTACAGCTAAGTCGTAAATAGGGGCTTTAAAGGTCTCCGTATGCTGAATACACATGCCAAATTTAAACAATTTTGGACAAGCCGATTTTAAGTAATTTAAGAAAAGTTGCATCTGCTATTTTTAAATTAAAACTGAACAGGTAACAACAATGCAAAACCAGTCAAATGTGAACATACCGTAAGTTGTCAATCTACCATTTTATTTTTGTCAATTGTACTTGGTATATTCTTTGATCTACACTACTACATTATAGTGCCTGCGGTTAGTGTCCCCAAAATGCATTTTTGTAATTTCAAACTGGATCGAATCAGGCAAAAGCCTAACGTTTAGAGAATATAATTTGACATTGACAAAATTATAGGATGACAACTTAAGGTACGTTGGCATTTGCCAGGTTCTGCATTGTTACCTGTACAGTTTTAATTTAAAAATAGCAGTTTTTTTTAAATTACTTAAAATCGGCTTGTCCAAAATTGTTCATATTTGGTACCTATGTGTATTCATCATACGCAGGCCTTTAAAAACCCCATTTAGCCGGAAGCTGTAAAGTTAATAAGGGAGCCAATATTTGGACAGTTCAAAATTTGCATACAATTTTTTGTTTCCAACGACGATGCACCACCCGTATAATTTTATTTTGAAATGTTTTCACTATTTATTATTATAATTTGATATAAAGTATCACAACTCATTTTTTAAGTAGGGAGAAAAAGTTACTTATAAAAAGTGAAGAGGGAGAAAATACTGAAATTTTAGGAAATCCAAAAAAATAAAAAATAACAAGCTTTATTATTATTATTGTTATTTCCAAAACGATGAAAATAATAATTAACACTTTGCCATTGACACTTATTTTCATCTACAAAATGGGAAAGTTAATTTTCCAACCTGACTTTTTGGGTTCGAGACATTCACCATAATTTTTCTTTCTCTATTCCAATATCCTTCATAACTACAATATAAAATGCGATACAATTATTATACCAATTGATTTTTTTGAGAAAATAATTGTTTGGAATTTCCAGGAAACTCGATCTAATCACCAGAGATAAAGTCATTGCGGTAGAGTTGCCCTACCAGTTGAGCAACAAAAAAGCCTTTTTCAAAAAAAGTCATTTTAATTAATTCATTATGTATTACCTAATTAAAATGAATTTTAAGTTATGGTATCATGGGTTTCACAAAAGAAGTAAATTAGGTTTACCAAAACCGCAAGGTTCCATTATTACCAATAAGCGAGATAATGCCACCAAAATGTATAGGGTGTTTCGTGGAACACCCTGTAATCTCAGCAGTCATCAATCTTCATCAGTTACGATCCCTTATTTAGTTCCAATCCTTTGGACTGTTGAATTCTGAATTCCTATTTCTAAAGCATCAAGAACTCGCTATAATATTTAAAAACGCTAAATCAATTTGTATCTTACCTAGGAACATTACACCTTTGCATTGTACTTACTTCATATATAGGGCGTCCACAAGCAAGAGTTTTCTACCAGCGTCTCTTTCCCGAGAAAAATAATTTATAAGCTTAGCAATGAGCTTTGGTCATTTTAATTACATCTTTGAGATATTCTTGCAATAAAAAAATTGGAATTTTGTATGACAGCAACAATCAATTTTTAATTTTGATATGTCCGTTAATAAAATTATAACTCCAAATCAAATAACAATGGCAATTACTAAAAAGAATATGCAGTAATTTATGAAATGCCGTAATGGCGTCACCAATCTCTTTCATTTGGTTTTCAAGTCCGTAAAGTATTTTACGTAGAAACCAGTAGCGTAACTAGTTTTTCGCTGAGAGCTGTCATTTTTGAAATATGACTCAAATTTATGTTTTTTATTAATTGAACACCCTATATATTATTTTTTATTTTATTTGTCTTGTCATGAGCTTTCTAAAAATATAATATATTTTCATAAACAAGGTAAAGAAATATATTTTTTAACTTTTTAACATAAATAAACCTAGTTGAAAAGTGTATTCTTATCGTATTTGAAATAAACTTGTACAGCTTTTAGATAACACAATGTCAATAATGTCAATAGGAGTTATTGATATTTTTAATGCACTTGTATAAATTATACACACAGAAACTAAGGTGGAATAGTCAATGACCAAAATTTGACGTCAAATAAATTATTCGATTGTTTTGATTACCTATTTTAAACCGGCCGCCTATGTTAAAAAGTTAAATAATGCATTATTTTACCTTGTTTATGAAAATAAGTATAGTGTAGTAGTGTACAGTAATAGTGTTAGTATAGAGTATTTCATAGCAAGTCAGATAGAATAAGGAATAAAAATATAATAAACAGGCTATCCCATTAAAAAAAATGTAAGTTTGGTTCATATTTCAAGAATGACAGCTTCCAGCAAAAAACTAAAATATAGTTAGGCCACTGAATTCTACATGGAAGATTTCTCTCAAGGTGCGTATTCATTATCCGAACGAACGAACGAACGAACGAACGAATGAAAGTGCGGTATATTTAGACGGGGACCGAACGCATGCGGCCGTTCGTTCGGTCGTGCGCTCGTCCATCCGCTTCGAGTCGGTACATCTAAGGCGTTCGCCTGCGTGCGCTTTCAGATTTAAGGTGCGTATTCATTATCCGAATGAACGAACGAACGAACGAATGAAAGTGCGGTATATTTAGACGGGGACCGAACGCATGCGGCCGTTCGTTCGTTCGTGCGCTCGACCATCCGCTTCGAGTCGGTACATCAAAGGCGTTTAGACGTCATGGTACAAAGAATACAAGGTATGATCGATAGCGGCTCCAATTTCGTTCAGTTCGCGCATACCACCTGTGACGTCACTAGGAAAATAATGAATAAATAAAAATAAAGAAAGTTGACAGGAGATCTGCATTTTTGAGGTTATGGTTAAGAATTGTTTATTTTTAAGACTTTTTAGTTCGTTTAATTTAATAATTACTAAAACCAGCAGTTCCAAAAATATATTTAAAAATAATAATTATCTATTAACATGGATTTGGACGATAATAGGTAAAAATACTAAATTTATTTCTATATTAGTTTGCGATGTTTATGGTAAATAATTTTCATTTTTATTGCCTCTGAATTCACATGAGGACAGAGATGAGGATATCTATGGAAAAGTAACCACAAGAGGAATTGTTACATCATTTAAAAAATGTTGGGAAGTTTATTGTTTCCCATCGAAAAGTAGAAAATGCCAATGCAGATGAACGTATTGTAATTGTGATAGAAGTAATTCCAAGGGTGAAGTTTATTATAATTAGTGGAAGTAATACCAAGGGTGAAGTTTATTATAATTAGTGGAAGTAATACCAAGGGTGAAGTTTATTATAATTAGTGACCTGTGCTTCTTTTTATATGTAGATGTTTCTGGTTTTGAGAATAAATCGGTTGAACCACACCCAAAATTTAAAGGAAGTATTTGCATACCCAGAATATGCCCATCAAGGGTTATATAGCTCAAATTTCCTTTAATGGTAGGCAATTATTCAATGCAAATTAACTTTTAAGCGACTGAAATATTAAATAGTTTACAATATGGTATATCACTAAAATATATTACTTTTAGGTACAATTAGGGCCCGATACATTTCAAAAGTAGAATATTATTTTATATTAAATGAGGTATTGTACTAACAATCAATTTATATTAATAACGGAGATTAAAAAATAACAGAATAAATAGTTCTTTTTCTTATACTACAAAAATAAATTATAGAATACAACAGTATTAAAAAAAAATAAAAAGTGATGTTCCGGCCGAGATTCGAACTCCGGTCTCTCGCTTCCTAGCCCGACTCCTTATGCACTGCTCCATAGTAACTTGCTTAGCGATAATTCAATGACGGTATATAACCAAAAAAAAACAGGTTTATAACAATATCTTGACGATTTGAACTGGCGCGCGAATGAAGAAATGCGTGCGGTCTTCTCGTGCGGTTCTATCGTGCGGTCCCCGTCCATACCACTAGCGAACATTCGTTCGTTCGTTCGTTCGTTCGTTCGTGCGGATAATGAATACGCACCTTCAGAGGACTCTGTATTTCAGGAACTAAGACGGCTAGGAAAAATCTGTGGGTAGCATCAGGGGGGTGACAGTAAACCGGAAAATTGGAAACAGTTGTGGCGCGGTTCTACCCAGGCAGAAAGCATGGCCTTCTAGACTGTCCTAGACAAAAATCTGAATATTTCTATATGATTTCTGTCAATTTCTGCTACGGAACATTTTTATGCACGTCGGCGTCCTGTTCTTTTGTCTTTTGTCTGTGTGTCAGTGTGAGCCTCGAGGCCTCTGGCAAGGTCGGGCGCCATTTTAATTTTTGCCGTTTAGATTTGATTGGAAGTTTGTTTCTGATATTTCGGCTGAAATTTATAAGTACAAAGATGTTTTTTGATATAAAGTTCCTTGTTAACACTTTAATAAAGTATATATGATATTAATTACATGAAGAAAATGATGAAATCGACGTTTCGGCGTGTAGCAGGTATGGGCCATATTATAGGTAAAAATAGGTAATATATTAACTGTTTTTATATTTTTTTAGCTTTAAACCCAAGGATCTTGGGATATTCTTTCAAGGATTTTTCCGTATCTCTACTTTAAAGACTGATCGGTGATTTTGAGCAATTGAAAGCAAGTTATACAAGGTAAATTATGATTATTGAACTATTATTAGCCTACGTTAAATTTCTACAAGATGAACAGAAATGCGTAATTACATATCACATAGGTACCTATTATGTATTTTCATAGCAATAATGCTATAAATCTATGTATGTAGATTATTTTTAAAATACAAATGAGGTATTAGATGTATATGTATCATATTTTTTATTCATTTTATTTTCATTCAAGTCCTGTTTGATTTAATTCACAAAAGTCTTATGTAGGTACCTATATTTATATTTTTTACATATTTTTTTTGATTCCAGGTTTTGTGTGGGTTCCGGTTGCCTTTTTCCTGCTTCCAGTTATTTATCCGTGAAGCTGTGAAAACATTTATTTATCTTCAAGTTTCTGTAAGTCAATGCACTGTTACTTTACTAATTCGCTTTAACACAGCATCTCTGATATTATTTAAATATTTAATATTGATACAGTAGTTTATTGGTTTATAGCTCTTTAATTGTGTTGATTTGCATATTTACATTGTTCTAAATTCCAAATAAATATTTTTGAGTAATTTTGTTGTATTATTTACTACTAGAAAGAGTAAAAAGTATATTAACCCTCATTTAAACCTCCTGAACAGCCCGCCATTAAAAACCGGAAACGGAAATAAATTTCATAAAATTGAAATTGTCATATCTATGTCATGTCATAGTCATGTCAAATGTCCCAGCCACCATATCTGAAAATTAGTTACCCAGGCAGCCACGCTGTTTCCATAATTTAACATTGACTTGACACTTCTTCTTGTATTTATTATTTTATGGGTAGCATCTTTAGTTTCATAATAAAGTAGCACGGCGATGTTAAAACCGCATCTTTGTAACTGTACTCATAAACGAGAAACCATGTAAAACACACGAAAATAGGATACCCTGTACAAATGTCTTTTATCGAAAATTCAGTAATACGGACAATTCGATACTTCGAATAAGATATAAGGCAGATAATGTTCGAAGCTGCACTATAGTTTGAATAATCGGATGAACTGAGACATGAATTCTGACCTCTAGTACTTTACTAATTAAACCAACAATTTATTTTCTAAGTTGCAATCGTAATGTCTAAATTTATTTTTACGATTTCTAGTAGTTCTAGGTAAAATTTTATCAATAATTAGTTCATTGTTTTTTTCAAAAATATTATCCATATCAATCACTGAATAAATGAAAAAGGTTTAGATAATGCATAGTTCAAGTGCTAAAGAGTAGTGTATTTTTACTTAAATATGAGAAATACACAATTTTGGATTAGAAATGAAGTAAATAAGTTATTATCATTGACATTTTGTTGAAACTTTACAATAATTATTAATTACATAGATAGTAAACATTATTTACTTAAATACTACTTTCTTAATTTCAATGTTAAATCGTACACTTTCACTGGTAATTGCAGAGATGCTTGCAGCTGCTAATAGAAATTGGATTTTAAGTAAATTATTTTACACTAAGAATCTATAAATCTTACTCTTGAAGTCTAAATACCGTAAAATCGAGATGGAAATGATAGTATATGCGGCACTTCATCGATTTTAACCATCATATTTTCTATTGCTGGTGACAAAAAAAATGTAAAACCTCATAGTCTAAGAGCTAGAAACGTTTTTGAGAGAGGATTTTAAGAAAGCTGGTTCTTTAATATATCGTTTGCTATGCTCTCCTGACCAGAGTACGGGCCGTCTGGATGTCGGTAGAGGTTGCATTCACCACTGCGATTCCTATCTGTACAGGGTGTCCCATTTTCGTGTGCTTGGTTTGGGATTTCCCGTTTATGGATAGAGATACAATAATGCGGTTTTCACTACTACTCTTTTATGAAACTAAATATGCTACGCATAGATTTGCCCTAGCCTTCTTAGTTGCTGAAATACAGAGCTAATTTGAGATTGATGCATTTTTCGACAGCCCTCGTATCTCGGTTATCTTATAAGTTATCGAAAAGATTAAAAAGGTGTCCTGTAGAGTTTTTCACGTAGAATCCAGTGGAATAACTGGTTTTTGGCTGGGAGCTGTATTTTTCGAAATATGACTCAAACTTATGTTTTTTGAAATGGGACACCCCGTATATTATTTTTTATTCCATTTGCCTTGTTATGAGCTTTCTAAAAATATAATATATTCTATACTTATTTTAATACACAATGTAAAAAATGTATTACTCCAGTTACCCCTTTTGAAACCAATTCAAAACGCTCCCTCTCCTAAACTTAATCTACTTTATTAGTATTTTAATAAAGCACGCTTTTAGATGTTTCAAAAAACTTTTAATAAGAGTAACTTTAACTCTACATATATGTTTCGGCTTGTTAGGCCTTTTTCAAGAGTTTTTTAAGAACTAATCGTCTAACTACACTGTAACTATATATATATTTACTATGGGGGTGGGTTCAGAGAGTTTACAATAGGGGTAATAAAAAATGTGTTTAGAAATCCTTGTTGGTCGTTACATTATTTTCGTTTTTAACAGATTTTAGTATTTCTAACTGTTCAATGTAATTTAAACGTCTACCTTTTGTTTCTCTGTGTAGTAACTTAATTGAGTTTTCATTAATTTTGTGATTATTTACTATACAATGAGTTGCAAGACCAGAACTATGCTGGAGATTATTAATATACTTTACATGTTCTTTAATCCTTATATCTAAATTTCTACCTGTTTGGCCTATGTACACGGCATCACAGTATTGCAATCCACCCTATATACACCCGACTTATTTTTGACATTAGTTTTGTCTTTATTATTTAATAAAATTTGACCTAAATTTCTTTTATTTACGTTAATAGTTTTACATCCTATTTTATTGAGATTATTTGATATTTTGTTAGTTAAATTAGGAATGTAGTTTAAAGGTTGATAATTGTTATTGTCTTTAGAATTAGCGGATTAAAAATTTTTCATTAATATTTTGTTTTGTTTTTTCTTTAGCATATTATCAATAAGGGAACACTTATATCCATTGTTGATGGCGATCTGTTTAATAATATTTAACTCTTTTTTAAAATTCTCTGGGCTCAGTGGAAACATTACTAATCTATGAATTAAACTATGAAAGGGTGACATTTTGATTTGCCAGGATTGGTGTGATTGACTATGTATTACAGTGTCTGTGGTAGTGGGTTTCCTGTAAATATCAAATTGTAATCTATTAGACTGTTTTATAATTGTAACATCAAGAAAATTGATGGTATTAATACCTTTTTCAATAGTAAATTGTATTCTCGGGTTAATTGAATTTAATAATGTTAAAAAACTGTTTAAATTTCTCTCGGTGCCTGACCAAATACAAAAAATGTCATCTACATATCTTGCCCAATAATTTATTTTTGATATTAAACTACTCTTGTTTTTAAATAGCTTCTTTTCAAAATCTGCCATAAATATTTCTGCGAATAACGGTGAAATTGGGGAACCCATCGGTAACCCATCTTTCTGTTTAAATATTTCATTGTTATACTGAAAATAGTTTTGTTCTAAACAAGTTTCAATTATTGTTATTAAATCTGATTTTACTATTATATTAAGATTAGATTTATCAATTAGTTCATAAATAATAGAGGACAATTCATGGGTTGGGATAGAAGTGAACAGGCTTTTGACATCGAAAGAAACGAGTGTTGCATTATGTGGAACTTCAATATTTTTCAAATTATCTAGCAACTCAAAAGAATTCTTTATGGCAAATTTTGATTGAAAATTGATCATGGAAGGAAGTGTTTTAGCTAGTATTTGACATAATTTATAAGAGGGAGCATTTATGTACGAGACGACTGGTCTAACTGGATTATTGTCTTTATGTAATTTTAGTAAACCATAGAGTAATGGGGGTGAAGGATTCATTATTTTGGCATAGTATTCATTGTTATTAGGTAATATAGATTTGTTATTTTTTAAAATAGAAAGAATTTGTTTTTGAAAATTACATGTTGGATCAGAAATTTTAGTAAAATCTCCACTATTTAAAATATCAGCTATTTTCTTATCATATTCTGTTTTTGTAAGAATTGTTATAGTGTTGCCCTTATCGGCTTTTGTAATTATTAAATTGTTATCATTTATTTTCTTGGTTATAGACTGTATGGTATTTTTCTCTTTACTGTTAGTTTTTAAATATTTGTTACAATTATTGAAATTTTCTAGTATGCGATATTTATTACATGTTGAGGCATGAGGTAAAGTCCCAACTGCGATTTCGGTGTTAACTGCTAGCAATTCTATGTCTTTTTTGTTAAAAACAGCTGGGGAACATTTATTATTTTTTAACCTATTGTAAACTCTCTGAACCCACCCCCATAGTAAATATATATATAGTTACAGTGTAGTTAGACGATTAGTTCTTAAAAAACTCTTGAAAAAGGCCTAACAAGCCGAAACATATATGTTGAGTTAAAGTTACTCTTATTAAAAGTTTTTTGAAACATCTAAAAGCGTGCTTTATTAAAATACTAATATTTCAACGATGTTTCACAAGGAACTAACCACAGCTTCAGTACAATTTATTAATCTACTTTGCTCGATTCATTTCTAAACGTGCAATAAAAGTTATAATTTAGTATAATTCAAATGATTTAATAACAAAATTATTAAAAATAAATCGATTTTAATCATAAATATCTTATGACATTCACCAAATTCAAATCGAGATCTATTAATTTCTTGAACGCTAGTAGAGTAGGTAGTTCTTTATTGTTTCAGTTTAATATGAAACAATATCACTAGAACATATGTAGAAATAATGACAAATGATAGAACTCCACAAAAATACTACAGTACTCTAGGAAGAAGTATTGGATGTTCTATAACATTTTTTCAAAAATTAATATTCTCCTAGTTATTATAATTGAAAATGTTGATTTTTCATCTAAAAACTGAATTTTACTTTTCCGTCTAACCTTGCGTTTTATCGCAAAATTCATATAAACCAAAAATGAAGCTTTTGGAATGACTAAACGATTCATTTATTCTTTATTACCGTAGGTGTAATGATAGCCGAGTTATCACTCTGTAAATGTGATTTTTTATTTTTCGAAAACTAAATTGCAACCCTTTTAATGTAAATTAATAGCGAAAGAACACATTTTTCGAAAAAAATGAATATGACCCATAGACTTAAAATAAAATATAGACTGAGCATCTCATTCATAAATAGCTGGAACATGCGGTCAGACAATATCTTGTTATTGTTGTGTTATTGTTTTAGGTTATAACGAGTGCGACACGAGCGATAGATAGGTTGTCTCTGTCGTAACGGTCGTTCCCTGACGACTCTGCCGAGAAACACAACACTGTCTTTCGTTTCTCAAGTACACCTGAACTCTCCGTCTCATAGCCGGGTAATTTTTTATTTTAATGAAGCTATAATTAAATTAAAAATATATCGTATTTAAACTTTTTTGTATTTTATTAAGATTTAGGACAGGTTTTTAAATAAAAGTTTAGAAAAACGTCTTAGAGTCCAAAAAGGATAAAAATAATAAAATACACGTTATAGAAGAAATTTTATAATCGAAATTACGTAATTTTTGAAATGAATAATAAATTATTAATTTTAGTCAAACATTTACAACCCCTAATATTAATCAAAACAGGATCTATTCCACAGATATAATAGAATCGGCGACAGGGAGAGAAAAAAAAATATGATTGTTGTAATTTTTTTTCTGGTTAAGTGATGTCTTCTGTTAATCTGTTCCATTAAGAAGATGATAGGAAGTGGATAAAACGAAAACTACATTTATTTAACTCGGTACTGTCTTTATTATACCGGGTGCGTCCCAAAAGTGGCTCATCCCCATAATTTTTTTATATTTTCAAATAAAAACACAAGATTTAGCATGTTAGTATATGACATAAATTAGGATTGATTGACGCATTCAATTGTTTTTGGTCACATCCTGTTTCACCGGAAATGACTATAACTTTTAATTTTTAAACGGCACCCTCGGTATATTTCTACTTTATTCGATAGAAAATGACACTCTGAATAGAATGACATATAATATGTCAACTTTGACATTTTCGCATATGGTTTAATTGTAATTGTAACACGCGGTTCATAACGACAATTTGACTCGAAATACCAAGTGTGTGGTATCAATATATTCATAAAAAATGCTTTTTCCAAATATGCTAATGAGTCACCCTTGTTCCATTTGAAAAAATTGACATATGTATGATTAAAAATACGATTTGTACATCTTTTAACCGGCCTAGACAAGACACGAAACCTATTAGACGATCAAAACTATTTTTCCAAGGCTCCTTGATTAAAACTTAGTGTTTTTAACAACACCATGGCACCCTGGATTGAAATTTATAATAGGATATATTTTTAAGCGACAATGTCAAAAGTTGACATATGATATGTCATTCTATTCAGAGTGTCATTTTTTATCGAATAAAGTAGCAATATACCGAGGGTGCCTTTAAAAATCAAAAGATGTAATCATTTCGGTGAAACAGGAAGAGCCAAAAACAATTGAATACGTCAATAAATCCTAATTTATGTCATATACCTACTAACATACAAATCTGTTTTTTTATCTGAAAAAATAAAAAAGTTATAGGGGTGAGCCACTTTTGAGACGACCCGGTATATTAAAAAATATTATTTCATAATGAAATATCATTTTAAAATTCTTGTATGTTATTTTAGATTCTGAAGATAATTTTAGAATAAACCGGAATATATGTTTAATAAAAACATTATTAATTATTAACAGGGTTATAATTATGATTTTGTTACAATGTAAGTAAGTAAATAATGTAATGTAAGAGAAAAAATTCAGATTTTATATTTTACTAAAATATTATCTAAATAAGCGCCTTTCTACAACAACGCCACTGACTCCCAATGGGTAAATTGAGAGTTGCCTACCGGTCAAAAGTCGTTTCAAGACTTAAATGGATTATTTAAGCCACTGACTCCCAATGGGTAAATTGAGAGTTGCCTACCGGTCAAAAGTCGTTTCAAGACTTAAATGGATTATTTAAGTCAAATTTCTTGCAAATTTGGCACTGGCGAACCATATTTTATAGTTTTTGAACAGAAAAAGTCAATAAAATAAACTCTTAAGGACTACAAGCTAAGAAAATGCGTTAATACAGCCGGGGAGATAGCGGCAACAAAGCTTTACCGCACACGTGCGACACGTACTACAAGGTAATAAATGAATGAATAGGCTCCCTCGCCTCTAATCGGTGTTGCCATATTGTAAAGAACTTATCCTTTAAATAGTATCCGACTTATAATTTAGTAGTATAAGAACTATTTAATACATCTATGGAATATTAAAACCTACTTTATTAAACTGTAGTATTAATATCTCAATATATGTATATAACAAGAAAAAAAAATATTGATAATATTAAAGACGTGACAACATAGGCTGGATGAGGAAGGCTCGGTCGACTGTACCCAGAAGTAAACATGTGTACAAAAAAGGTTGTTTGTCCGCGTTGAGATGTAAATAGTGTAGTCTATATTTTATTTTAAGTCTATGATATGACCGTTTTTAAAGTTTTTGAAAAGACCTTTTTAAATGTTTTTTTTTTTAAGTTCGTAGCTCAAAAACTCGCCGAGTTATGATAAAAATAAAATGGTCACCTCACTATTTCGGAAAAAAAAATAACAACAAAATCTATGACTAAAATCATAAAAATAATTTTTTGACATTTTTGGCATATGGTTTATTATTTATTCGTAACGACAATTTGACTCGAAATACCAAGTGTGTAGTACCAAATTATTCGTAAAAAAATGGGTTTCCTTTTAGAAATATGCTAATGAGCCACCCTTGTTCCGTTTGAAAAAAATTGAGACATGATTAAAAATACGATCTTTTAACCGGCCAGAACAAGACACGATCATTAGACGATCAAATCTATTTTTCCAAGACTTGATTAAAAATGAGTGTTCTTAACGCAGCCATGGCATTCTAGATTGAAATTTAAAATACGATTTGTTTTTAAGCGAAAATATCAAGTTGATATATGATATGTCATTCTATTCAGAGTGTCATTTTCTATCGAATAAAGTAAAATATACCGAGAGTGCCATTTAAAAATCAAAAGATGTAATCATTTCCGGTGAAACAGAAAGTGACCAAAAACAACTGAATACGTCAATCAATCCTAATGTATGTCATATACTAACATACTAAATCTCGTTTATCTACAGACAGGTACAGACAAATAATTATATTAACAAATTTTTTTGTTGGATAGATCATTGTTAAATTTACTTAATTTACATATTTTTTACCACTTGTAAAAATAATGAGAATAATTGACTAATTTTGATTAAAATTCACATCAATTTCTATTTTTATTTCGTGTCGAGGTCAACGTAACTAAAAGGAAATTAATTTAAAAATGACCGTTGGTTCATAGACGCTCATGTGTAACACCATCCATTTTTTGTCGTTATTTGTTAAATATGTAATGTTTCCTGCTGTAACAGTCTATCCATTGCCAACCACTGAATCGAATGGTCGCATGATTCATCTCGTTAACGCATATCGCAATTACTAATTTAAATGGTTTTAAACTGTTGATAGTCTGGAAGACACTTAAAATTATCTCTATAATTTTCTAACCGTCTGAAATGAGATACTTGGCGTTAAAATTCCATAAGAGCGTTTTTTTTTGTTAAATTTAGATAGATCATGTTTGTAGTATTTGTGCAGGATGTGTCAAAAGTTCGCAACATACGGAACCTCTTTTTTACGACTCAGGGAAGATTTCGACAAACGATGACAGAAAAAGCCAGATGACGTCCTTACCAATCCATTTATTTCACTAAAATAAGTTTCTAATATATTTTAAGTTAACTATGAATAGGTGATACTGGGTGCGTCTCAAAGTGGCGTGGTAACTTTTTTATTTTTTCTGATAAAAAAACGATATTTGGTATGTTAGTATATGACAAAAATTAGGAAACACAGATGCGTATGAACTCGACTTAAGATTTTTGAAACTTGTCAAACTCTTAATTAAGGGTTATTATCCCCATAAATGGATGGTTATCTACATACTTTTTGGCTGAATTCATATTTTATAGGCCCACCAACATATATTGTTTCTGTACTAAACCATATGTTTACACTGGAAAAGCGGAGAAGCAGATAAAGTTATAAATCACTCAAAGTAAAGAACAGATTGTTAAAGAAATGTAAAATAAAAGTGTCCTTAGACATAATAAAAATAAATTCAAGATCTCCACACAGATGGCTTTTAGTACAATGATACAACCCTAATAAAAAAGCAAGGCTATAAAACTAGGGTCTATTATTAAAAAATGAGTAATGTGTTAGGCGGTTTATACTTTTGAAGCTTTTGAAAATCCCACGATACAAAAAACAAAATTAAAAATTAGAAATGACAAGTTTATAATATGCACCGGGTGGCCCATTATAGTACGAGGAAGTTCAATCTCTTCATTGCAAACACAAATATGGAAAAAAGTTCTATACAGAGTGCTAGAAATTTGAGGTACGAGCATTGGTATATCGGTAACCGTAATAGATAGGAACATGGTTAAATTGGGACAAAGTTGCGCTTAAATAAAAAATGCAGGTCCGTATTTAAAAAAATAAGTTGGCCTATGTATCTCACAAATTATCAGCTAATTTGAAAATCTAAAAATACTATTAGATAGCCCTAATAAAGTGGCTATGAAAATGTGCAATTAGTTTTTTGATTTTCTAAAAAGTAACGACAGGAAAAAATAAAATTGATTTTCAAAAAAATCCGTTTTTTCCAAAAAACTGAGCAATCCTTGAAATTTTTAAAACTTTTTTGATGGCATCTTGGTGAACATCCCAAGGAGGCAACTTTACCCCAATTTAGCCATCTTCCCATCTATTACGGTTTCCGAGATACGAATGCTCGTACTTCGAATTTGTAGCACTCTGTATAAATGTTGCATGGTAAAGGTGCATATCCTAAAATATTTTGAACGATCAAAGACACGAAAATGAATTTTACATACAAAATCTTGTATCCCGTTATTAGACAGACTAGATCAACTCTGATATCAACAATGAAAAAATTATGAAAATTTCTTATGGTGCGTTTAGACTTGAGCACGCACGCACTGATCCTCCGCGAATGCTCAAGTGTAAACGGCTGTGCGCGCACGCTCACTCTGAATCTGTCTATGCGCGAGGAGCCGCGAACGTGAGCCGTCTGGTGTCGGTTTTTGGTCCGTGTTCAAAGGGATTTTATGTGTGCGCGAACGCTCAGTTTGGACCGGCAATTTGTTTTGCCTGCATGCGTGCGTGCGTCTGTGATTTTTTCGTTTTCTTTATTAAAATTATGGAGTGGACCAATGAATCCTCGTTATTATTAATTCAAGAATATGAAAAGTTGCCGATATTATGGGATGTTAAACATTCTTTATATTATTCAAAATCCAAAAAAATGACGCATGGCAAGACCTTGTAAATAAAATTAATATTGAACATATCGATATTAATGAAGCACAAAAAAAATGAAAAGCCTTCTGGGATCATTCAGGAGAGAAAAAAGTAAAATAAAAAATAGTATGGGTACTGGAAAAGGTATGGCAAGTATTGAAACAATGTAACATTTGTTGTTTTAAACTGATCGTAGCCCTCCTCAGACACTAAGTTGTTTAATAAATTATGTCGACTTCTAAACATTTGGGTTTGCCACCAGCGACAATGTTTTCGATTTTACCACTAATTATAGAATGGTCAAAAAAGATAGAACGTTTACAGACACACAAATCTATTCCCAAAAAAAATATTTTTCTCGTATTTTAAACTATGTCCATAAACTTTATCCATTTAATTATTAAATTAAAATTAGTTATTCGATTTTTACTCTAACTACTCTTACTAAAAATAAGGTATAATCTTTAAAATACGGGCCAAATAATGATGTCTAGGGCTTGACCTCGCTAAAATTATTATCGATTGTCATTCCTCAGCCATCTTTGACGCCGTTTTTTTTTTCGATCGTTGCCATAGTCAATTGTAGGTAAAAATTCAAGTTCTAAAAATGATTCTAGAATTTAATGAATATTATTCTATTGAAACTGATACACTCTACAATATTTTATAATTAAGATTTTTGCTTCTAATGCTAGTCAAATTAATATTTAAAAATTGAATTGAATTATGCTAATTTATAATAATTTTTAAACATAAATAGTCCAAGAGCCTTGTGGTAGTTCATTGCCTTCTAATTAAAAGTCTAATATTGTTATATGTTTATAAAATATTATATTCCTATCGAATTTGGTAATATTTAAACGTTATAAATTATTATAAAGAAATCATAATATATTAAAGTAAAAAGATTAATTATTACTTGTTATCGGTAAGACACTATTATCTAAGTCCCGGTATTTTAATTTAGTTATCAAACTATAAATATAAAAAATAAACTATTGACATTACGTAAGTAGGAATGTAATAGCTATAAATAAAATACAAACAAGGTCTTAAAATAATTTTACTTATTTGTTCATTTAAATGATACAATTTGTTTTCTAGAATATTTAGAATGTATGCAGAGAATTCTAGCTAGCCGTATTTACTACATCACGAATAAATGAGGCTAACCAGCACAAAAATGGCCCTAACCCCAAAAAGCTTGTTTTGAGAAAACTTTGAATAAAGTTTAGTGACAATAAGGCTACTAGTTTAATTTTTGATCAATATTTTGATGTTTTGCTGCAAATATTTCCCTAAAAACCTAATTAACTAAAATTTAGATATAAGTAGATGGATAATAAATGTTGATTGCTAAAAAATGTGGATTAGGCCGTTTTTCTTTATGAATTTATTTGCAAAGTTAGTAGGCCAATATTAATAATTGCATAAAAACTACCAATATTAATGCAGTAAATTTTGTACCTTAAAACTTTTTTTTTAATTAGATTCAAAATGAATTTAATAAAATAAATCATTCAGCTCAAATTTGTGAGTTTGAGGATTAGGCTGTTTTTGCGCTGGTAGCCTCAAATAGTAGAATGTTAAATCAATTTAATAAAAACCATCCTCAATATACCATGTCTTTATATATTAGTTCGTATTTTTATTGAAAATTCAATTTTTTAACAATGACAAAATCTAGCGCTTTTTGCTTTGATATGCTAAACTTCAAAACCATTAAAACATAAATAATCATAATATCGTCAATTTTGAATTTTTCATCCGTTCCTTTGAATTTGTGTAAAAGCGGATTTCCATCAAACCGACTCAATTACCTAGTTTTCTTTTAAAAAAAACAGAAACATGTTATCAGTTTCGAAAATAAACTCGAATCTATCAAAAGAACTGAAACTGCGTATCTTGTTTTGAAAATGTTTCCTATAGTTTAACTAGAGGAACATTTTTCTTCGTGCCTTCTTCTCTTGACGATTTATTTATTATAAGTTGGGGATTTTTATAGTAAAAAATATCGACTGTAAAAAAACAAACGCAGAAGAGACCAAAATATTAATAGTATTAGTAGTACTACTTGATTGTTGAAGTTGACATAGAAATAAATGGAGAACTATGATCATCCTTTCATAATTTTATAAATATCCAGTAACGATTTTGGAAACTTCTTAATATGGAATATAGATGAAAAAACTCAAGGAATGGTATGAGGTATGAGTGCCGTTTCGACCAAACGAACTCTATTTGCAAAAAAACAGTCAAAACACAGGTAAAACACATAACCTGTTGATCTTTTCGATGTTGCTGAAAAGAGTTGCCGGTGACCCGAACTCCAGTAGCTGTTTTGTTGAAAGTGACTCAATCTCTGTTTAGTTGTGGTTTTGTCCGTTCAAAGAATGTCAAAATGTTGTCAGAACGGGACAATAATGAAGACGACTTTAATATCGTAGATAAAAATGGTGCAGGATCGAAAGGAGAGACAGAAAGCCTAATAATAGCTGCACAACATCAAGCCCTAAGTACAAGATATAGACAAAAAAAATCTTCCAACAAAATGTGGATAGTAGATGTAGATTATGCCATGGGTCAGAGGAACACGTTAGTCATATCATCGCTGGCTGTACAAACTTGGCCGCCACTGAGTACACTCATAGGCATAATAACCTAGCTGGCTATATACATTCGAACATCTGCAAAGCATTCGGAATGGAAGTTTGTGCAAAATAGTACAAGCATATTCCTGAAATGATTACAAACATCAAAAACAAAGACAATGAAGTAACAATAATGTGGGATTTGCCCATCATAAAAGATCGACAAATAAATTCGAACAGACCAGACATCGTAGTACATGACAAAAAAAAATCAGTACCAAACAATTCTAACGTACCACTAAAAGAAGATAATGAAATATAAGAACCTAGAAATAGAAATCAGCAGAATGTGGAATGCAAAGTCTTGTGTACTATACCGGTTATTGTAAGCGCTTTGGGAACCATATCCAAAGGAGCAGAACTATACATCTGGACCGCATCCCAGGAAAATCATCTATCCAAGAAGCCCAAAAGATCACGTTGCTCAGTTGTTGTTTTCATAAAGTGTTGAACTAAGTTGCTTTGATCCCAGGCCGGGAACTGGACTTACCGAAATTACCGGAGAACTGTTAATAATTACCCGATTACTGAACTGTCAATAATTACCGGAGAACTTATTATTATTAACTAACAACCGCCATCTCCGTGGAATATGTAAAATAATAATGATAATATAATATCTTGTTTCATATTTATCTATGTTCAACATAACTCCACCTAAACTTATGAAACTGCAGAAAGCAAAAGCAAGAAAGAAGAGTGAGTTGTCCGTAGATGAGTGAAATAAAGTCCGTAAAATCAATAATATATGGTTTAAAAAAATAATTAAACGTCATCTAAAAAGTTTGATATTTTTATTTATTGAATCTATGTCAAATTTATAATGTCGCCAGTCACACAAAAACGCTTTCAGATTTGATAATTATCAAACAGTGATTATATCAAACAGTAAGCAAACGCGTTATGTTAATTAATTTGCCATCAACATTTGCTACATGTCAAATACAACAAGGCTCCGCACGTATACAATCCAAATTGAATGTATAAAACTGAAGAACGGTTTGTGTTAACAACTTAACAGTTCAAACGCTTTATCACGTATTGAACAAAACGTTTAATAATGTAATGTATGTAAGTAGTACAGTAGTAAAACTTTATAGAATTATATATTCGGTAATAGTACGATGTATTGTTAAAGAATATTATAATGATTAATACAGAGGTTATATACATGTTAAACATAGAAGTTTATATTTATTTTTTACTTAATATGTCGTATCATAAAAAAAATGTATGAGATTTATCCATCCATGTATACCTAATGAAAAAATCAACTGTCAATATGTAATTGATCAGTGATAAATGTGTATTAACTGTTACCACATAATAAACGCAAACTGTATAAAAGTTGATTAAATTAAATTCAAATAAAAAAGCCATATAATTTGTTCGGGGTCAAAGTAACACTTTCGAAGGTATTATAAAAATAACTATAAAATAAATGTTGAAAATACTAAATAACTTAGATCTTAAATTACACTACCAGAATTTAAATATATGACAAATACATTCATTGCTCATCGCATGAATGACCAATATGTGATATAGAGTGAAAGTTATTTATTAAGTAACCATGTAATTGGAATTTGTAGTATTTATATGTAATCAATTTTAGATTAGAAAGAATTGCAGAAATGAGAGAAATGAAGGAAATAATACATAACGTATAGTGTCAGCTTCATATCGTAAACAAGCAATGATTTTAAAATGAAGAAAATCCTCATCGTAATATTAAATTCTTTGTTACCTAAGATTTTCCATGAACCGGCTTGTCATCATATACGTATTATTTAAAAATATACTCAGGGTTCCCTATTTAACCCTATTTAACCCCGTGTGCAGTTTCTGTGCCGTAAGAGAAAGACAACATAACCCAGCCCCATATTAAAATTGCATAAGTCTATTTCACCCGGATATGGATTGAACTGCGATTGCGCCAAGCTCCGATTGATTGTTTTAGTTCTGTTTGGATTACATTTTAGTTGTGCGCGTAAAAGAGTGATTTTGTTTAGTTTATTATTTCCAACTATTTTTTGATATTTTTCCAACTCCCCCATGGTAATGTATTATAAATAATAAAAATATAAATAAAATTGAAGGTTAGGTGAAATGTCAGTCAACCACTTGCCTTTAAAAACACCGACCAATGAAAACTTCTTCAGGTAAGGCATGCGCAGTTAAATGAATATCCGTGTGAAATAGACTTATGCAGAATTCCATATTTCTCTTTCACTGTTTGGGCTTCACTTTTTGGAGATTAGGCTGAGTATATTTTTAAATAATACGTATATGCTTGTCATTGGGTCTTTATTTGTGAAAACAAATTTCCCTAACCAACAGAAAATACTTAACCGTTTCAGAAATATAACTCCCCCCATCGTCAGAAGTAAAAAACAAAGATAAATGTATAGTATAGTTTTAGAAAGATAATAAGACAAATAAAATAAAAAAATGATTTACTTAGAGTGTCCCATTTCCTATTTAAAAAATGACACGTTTGAGTCATATTTCCAAAATGACAGCTTTGGCTTTGAGCGAAAACACAGTAAGGCAACTGGAGTTTTAACCTTTTCGATAAGTTATAGAATTGTATTTCAAGACTAAGAGGTCTAATACAAATCTATGTGTAGCGTCTTTAGTTTCATAAAAAAAGTAGCACAGTGATGCGAAAACCGCATTTTTGTATTTCTAGACATAAACGAGAAACAACATAAAATACGAAAATGGGACACCCTATACATCTTAGATAGTTTGCTTTGATATCTATTAATATTCGACGACTTAATAATAAACAAAAATTGTAAAATTTCTTGCAGACCCTGTATATATTTCCGCCGAAATTTTACTTACTAGACTTAGATCTTAGGAAGTTTATAATCTAGTTACTAAATACTGTCATTAAAAGCTGACATTTTCACAACTGACAATGTAGTTTTATTTTCACAAATTACTATTCTTAATTCTGTGAGCACAGAATTAAGTCCCTTCCCTTTTTACTCAGTGGTTTGCGACTATTACCATTATAATTTTGACAATTACAGTTGAGGGTTGGAACCTTTGGTGTTACACAGCAAAATAAAACATAAATCGCCACAATACACCAAAACACTTTTACTTTTACACTGGACGCGCGTTTCGCTAACCATGTTAGCACCATCAGCAGATGATTATAAGCTCAAATGATTATAAACTAGTTTATAATCATCTGCTGATTATGCTAACATGGTTAGCGCGAAACGCGCGTCCAGTGTAAAAGTAAAAGTGTTTTGGTGTATTGTGGTGATTTAGTGTTTTATTTTGCGATAATTTTGACATTTAAAAATGTCAGTTATTAAGCCGCTTCCACAGATTTTTTATTATAAAAATTACATAAGTAAAAAATTCCGATTTTATGGTTCTTGCTCCACCTAATTAAAAATTACCGTATGATCGAAAAAAACGGCGCCAAAGACGGCTTGGGAATTTTGGCTTCGCTAAAATCGAGACGCCGTTTACTAAAAATTGACATAAAACTTGTCAAAAATTAACGCTAATTAAAGAAAAATTAAAAAGGTCAGACGTTTCCAGACACAAATCTATTTCCAAAAAAATAATTTTTTCCTCGAATTTTGAACTACACCATTATTTAAAACTCATTTTTAGGGTTCCGTACCCAAAGGGTAAAAACAGGAACCTATTACTCTTGTTTATATAGGCTATTACTAAGACTTTGCTGTCTGTCCGTCCGTCCGTCCGTGCGTCTGTCACAAAGCTCTATCTTATGAACCGTTATAGCTAGACAGTTGAATTTTTTACGCTGCTATGACGTTGGAGCCGTAGTAAGGCGGGTTCGAATCCTAGTCAAGGCGACTTTTTTTAATCGGTTTTTTTCAATTTTTACATATTTATTTTTACTTTTTACAGATTTATTATTGATTAAAACAATAATTTTTAGTAATGTGTTTCTTCATTTTTTTTAAACCTACTTATACGCGCATACAAAATTTCAGCTAAATCGGAAAAAAAGTTTATAATAATATAGTGTTTAATACTGTATATAGATAATGAATGGTACGGAACCCTTCGTGCGCGAGTCCGACTCGCACTTGACCAATTTTTTTACTAATATGAAAATAAGTTACCTTTTTAATATCAACTGGCAGTAAGTGCCATAAAAAAAAGAAGGGTACGAGTCAAATAATGACGTATAGGGCTTTATCTCGCTAAAATGATCATAGATTGTTATTCCCCAGCCGTCTTTGGCGCCATTTTTTTTAGATAGAGGTAGATAGATAGATTCCGAAGTCTGCATTTTTCTGGTCCGTAGCATTCCTTTAAATCGGTTTTTTATTCGTCCTGTAAAATTGGTCGTACTATACTTGTGCAATCTTCATGTGAAGCCGACGATATGTGATTTTTTATTACCCTATTGACCTGCAATTTATAGGCAAGTGTAATCAGCTAATTATCTGCGAAACAGTAACGATTTTCAGAGCATTCAGGTTAGATAATATTGCCAATAGAAAATTATAGTGGAATGGAAATCAGCCAACACCGTTTTTTTTTTCTCATCTACAGCGATCGGAAAAGAAACGGTGACCGGCTTCTAAATAGCGCTCGGGCAGGGAAGAATCCGAAACGCGCCAAGGCAATCCACTTCCTTCCATTTCGAATAATCTCCTATCGTACCTATACCGAACGTAGTAGTAGTACGATCGGCCGTAGCTCAGCCCAACACAGAAAAATACGGAAAAATTACGTTTTATACCTATAACAGTTTCATAAGATACATGTAATACAGGGTTCACTCAGAGTAATAAAGACATAGACGTTGTGTAATTATATAAGTTGATGGATATTCTACAAATGATATCTAAAATATTAATCTTACGCTTATTTTGCGGTTTTTTCACTTTGGTTATGCGTAAATCAGTCTAAACTATTAAAAAAGATCATACTGTATTATTCAACACTCTCAAAAGGAAAATTTCACTCTTCCAATTCGCAGTGTATGACATATCAACAATGTACCACTTTGAGAAACACCTCACTGTAGTACTGAGCAATAAAATGAATTGGAAGAGAGAAAAAACCTAACCTAACCTAACCATACCATAACGTGGCATACTGATGCTTCCAAAACCAAAGCAGCAACAAGGATAGGAGTATTTGGGCCGAAAACTAAACACTCCGAACCAATTTAGGTGTCAATTGGTTCGACATCCTCCTCCTATCTTAGATAGGAACTATCGGAAACAAGAAATAGCCATCTTTCCGACAGTCAAGCGGCATGAAAAGCGATCAACTCAGTACCCATCAATTCAAAGTTGGTAAAAGAATGCCTAGAGAAGCTGAACAAATTAAACAAAGAAAATAAAGTTCAGCTACCCTGGGTGCCAGCCTACTAAGGGATAAAAAATAATGAAAAGGCAAACGATCTAGCTAGCAAAGGAGCCAATACTCCACTAATTAGACTAGAACCGATCTGCTTCCCAAGTGAAACTCAGTTCCAGAGGCCAGGGGCTCATCAATTCCATTCATAGGCCCAGAACCCTTCTGTGGCGTTGCAAAGGCGAAAATTGCCACGGAACGATGGGTGGCCAACAACTCTCTAGAATGGTGGAGAAACTCACCAAGGCAGACAGGCGAAAAAGTTCATTGTAGAACAGCCGCCAAAATTCACGGTAGACTTGATAAGCAAGAACAGAAAGGCAGTCAAAGCTGTAGTGAGTCTATTAACAGGGCATTGTAAGCTGAATAGGCATCTAAAGCTGATGGGACTGAAAGGCAAAGCTATGTGTAGGTTCTGCCAATCTGAAGAAGAAACGGCAGAACACATTTTATGTCGGTGCGACAGTTTGGCAAATGTGTGGTTCTCGGTAATAGGCAATAATAGGTCATTGCCAGAGAACTACATGGAGGATTCAGTCTCCAAGTTGCTAAACTTTGTGAAAAAGATAGGGCTGGAGAATGTAACCTAACGATCAGAAGAGGACTACAATAGATCTGAGAAGGTCGCAGTGGATCAGGCCAAGAGTCACCTCTAGAAATCTAATCTAATCCCAAGTGGAAACCAACTTAAAGCAGAACTCAAGAACCTGGAAGACTCCATCCGTAACTTGGAATGGGAATCTGCTAAGGTCTAAGACACTCGAAGAAATTTTTCAGTACTTACGACCGAGAAAAGTGAAATATTTTCCTTGATTTAAGTAAAAACAATCTTCGGGTTATCAAGGGGTTCAATGAACACCCAGTAGATTGAAGCTAAGAAACAACGACGAATGGAGATTCCATGGGGAAAAGGGGGAAACACCGGAATATTTCATCACTGAGTGCGCCGAGACGACAACCATTTAATAACCATAAACTTTGGTACGACTGATACCGGAGATGGATAACCGTATAACCTGTAAAACCGTCTCAGATATTGGCTTCTGTTAAAGCCCTGACTGCGATGAGTTATAATCAAGAAAGGGGACACAATAGGTCTATAAGATCGCGGTGATTTTCACCCTCCCGCAGACAATCTACAATCTACTGTATTATTCATACTAGGGTAGAGCCTGTGGTATATAGAGCGTTAATATGAACAAATAGAAACATTGCTCCAGTACCACGATTGCTAGGCAACCATGTTGTTTACGCGGGTTTTTTTAATAGGTTTTCTAATTTGTGTGAATAATTTATATTCTATTTGTATTTTTTCAAGAACGGGTGTTGAAACATAAGCGACAAATGACGATAAACGCGTTTGTAGTATTTGAAATAAAGCAAGTGTGTACAAAATATCAAATAAAGTTTATAATTTTACTATCATTTTGTTTGTGGAAAAAAAATCAACCAACGATGCCACAGTATGCACACACTTTTAACCATCATATTTTCATATCAACCTGTATCCCCGATTCATAATACAACCAGGATAATACTAATTCGTTTATGTAATATCGCTAATAGTCGACACTCACTCAAGGATTGTTTACAGAATAAGCTCCCGAAAGAAAAAAATGGAGAAAGGAAATTCGCAAAAGAATGGAATGTAACTACTTGTCCGATTCCGAGAAAAACCATCAAACAATGCAAAGGTGAAAGGTTACAGGTTTATAATTGATCCATTAAAACTACTTTCCCACTATTTAAAATTTAATTGACGAAATATTGCTTACGAAATAGAGGTTTTGTAAGTGTGAAATATGTAAAATTATAATAAATGTGCATATTTAAACATATATGTCTCGTATTCTAATTATAATCTATTGAAATATGCTTCTTGTTACGAATAATTGTTCTATATTAACATTCTATAGGTTGAGTTTACAAAAATGATATAAAAATAAAATAGAATCAAAATTAAAAAAGCTCACTGAATTTGTAAGTGTATCTCCAAAGGACAGGAAATAGAATTCGAATTAGAGAAATTTCAAACTGCTATAAAATACGCTAAGTTAAAGGTTTATTAGAAAAAAAACTCAAACATAATATACTATAATAATTTAAAGTTGGCTTCGCCATTTGAATATTTCTTTAATAACCCCATTAAAAGTCAACGTCAAACCTTTGTTGGAACCGGTAGAAATCCTGTAAAATGCATGCAAGAGACTAACAAGCTTTATCTGTCGCTACTAATCATTAGGAACTGGTAAATCCCCAAAACATGTAGGGCATTCTTCGAAAGATTCGAGTTAGAATTCGTTTGGTTACCCCTTAAGTTCAGTTTTTTGGACACCATGTTGAATAAATTCAGTTCGCCCAAAGCGGAGATAATTTTTGTAATATTTGAAAATAAAATTGTTTAGTCTTCACCTACCACTTTATTTTTGAATATAGATAGCAATGATCTAAAGCAAAAACTGTTTGACTAATACGGTGCTTATATTTTCAACATATACTTTAAGAAAATCGAAGAGAAAATATTCACCTTTGTGTTACTGTTACGTCTTGAATAATTGTTATGACACCTTAATATCTCCTCAATGAACCCCTCCCCAGATTAAAGCTAAGAAACGAGAGCGAATGCAGATTCTGTGGGGAAAATGGGGAAACACCAAAACACCTCATCACTGATGAGTGCGTCGAGACGACAACCATTCGTGCCTTAAACTTTGGTATACGACCGAGAGTACGACTGATATCGGAGATGGAGAACTCTCTGTAAAACCGTCTCAGATACTGGGTTTTGTCATAACTCTGAGACTCTATGGTGAGTTATAACTCAAGAAAGAGGGACACAATAGATCTAGGTATAAGATCGCCGGTTATTAACTTCCCCCCTCACAATCTACAATCTGTCCTCTAGTAACCAATATTATCCTGTTTTACGTTAAAATACCTAATAGGCAAAAAAAAAACGCGTCCCGTTTGCATGGAAATAACGATCAATGATATTCCCCATATAATTTTACATATCATTTCATAGCCATAACTGACGTCGTTTTTTTTTCGATCATATTGTATTACAAAGTCTGTCCAACGAATCAGGAAGGATTTCGACAGACGTCATCCAAAAAATTACAGAAAATACAATTTATCTGTGAATTAAAATGACAGACACAACTGTCACTGGTTAGGGATATTTTCATTGGTCATATACTAGCCTAGTTAACATCGATTCGTCTTAGTCTGATTTACTTAAGCTTTATCATTAACGGTTCTCGAGTTTAAGCCGACATCTTCTAAAACTAGATCACCCTGTATACACTCAGACTTGGCTGTTTTCCAGAATTTTATAAACTTTTATTGTGAAACTAAAGATGCCACAAAATAGTATTGTTATGGCATCCTTATTTTCCATGATATATCTGGTGATTTTGCTTGTGAAATCTTTGGTAGCACAAAAAAATAGTAATCAAAGTTCTATCTTTACTAATAAATTAGATAACCCCCATTCGCAACTAAAAGTTGCTTCTAGTGTGAAATATCGAGAGCAATGATTCCCAAGTGGTCCTCGGCACGACGCAAATTTCCATCGTATCTTTCCATCGTTATCTTTCCATCGTATCATCGTATCTAATCTTCACCTTTTTTCACGAGTTTCAGGAATATGGTAGAAATGTAGCAGAAGGGGATCCGAACCCAGTAAAATTTTGAAAGTGGTCTGCGAGAAAAAAAAAGTTTGAGAACCTATGATCGAGAGTGAAAAAAGTGTAGTTGATTTGTATTATTTTTGTTTAGAGGGTTACAATTTCAAAATGTTATTGTTGACCCTTACCAAATTGCCGTCTTGCATTTTTCTTCGCGTTTTTTTTTATTTACATGTCGTTTTTCGCGTAATAAGTAATTAAAAAACATCGAAATATTTATTGGCAAGCATGTAAAGGTGACATCAGAGGTCTTTGCTGCATTATTTACCATAGTGAATTTTTGGGCAGCCTCATTTAAAAGTACCCCTACCAGCTGGGAAAGTAAAACACGTTTGGGTAGTTCAAAAACTTCTACCACTTATGATAATATTGCTCATGTTTACCAAATGGTACTAGACAACCATCGAATTAAAATAAGGCAACGCATTTTTCATGTACTCAATCAAGATTTGAGCACGAGAAAACTGTCCGTGTGTTTTACATTGGAGTACCCACAATGTTCACCCTTACAAAAAATAAAAATCCGATTATTACGATTAAGTAACTGCTGATACGGTACTGATTTCGCTGAAACGAAACTAAAACGGATTTCGCCCATCAACAATGGGGCCCTCTTTATAGTCAATGCCCATTCTGACCCAGTAAATCCGCAAGTATGAGGAAACGCCGGTAGCGTACCGCAGAACACCGCCGTGTACTGTACTGTTTTGTACCACCGTTGCACCACGGTACTCGAACCCGGAACGCGTGGGTATGTCGAACAGTACTCCGCGGTGCGGCTTGCGCCAAACACCCATCATTCTGACAAGAAGCACCGCCCACGATTGCGGTGTTTATACTAAAGGAAACATTATATTTTAAAAACTTGAGTGATTATACCAGGGTAGTCGTAAAAATTTCCAATCTTCGTGCACCACATTCGTGCCGAAAAATCTGCTTAATTTACTATCGCGTATATTAGAAGAACCACAATAAATCCGCGTCTTGATTTTAAACATATATGAACGCACACAATGTTCCTTATATCTTTAGGATAGCCATGGGCGAGACATGGTCTTGAACCGACTAATGCTAGTCTTGGTCTAGAGTTTAGACCTTAGCGTTAGATCTGCAAGACTAAAGTCGACTAGTACGAAGCAACTCAATACGATATACCTTTGCTTTGGCATCCAAACTACAGGGACATCGAGAAGAACGAACGCTGTAACGCAACGTAATAATAAAATATTATTTATTAAAACATTACGGCGACGGTGCTGTTCGCCTGGAGAGCATTATAAAGTGAGTAAGGTTTGTGCTCAAATGAGCGTCACTGAATCTACCTAACAGTTAAATAACATGAAAGATTCAGAAAACTGTTATTAGGAAAATATATTTTATTGAAGATGGAACCTCATTCATGCAATAAAACAAATAAGTTTCTACTCGACTAAATCTAAATATATTAATTAAAATTAATGTTTGGTTATAAAATATGTTTGTTTTATAATAACCAAAAAAGTAATGAAATTTTGGTTTAAATTTTGAAAATGAGGTTAAAATGTTATTTAAATTTGTGATTAAAGTATATAATTAAATTGAAAAGTATATAATTAAGTGAAATATTACAGATGTTCAAAACTACTTATAAAAAAAATTAATAAAATTAAATCAGACTTTACTATCTATACCTTTTTATAGTGTACCCCATAGAGAAAGGTAATAAAAAGAGAGAAGCAGATTGCGTAGTAAAAATTGGAATCGTATTCACTAGCGCTGCTGTGACAACAGGACAAACTAATTTAAAAAAATTTGGCGCCGGGGAATTTAAATCAGCTTGCTTTACTTTGAATTTATTTGAAACTTTTATTGAAGCTTTTAACTAATACATCGACGAAAGTTGAATTTGTTATTATTTAATTGGGTATAATTAAATATTTTATAAAACAAATTATGATATTATTAAACAGACAACTAAAACTTTTAAATGGTTAATTGGCAAATTCAACTTTCGAAAATAAATTAGTTAAAATGCTTCAACATAAGTTTCAAATGAACATTTGATAGATATCAAACGAAAATTAAAGGGAAAACTAATAATAATGCCATATTGTCTTTTAATCGCAGTTTATTTAATCACAGTTTTGTAAAAAAATGTTAAATTTAATCATAAATATAAATAATTTTGTATCAAAAATAAAATTAAAAGTAAAAGTATTAAAAATAAAACATTAATATTAATAACTTAACCTCACATTTAATTTACCTTTCTTTTCGGTTAATACTCTGCCTATTTCGGTTAATTATATGCGTAGTAATAATAAAATTTTAATTACACCAATATACAATAATTATAACTGATTATAACAAATACCAAATAAAATCCTAGAAACTCAAACAATTTTCCTGTCCACGCGCCAATTTCCAATAAAGTTATGATAGAGACAACACACAATGTCCACACCGATCACGGCTTGTGCAATTGCGTTAGAGGAAGATGGAAGCAAAATCGTCAGTCGTGGCTTAATTTGGACAAATTTAGGAGATCTGAGTTGCGCGACAGGAAAACAAAATGCGATGCCATTCGTCCTAATTTAATCTGCCACTCTCTTTTTATTACTTTCCTCCCCAAAAAAGTATACAAGCCTGGGTAACTTATCCAACGACAGCAGCTGAGTACGGCAATCTTGAACAGGGTTGAACAGGGTGAACTCCAGGAATTACAGTTGCATCAGCAAGGCCACAAATCTTTGTTGAGTTGAAAAACAGGGTGGATGTCTCGACACCATGTAATCACGTGCAAGTAAATGTAAAAATTAAACCATCAAAGCAAGAATGGAAAACCAGGAAAAGTAAAAACCGGAAAGAAAAAACCAAAACCCTGTGAACAATATTTAAATTAATATTTGTGGATTTTAGGTTATGATACCTTACCCCAAAGCGTAACTAATAACTCATCATTAACTCATCCAGCTACCATCGACAATTAACAAAATTAGTGGATCCATTCAAAATTGTTGTCCAAATCTAATGAAAATTATTAAGAATCAGAATTGAAACGGTAAAAAACGTGAATAAGTGAACTTACCCAATATCTGGCCACATGGCACACCGAAAAAACAAATCTATACTATTTTGGTCCAGGCAAATCTTTTTAAAAACTTATAATATTCTCCAATTACAACTAAAAATTACGCTTATTATACCGGTAAGGATTCCGCCAGGAAAAAGACAATCGATCGGAGGGAAATGATGGAAATGAACAATCATCGACCAAAATGAACCTCCAAAGATTTGACAATCGAGAAATGACATCAGAAAACGGAAGTTAGCGGCGTTGCCGTACTGACCAAATAAACAGGTGTTTTAGGGAAAAATATTAGAAAGATAAATTGCAAAGAAACTGTCAACACTGCGTAGCTCACCCGCCGATGTTAAATATACCTATAAAAAATAATTATAAAGACACATTTAAATACTATAATTAATTAAGAAAAAATTATAAACAACTAATAAAAAGAGAAAGGGCTATTATCAAAAAAGTAGCAAGTTTAAAAAACATGCTACAACGCGCTGATGAACTTGCAAGGCGAGGATCGTTCGTTGGGGTACATATACATCAGAAGAAGTTTTTACCCTATTCAATACCATAAAAAAGACATTTACCTTCATTGGAAAACAGTAGATGGAAAACTTTAAGCACCTGCAAAGAACAGCCAGAAAAACTTAGCCCAAATGTGACTTTTGGAAATCAAGAGAGCTCATAATTAAGTCGCGCAAATATCGCCAGGTTATGAATGTTCGGCCAGAATGGGCATCCCTTTTAACAAAGTTTGTCGAAGCTGCAAGGACCCGAAAGAAGAGGAAATGGTTCTACATTTCCTATGCCGCTGTTCGGCTTTTTATGGGATCCGGAATTGTTTCCCCACTTTCTTCGCTTCAGATGCTACCGATGCACTCCAATGCCACCTTCAATGCACTCCAATGCCACCGAATTCAACAATTCAAAAGATAGGGTCTCAAAGTGAGTGGTATCAAAACGGCAATTCTGCTAATAAGAGTATTATAGAGTTCGACAAGCGTTTGTAATCGCCACTTTCGAACCAACCAAGACGAAGATCCAGCATACAAGACACTTGCGGTCTTTTTTTATTTGCATCTCGTTTTTCACTTAAAAATTAAAAAACATCGAAATATTTATTGGTAAGCATGTAAAGGTGACATGAGAGGTGTCTGCGGCATTATTTACCATCGTGCAATTTTGGGCAGCCTCATTTAAAAGCTGGGAAAGTAAAAAACGTTTGGGTAGTTCAACAACTTCCACCACTTAAGATAATATTGCTCTTGTTTTCCAAATGGTACCAAACAACCATCGAATTAAAGTAAGAGAGGCCATGAGCATGCATTTGACATGTAGTCAATCAAGATTTGTCCGCGTGTTAGGTGAGAAGTTTGCTCACATAGGAGTAAGTCAATCAAGATTTGTCCGCGTGTTAGGTGAGAAGTTTGCTCACATAGGAGTAAAGTAAAAAAAAATAAAGTAATTAAACTAGTTGATTAGCTTTATCTAGTTATTTTCATTCCTCCAACTCCCAGTGGATAACATACCAAGAATGTACATCTTTGAGAAACACCTCACTGTAGTATTGAGCATTTTTTAGCAATAAAAAGTATTGGAAGAGAGAAACGTTTGTTCAGCACGTAAAAGACCGTACCATAACGTGGTATACTGATGTTTCATAAAACCAAAGCAGGGACAGGGAGAGGAGTATTTAAGCCGAAAACTAAATACTGGGAACTAATGGGTACCTACCCCAGTATCCCTCAGGCAGAAATCTACGCCATCGAAAGATGCGTGCAATTTATCTTAGATAGGAACTATCGAAAACAGGACATAGCCATCTTATCCGATAGTCAAGCAGCACTAAAAGCAATCAACTCAGTAACTATCAATTCGGAGTTGGTCAAAGAATGCCTAGAGAAACTGAACAAATTAGGCAAAGAAAATAAATTCCTGCTATTCAGGGTGCCAGATAACCAAGGAATAAAAGGCAATGAAAAAACAAACGATTTAGCTAGAAAAGGAGCGAACACTGCACTAACTGGACCAGAACCGTTCTGCTTTCCAAGTGGAAACCAACTTAAAACGGAACTCAAGAACCTGGAAGACTCCATCTGTAACCTGGAATGGGAATCCTCCAACGGTCTTAGACACTCGAAGAATATAATCCTCGGATTGTTACGAGGTTTTTAACAGGATACTGTCTCCTCAACGAACACCTCAGTAAGCTGTCTGAGATACTGGCCTTTGTCAAAGCCCTGAGACTATGATGAGTTATAACTCGTTATAACTCAAAAATCATCTGTAAAGTCGCGGTGATTACAACCTCCCTCCCAAACATTCTACATTTGTCTCGTTAATTTAACATCAGAAACATGTCAATAAAATCTTAGTATTTGCGTTGCATTGGTTCTGGTACTTATTCGAGTTGTGTAGGTAACTACGGCAGTTAAACATCTCGCATATTATGCACAACTGATGATTCTCTTACATGGAAAGCCGTAAAAATATATTAATTATATATTTATTTTTTTATTTTATACTTATATATTTTTCTTTGCCGCAAAAAAGAGACGTAAACTTAAAAAAATACGCTTTATTTTAATCTTGTACAGAATACGCTTCAGTACTCCGAGCTTTTCTACCTTTTTACTCGTCAGTTAAGATTGAATCCAAAAAATAACGGTTGTTCATTCAAACGTCAAATCTGATTTAAAAATATAAATTGTATATTTATTATTTATGTACTGCTCACGTTTTCCTCATTTGTTTCTTCATAACTTGACGGGCTGTTGATATTCAACTATCTAATACCTAATTGAATTTTTAAATGTTAAACCAAATGAGTCTATGAACTCAAGGCAAACCGTATATATTACATATTAATTTGAGGAGTTTCTCGAGAACGATTTTTGCTTTCACGCTACCTTAATTTATACTAGACCTTTTTCATTCCATTTCCTCATTTTTCCTGCTACATGTTTAATACTTCAACATAAAATACCATAGTGATATACACACATGGTCAAAATTATTGCATATATCGTTTAAAAATATACGGAAAGCAATTTAAAAAATCTTTTTTTATACATAGCTTTGATAATCTATAATAAACATTTTTTTGTTAAAATGGATATGGCAAACAATGTTTATCGTTCAGACCCAATATTATTACAAATTCTTGCACATTTCGATTTGTGGTTTCTTGGGTTTCAGAATAAATTTGACCATTGTTTTGGCCTTAAAATGCCTAGAAACATTATTTCACAGTTCAATAGAGTCAGAATATTAACAATGTCTCAACAGGGCTACCGGCAAGTTGCAATAGCTGAAATTGTAGGAGTTAACCAAAGCGATGTTTCGCGAATATTAAAAAAATTCACGGAGACAAACGAAGTTACAGACTGGCCTGGAAGAGGTAGAAAGAGAGTTACTACTGCTGTGCAAGACCGTCAAATATCCCTAATTGCACGACGCAATCCCCTGCTTTCTAGTACTACTACTAAAAATGAGTTAGCTAGCCTTGAAGGAGTAAATGTTTCAAGAAAGACCATAGCAAGAAGACTCCATGACAGAGGATTACATTTAAAGCCTCTACGTGTTCCGAAGCTGAATTTACAATGGGCTGAGGAGATAAGAGCAAATGGACCTAATTGGAATTCCATGTTTAGTGATGAAACAAGAATAGGCCTACTAAGACTCGCGACGAACTTTGGTCTGGAGAGCATCTGGAAGACGAGTACTCTTGAATGCAGCTCAACCCGTTTGGTGCCCCGTTTCACGGGGGAAGCATTATGGTATGGGCAGGTATAATGCGCGGAGCTCGAACTCCTCTTGATTTTATTGATGGGACAATGACAGGTGCCTCATATCTTAGAGACGTTTTAGAGTCTATTGTGAATTTTGAGGGGCAGTGGGGGATGAATTTGTTTACATGGACAATAATGCTCCTCCCCATCGCAATTTAGCGGTTCGTGAATTTTGTGAGGAAGAAGGTATAAGAAAACTGTGGTGGCCACCGATATCTCCAGATATGAATGTGATCGAGCATGCTTCGGACATGCTAAAAGGCCATATTGCCAAAAGGAATGATACCCCCCCTCCCGTACCTCAAATGCATTGAAAATTGCTGCTCTTCTGGACAACTTAATTGAGAGCATGACACGTCGTCTCACAGATTGCATTGAGGCTCGAGGAGGAAATACAGACTATTAGTTGTGAGAAATAATTAAAATTGTTTTCCATATTTTCTGTTTAAAATGAAATTTGTTTTTGTTGATTTTCACTCATTATGAAATAAAAATATAATAACAGCCTAGTTGCACTTGATTTTTAATTTTATATTGGTTAGTCGTGTAGTAAGCCAATATGTCCAGAAATATAAGAAGAATCATATTAAAGGTCCAAAATAAAATAAAAATATCGTTATATGCAATAATTTTGGCCATGTGTGTAGATAGAAAGTTCACGTGGTTAAAGATTATGTTTATTGCAAAATCTCCTGAAGGTGGCAGTAATCGTTAAAACTGACAAAAACATAATCTTGAATAAGCATATTTTCAAATGAAGCGGCAAATAATTTACATTAATGAAAAGGGTGCATTTATGTAAGATTCCAAATTTTCAAAAAAATTGATAACTAAAATCTTGCTACCGCTTAAGCCGGAAGTGATGTATAATCAAGTGTTTATTAACGACAGAGTTTTGATGAAATATATACTCTGTTTTATTACTCAGATTTCGACAGATTTATTACTCAGTTGACGTCCATACCAATCCATTTATTTCATTAAAAAAATTTATAAGTTAACTATGGATGTCATGCGTCGTCTCTTGTTTTTAACCAGTTTTATTGGTTTATTTCAAAAATGACAGATTATATTTAAATATTATTGGAGTGACGGAACGATGAACGATGCACGGATGCAGATGCGAATGAACTCGACTTCAGATTTTTGAGGCTTGTCAAACTCTTGCCAAATTATAGGTAATAATTTGTGTTGAATTATGTCAAATAACCTGCGTTTTGGAAGATGATAAACATTTGCGAATTGCTTTTGCATTTTGGTTCGTGTTATTACGTGTGTTTTGAGTTTTTTGAAGTTAAGTTTAGAGAAAAAATCGGGGGAAAATTAACTGTAGACCCAGAGCACAGTTTTTAGTTAATATTCGATGCCCAAACAGAGAGTTTTATTAGCCACGAATAAAGTTGCACACCAATAAAGTTTGTATACCATCCCGTATAGAAGGTATGGTACTAAAAACTGATGGAGTAGCTGTAAAACAACCTCACACGACAGGGAAATAATAGATTTTAGTACTGCAGAAAGATAATAACAAAAGGTACCGGTTAAAAAAAAGATTAAAGTTAATTAATCAACTTTTAAGGTAAATATTTTTATAATATATTGTTTTATTTATGTTGCGTTTTATTTATTCCTGTGCATTATTAAATTTCTTTTATTTGAACAACATTTGTACGTTATATCGATAAATATAATAATGCAGGAGGTTTCTTGAAGTTTGAAAGTAACAAATAGTTCTTGTTAATTATTTTTGATATGTGACGTTTTGATTAAAATACACCCTAATTTGTTTTGGTTTGGTTTGATTTCGATTAATTTTTTTTCAGTTTTATACAGTTTTTTCCACAATATTTTGACGTAATCACTTCTTCACTCTAATTTTAAATATACTAATTTTCTGCTATGCGTTCCAATTGTACCAACTTATTTCCTTGTAAAATAATGATTCGTTTCAGAGATATATGAATGATCGAATAGAAGTTTCATTTTTATTTCGGTTTTTCCAAATTATTTGTGAACTAATGTTGAAATTCGGATGAAAATGGGTGTCTGGGTGTTTTTTAACATGAGATTGTCGTGACATGTATTACGTTTGAGACATTGACTTTTACCAAGACCATTTTTACGTAAAAAACGGGGGAAATGTATATTTGTTCAGTCAGTAGTTACAGGTACGTAGGAAAAGTTATTACTCTTCAAACCAGTGGTGCTTCCTACAAGTAGGAGTCATATTGACATTGAAATCCCCCAAATTTCTCATGTCAAAAATCACCCAGACACTCATTTTCACCCAAATATTAACATTAGTTCAGAAATTATTTGGACCACCCTGTATAACATTAAAAGTATGTATGAAAAATATATCACATTGAAACGCTTATCGCCTTTCATAAATAATAAAATTTATGCAAAAAACATGTTTCCCGTGAATAACTACAATTTTATATTTAACAATTGAACCGTTTATTAAAATGAACAGACGTCCATTTATGCATTAGAACTAAGGAATACAATGCCGCACCAAAATCTCAATCCCGCAAACCCGCGGGATTAAAGCAATCAATCCCGCGAGATCCGCAAAATTGCGGGATTGTAAACAATAAATGCTCCTCTTTGTACTTAACCTATTAAACTTGCTAATATAATGGTTCTTTGCAATTAATCGAAATTTTAACTATGTACGACTAATGTATTGAAATTGGAAAAAAAACAATTTGGTGGTTTTTTTTAAATTTTTTGTTTTAAGGAAAATACGAGGTTCTTTCGAAAAATATGCATTTATAGTCATACATTTGGTCTTAAATGGTACAAAAGGCATTGTACATCTTGCATAGGCCTACAATATATTGATATAGCGTGTATCTTAAACTAGCTGTACAGAAATTTGGACTGGTGTATACAAGGTGTTCAAAGAATATATTTAATATTAAATAAACTTATTATAATTTATCTACTTATTTTATAAATAAAAATATTATCTGATGTTGAAGATTTTTTTCAACTTGTGTTAGTTATCTGCTTTTAGATACACTCTATATTAATAATTTTTTGGCATATGCAGAATGTACAAAGCTTTCTGTATCATTTAGGACCATCGTATGACTAAAAATGCATATTTTTTGAAAAAACATCGTATTTTCCTTAAAACAAAAAAAAATAAGAACCCGATCAAATTGTTTTTTCTAATTTCAATACCTACAGATTAGTCGTACTGTCGTACTTGGTAAAAATGTCGATTTTTTAAGAATTGTAAATTTGCGGTAAAAAAGATTCTTAACCAAATTTTCACACTCTTGTAAAACACCCTGTATACGATAATTCACTAAATATATTTTCGAAAACCACATATCATCTTAGTCACAATAGCATTTAAAACCTGGTCCCAACCACATCCCAAAATCTTTTTTAGTTCAAGAGATATTTAACTTTAAATTTACCTTAAAATTTTGCTTGTCCCGATAATTATGTTCGGCAGTTTATTTGACGAAATTGTCCACAAGTACTAGTTAAACACTTTTCTTCACTTACGCTGCTTACGCACATATGCCAGAAAGAAATCTAATAACTAACGTGTTTGTTTCACTTATTTTTAATGGCCAAGGCGTAAGGGGATTTAAGTATTCGGTTATCCAGTAGTAATGTGTCAATCCCGCAGATCCCGCACGGTAAATCCCGCAACTTTGATCCCGCGGAATCTCATGCGCGTTCCAGCATTTGCGGGATTGCATTCCCTAATTAGAACCTTATTTTTGAACAGAACAGTAAATTTTTATATTTATTTAGGATTATTTTTAATCTTTACCAAATTCATTAATTTCTACAAGATGCTTTACTAAAAAAATCAAGAATTTATTCCATATGCTTGATGAGATATTTTTTTTATCGCTCTAAACACGACCTACAACAGTATTACATCATTGAAAAACAAAAAAAATGCTTGGCTCTAATGACTTGAATTGCGAATCGGTTCAAACGATAGAATTGTATTGTTTATATGCGGATTGTTGTGACATGATACAAAGATATTCTCGGAATTCCACGAAGGACACTGGTTGTTACACCGATCACATACAGAGTAATATTAAATTGCTTGATGAAAGTATTTGTCGAATTCCATTATCGTACGGTAACTTTAACAATAGCTCATAATTATCTTTCTGGCGGTTTCTCACAAGTATGGATGACGAAAGACACAGCTTTTGAATAATTCCAGTGTTGATTGATCAAGAAGGTAAATACAAACACAATAAGTTGTCATTTTATCACGTGCAACCAATCAATACCAATTAATAAAAAAATAAAACTATGGTCACAGGCTAATCATAACCAGGCTGCTGGAGTACAATCATTTGCATTTGCATGGAACTCTGAGAAGGGTCTGAGCTCCAATGAATCTCCGTTTATAAAAACTATATACACACTTCATAAATAAAAAGAAAATGCAATGAAAACGAGAAGAATTTGTGTGGTTTGGAAAGGGTGGGTAATTGACATCTAAATTGGAATGGTCATCTACAAAAGAATTAGTTGAACTAAGACTACTATTCGCGGTGTATATGACTTGTCTGCTGATCACTCTCGTAGCCTCGCTCATACTACATAATTGGTTTATTCATGACTTATTCAGTATGGTATAGGGCTGTCTGGGAGACTACTTTACTAATAAAATAAATCTGCCTAAAAGACAAAAAATGCTTAACGTTTCAGGCGGTATTGCTTCCCGTCGTCAGAAGCAAAAAAAAATACAAAGAACAGAGAAAAGCCATTTAAAATATCTAAATAACTAGCTATTCAAGAACACTTTAGATTTTTTAGCAGATGTCTATTATAATCCGTTGATAAGCTACGATATAACCAACAGAGCGGAGATACTATTTCATAATGAGCATATAATGCCATTTAACCCTATAGTAACTTTTTCGGAAGTTGTGAAAATCATAATTATTTTATACAAAATTACTCTATGTGGTACATACAATCAAATTCTTGTAAACAAAATTCATAGATAAAGGAAATAAATTTAGATTGTAAAGCCCGTCAAAATATATAATTGTTTTGGGTCGCGCTGTACGCGATCTGGCTGCTATAGCAGTTGCCAAGAACAACCGCAAACAACAAAAATAATTTTCTCTTGTCAAAGTCAGAATCTTCAAAAATTATAAAATCTTTCAAAATTTAAACCGCCCTTGTTGAAAAAATACCGAAAAGTGTGTAAACCGTCCATTCTCAAGGTAATTATTGCTATCTTGTGAGTTTAATTTAAATTTTACTTACCCAAACCCGTGATAATTGTAAAAAAGTGGCAAAAACTAAAAAACTGTGTTATGAACTGTGAACTGCAAAAACCATCATGGATTCTGGCATAACAGGGCATAACGTCGGTTTCCAATGTTTCATAGGTATTTCACAATTTCACACTGTGCATAATTTATAAATAAAATAAAGTTTGTTGTGTGCAACGCACTGTATTTTATTTATAAAATTAAAAGAAAATAATAATAAATTTGAATAAATAATATTTGGCGACATAATTCCGGAAAAAGCTGAACCGATCCGAAATTATCAAAAGCTTTGGGTCACGACCGTTGCAAGAATAGCGCCAAATAGTGTTTACATTGGCCTTATGGGCATTTTCCAATCTAAACTTCTTAAGTAAAAGTAAAAATAATCTAAAACTTGTAAAGCTTATTCTAAAAACTTAACTAAAACTTGTTCTAAAAAACTAAAGTAAAGTAATCTAAAACTTGTAATAATTCACCTTATCAAAATTTACATGGTATTTCCTGTCCCGTGTTCGGATGGACCACACGGTATACAGTAAAATACTATTATACAAAATAATACAATTAAAATTGCACAATCGGTGATTTATTAAACATAATTTATTATTTTCTACAATAATCTTTAACTTAGAATGGATTTTAAAGTATAATTCTAGAATAATAAATGTTAAAATCTGAAAATTTATTTAGGAAAAAAATTATTCATAAAGCCATGAAAACCTTCCGCCATTGAAAGTAAAATAAAAACAGATTGAAACACACCAGACACTGTTTTTATTTCATACGCTACTGATCATTGAATACATTTTGCCAATGTGCAGGAAGTTTTGCAAATCATCACGAACAGAGATGTTACAATATATCGATAATTATTCGATATCAATATATTTTGAAAAATCAGTGTTTGTAAATCCTTATGCCGGGTCCAGACCAAGCAGACAAAAAGTAAACACGATTTTGAGACAAAAACAAGAAAAACTTGAGACAAAAAATGGAGATTTCTGATAAGACAAACTTGAGACAAATTGTCCACACCGCAAGGATAAAAGTACAACAAAGTCAAAAGTTTAGTTGTTGCGAATGAGTTTTATTAACCATGAATGATTTCACTGGTTTCCTACTGTTGGCAGCACACGCCATCCACATTGCGCCGATAATTTGTCGCAAAATATACGAACAAAGCATAGACACTTTGATCTTTACCGATTCGAGACGGGACATTGAAAAGTCTCCGAATTTTGAAACAAAACAAAAATGAGACAAAAATGTCGCAGAAATGTATTGGATTTGTAACAACTTTGTCGTAAAACATGAATGTTTCTGTCTTGTCACTGTTTTGTCTGCTTGGTCTGGACCTGGCATTATAGTGTAGGATTTGGTTGCCAGATCCAGAGATCCAGATCCCAGATCTAATATTTCTTGTCTACGTGTTATTTTCGTATTACATCTTCAATGCAATTATTTGCCTTCTCCTACTATTTATGAACTAGTTAACGGAGTTACATATAATTCGATATGTAATTTAAACATTCTATCGATACGTAAATAAGAATCATCCCTAATCCCAAACCACCGTTATGAAATGTAACGAGAGAAAATATTCTCATTAGTATTTCAAATAAAATATATAATATGTTGTTTGTTGGCGTGTTATCGCCTTTAAATAGGAACGTTTCCTAAAGAAAACAATGTAAGTATTATCTGTATGTTTGAAACGAGTTTATTCCATTATTACTTCAACCAGGCCAAAGTTACGCGTAAATTATTGAGCAGCTTTCGGAAAAAGTAAAAATAGTGGGTATAAAAGTCGATAATAAATTCAAATAAAAATATGGTAGAAAATTAAAATTACAAAACTGACTGAAATTAACTAGGTATACAGGGTTGTTCACCACATACGCTACGGAGTATTGTAGCTAAACGATTAGATTTTTACAAATTGTAAGTTTTGGGTTCGTTGAAGGACTATTAGAGCTACAATTTAAAAATAATTTTACAAGATACAGAGTGTCCCAAATAAGTAAAAAATATTATAGTTGTATTTTTTTAAATATAACACCCTGTATATTATTCTATTTTTGGATTCTACGATTGAAATAAAGGTAAATTTGATTAAGGTTTATTACACTTAAACCTTACTGTTTTTGAAATATTTTCAATTTTTTGAAATTGCAGTAAAAAATTTAAGGCTTTATTTCTCCAAGGGTATCAAAGTTTTTAATACTAAATATTTACTGAAGATTATTTATTGATCAGATATTGTGTTGCAATAAAAAAATGTTTACTACCTTATACAGAGTGTCCAAAAATTTATATTAAATAATTACTAGCTAAACGGCAATAACTTGTTTAATTTAAATGGAACACCCTATATATTTTACGTGAATCAGATGCACAATGTAATTGTCTATCAAATTGTATTGTTTCATTTTTTACCCATCTGTTCAAGTTTTCATAGAAAATGCATTTTCTTATAATTTAGACCTCATTTATCACTATACCCATGGAATATTGACATTTTAGCTTATTTTTAAAGATGTAATAAATTTTCAAAGGGTACAGATACTAATATTGTCGATATAGTTCGCTTATTTAATTAAAAAATAAAAAAACAACTGTTTAAATATTTTTTGTTAAAGAGGACCAATTAATATGATCCCAGTATTCAAACTACATTAATTGACTGTTTACGTTGTAGTAATAATTGCTCCAAATACTAAAAAACTGAATTTTGTGTGTGTATTAGACAGTGTGGTAAAAAGTAACATCTTATAAATTTTATTTCATTTATTGACGAATGCTTATTTATAAAAACAGAGACATTCATTTTCATAACTTATTATTATATTGATTTCTGAGCCAAATCCACATTTATTTAGAATAATTTATTAATTAAAACAAATTAAAGGTATGTAATTAACTAATTTTTGGTGTTTTTGGTAGGAAATAATGGTGGTATACTTAATTGGTATACTCTTTTACAAAGATTTAAATAGTTTTTTTGTATGCCAATAGGCTTGCAATATTTACCACCTGTACGTTTTGTACATACCATATGATCGAAAAAAAACGGCGTCCAGTTGGCTTGGAAATGACGATCGATGACATTTCCCATACAATTTTACATATAAAATGACAGCGATCTTCATTTCATAGCCATCGTTGACGCCGTTTTTATTCGATCATACGGTATTATGGTGCTATAAAAAAATCGGAAATGTCAATATTTCATAGGTATAGTGATAAATGAGGTCTAAATTGTAAGAAAATGCATTTTCTAGGAAAACTTGAAGAGATGCGTAAAAAATGATATAATACAATTTGATAGACAATTACATTGTGCATCTGATTCAGGTAAAATATATAGGGCGTTCCATTTAAATTAAACAAGTTATTGCGGTTTAAAGCTAGTAATTATTTAATATAAATTTTTGGACACTCTGCATAAGGTAGTAACATTTTTATTATTGCAACACAATATCTGATCAATAAATAACTTTCAGTAAATATTTAGTATTAAAAACTTTGATACCCTTGGAGAAATAAAGCCTTAAATTTTTTACTGCAATTTCATAAAATTGAAAATATTTCAAAAACGGTAAGGTTTAAGTGTGATAAACCTTAATCAAATTTACCTTTATTTCAATCGTAGAATCCAAAAATAGAATAATATACAGGATGTTCCATTTAAAAAAATACAACTATAATATTTTTTACTTATTTGGGACACTATGTATATTGTAAAAATATTTTTAAATTGTAGCTCTAATAGACCTTCAAAAAACCCAAAACTTACAATTTGTAAAAATCTAATCGTTTAGCTACAATACTCCGTGTCGTATGCGGTGAACAACCCTGTATATGTATATTCAAATAATGCCTAGAGTTTTACATAATTTTTATTAACTATCGCAATTAAAGAAACATATAAAATAAAAATATTCTTAATAACCACAGGGTTAAGAACAATCCACAGAAACAGATTTTGTAGTAGCGTTTTACTTGAATACAAATTTGACTAAGCAAAAAACGCTTAACATTCAACATATACAAACTAGCTGTTAAGAAAAAAATATAGTTTCAATTACATCAAACCACGTATGTAATGCTGACATTACTGAATTTTTAAAATTCTAAAGATGTAACATTATCTACTCATTTTAGGCCCAGATCACAAAATTCTTCTGTGGCGTTCGTTGTAGAGGCAGTCACAAAAATGGCCATAAAACGATGGGTGGCCAACAAAAATGGTGAGGAGATCAGGACCGAGAAAGGCAAAAAAGTTCAAAGTAGAACATTCGCCAAAATTCATGGTAGATATAATAAGCAGAGACAGAAAGACAGTAAAAACTGTAGTGGGTCTACAAACAGGGCATTGTAAGCTGAATAGGCATTTAAAGCTAATGATATTAACGGACGAAGCCATATGCATGTTCTGCCAATCTGAAGAAGAAAGGACATACCACATGAAGGGTCCAGGGGAAAACATGATAAGCGCCATTTTACTAATTTTACAGGAGAGCACTGGGCGGCTGGTGGTTATACATATATCAGGTTCTTTCCGTGTATTTTATATTATTTACTAGACAGGTGTCACAGGATTTAACAACTTATTGCCCTGCAGAGTTTATATATTTTGTAGGGCCCAGTTAGACCTACTATAATATTGCAGAATCCTAAAATTACCAAATTGGCGCTTATCAAGTTTTTCCCCTGGACCCTTCATTTTATGCCAGTGCGACAGCCTGGGTACCTATTCTTCACCACTCGCATCTTCAAATATCACTTGCATCTCCGAGAAAGCCATATAACAATATCTACATGTAAATGCGTATACGTAAAGTGCGAACGATGTCAAGAATAGCACCGATGGCAAATGTGCGGTTCTGTGATAGGACATTGACAGAGAGGAGGATGGAGGGTTCAGTCTCCAAGTTGCTAGACTTTTTGAAAAGGATAGGACTGGAGAATGTAACCTAAGGATCAGAAGAGGCCCACAATAGATCTGGAAAGGTCGCAGTGGATGAGGCCGATAGCCACCTCGAAAAGAATCTAATCTAATATAATCCCCCCTCCCATACAATCAAACTATTCGTCTGGTAGAAAAAAAAAATTTTTTTTCAAAATTCAAAAAAAACGCGGTTTCAGTCCGTTTGGTGGAATTCAAGTTTGGTTTGGAAATTAAAAACATTTTTCTGTTTTTCTAAACAAAATTAGTTGTAGCTGAGTATGTTTGGTGCGACATCCGCCCTAGAACTGAAAAATGTGGTTATCTTTTGTTGAAATATATCTCAGTTTTATCGTAGAAAGATATAAATAACACATAGTACCTAAATATACTATATAAAAAGTGTAGATAGGTAACTCCTAAAGGCGGATTCTGACGAATCGTGTACTTGGCCAGTAGGCCAATATTTGCGTACTTGGCAAGTATACTATTTTTGTAAACATTTTTTTGCAACAAGCTCGGCGCTCACGCGCCACGTCTAGTAACAAATAATTATTCAAGGGAACCACTCACACGACATGGCAAATATATGCCAATAACCAATGTTTGTACAAGTACACGAGTCGTAAAAGTCCGCCTTAAAACGTGTTTCAGTCTAGTCATTGCCAAAAAAAGTTTATTATTAAATAAAAAACATGATATTCGTAACCTTACCTACCCCAACAAATTAGCACCTACTTTATTGCACTATCTAATTAATATTATGTAATTCCCGAAGTTTGTGTTCTTGTCACTAAACATTTACCCAGCGTTTTATTATATTTCGAGACTAGAGACCCTATCTAAAGGCTAATATTTATTTTATCCACATCTGGTCACGGATTTATGCTCACAGAGATAAGTAAGTAAAAATAGAGGATCCTTCATATATAATTAGCCATTGGCTTATAGCGAATTGCAACATTACTGTATTGAAGCAAGATGAATGAAACAATAGAGAATTGAGAATTGCAAGAGTAAACCTAACCAACCCTTAAAGATAGTAGGCGTTGTAGGATGATTTTTCTACTGAATTTACACATCATACTAAATGTTCGATAAAGTCTCAGTATTTTGTCACTGAAACGGTAATCTAAAAAATATAAAAAAAATATATTTTTGTAAAATGCCTAAAATCATCTTTTCAGTGGCTTTTTACTCGTAGACATATATTTGCCTAAACAGCAAAAATGCTTAACGTTTCAGGGGGTATATTATATATATCCCCAGTCGCGTCGTCAGAAGCAAAAAAACAAAAAAAAATAAAGAAAAACAATTTAAAAAGCCCACAATTAACTACTTCGAGCTTCATTGATTAGAGCTAGTTTTCGTTGATATTCTAAGGCAGTGGCGCAATAAACACAAAACAATTGTTTATTTTTAATTTTTTTTTCAGAAGTGAAGTAAAATACCCAAACTATTTCCTAGAAATGAATCCACCCTGAAGGTATAGACATAATTTGCAATTCGTAGTTTTAACCACTGCACTGTACAGTAATACTATTTACTATGGTCTTTGAAAGCAACATTCTCAAATGCATATACCATATCTCCATGTTGGTTTTAATAAATATTTGCATACATTATAGCAATTTATTTTGTAACCACAACAATTCAGAAGAATATCTTAATTAAAAGCTTGCCATTTTAAATTCTCTTCCTATTGTATTTGAAAAATATCCATTGAAATAAATTTCAATATGTGTTCGAGAATATATGATTTATTTCATGTTTAAGCGCTAGTTACTCTATTATAATTAATAATAATAGTTACAAATAAATATATGCATGCATCGCAGGGGGTATATAAGGCCCGCGCTTTGACAGTTGGACAAGTTTAAAAATTTGAAGTTTGAAGTCTAAAGTTTGAAAATACCGCGAAATACCGTTAGAGTAATAGTAGTTGCATAAGTTGTGTTGTAAATAGTATAAGTTGTGTGTACAGAGTGAAACAAATAAATTCGTTAAGTATTTTATCGTGAGTTTAAATAGTGGATCCACGGAATCCGTAACAATTGGTGTCGGAAGTGCGATTCAAGAGGATTTTAAGAAGAAATTAAGTGGATTGGGAGATTTTTAGACCGAATTAGAGTATTTTTATGGTTGGTACACGGGAGCAAACGAAGAAAATGGAGGAAGTAAGCAAATTATTGGGCGATTTTATGGAGAATATGAGAAGAGAAAGGCAGAAGAACAAGAGAGGCTGCGAAAAAGAAAAAGCAGAAGATCAAGAAAGACTCCGTAAAGAACGAGAAGAAGAGCGAGCCCGACTAGAAAAAGAGAAAGCAGAAGAACAAGACCGCTTACTGAAAATTCTAGAAAATCAAGAAATTAAACAGGACCGGCTTGAGAACATTTTCGAAGATTTGAAAATTCAACGACAACAAGACAAACAAGAAGAACAGGACCGGCTTGAGAGAATTTTTGAAGATTTAAAAATTCAACGACAACAAGATAAACAAGAAGAACAGGACCGACTTGAGAAAATATTAGGTAATTTAGAAATTCGTTTGGAGGAGCGACGTCATAGAGAAAGACAAGAAGATCAAAATCGTCTTAAAAAGAACTTCGAAGATCTGGAAAGAAGACAAGAAATACACCTTCAAGAAGCCGTAGAAGATCTGGAGGAGCGCCTTCAACAGAAAATGGAAAAATTAGAGAAGGACCTACAGAAGACCAAGGCACAAGCAAGGACACCTGGCGTTCCTGGAACTGCAAACCTCAAGGCCCCCGACCTACGATGGACACAAACCACCTGGACGATGTACCACTGCCAGTTTGAAGCAGCCGCCGCTGTCAACGGATGGTCCGACCAGGACAAAGCAGCGGCACTTGTCATCGCGCTGCGTCGCCCTGCCTTGGAACTGCTGCAAACTATTCCTGCAGCCCAACAGCAGGAATACGAAACATTGGTTGCTGCACTGGACAGAAGATATGGCGACCGACATCGACGTCAACTTTACCAGGCCCAAATCAAGACACGCCTGCAGAGGTCCGGAGAGAGTCTGCAGGAATTCGAAGCAGACTTACGTCGGCTGGTATACCTGGCATATCCAAAAGCACCGGAAGGATTTAGGGAGGAACTCGCTGCCCAGTGTTTTATCAGCGGACTGAGGGACAACGAGTTACAGAGGGCGCTGCAAATATCCCGATTTTCTACCAGCAGCGAAGCACTGGTCAGGGCGCTGGAAATCGAAGCTGCTTTTAGCGCCATCCCTAGACCGAAGATAAGATCGGTAACGGTAGAGGAACAGCCCGAGAGTACCCACAGACGTTTGGAGGAGATGTTTAATAAACTATGTGAGTTACTAGTGAACAAGAGAGTCAACAACATCCAGACAGAGAACCAGAGAAGATCCATTAGGTGCTATAGATGTGGCAGGAATGGCCATATCCAACGGGATTGCCGCATCCATATGCCATTCCGTTCATCAGCAAGAGAACATCGGCACATCGGAAGATCCCAGGACATAAGTTGCTATAGATGTGGCAGGAATGGCCACATCAAACGGGATTGCCGCGCCCAAGTGCGATTCCGTTTACCATCAAGAGAACATAGGCACCAGGAAATAAATAGTAATGAGCGAGTATTGACTGGGGAGAACAGAGCCCCCAGGATTTTTTTCCATTAGAAGTCTAGGGAAGAACCGCTGACAGTTTGGTGATCGACGGGAAAGTCAATGGAAAGGGAATCCGAATGACAGTGGACACTGGCGCTATGGTATCGTTGGTGCGGGCTAACTCAGTGCAAGGATTGAAGCTGATGCCTCTGAGAAGAGGAGTGTGTTTACGTACAGTTACGGGGAAATGGCCATTGTACGGGGAGAGGCTATCGTCGAACTGAAGTTAGGAAATTTGAAGTTTCAGCATAGCGTCTTAGTGGCAGATATTGAAGATGACTTCATCTTGGGCATGGATGTGATTCGTCAACATGGATTTTCGTTCGATCACCAGAGAAATATCCTGAAAATCGGAAATGAGGAATTTGCTGTATCTAAAGAGAAGATACCAGGAAATATGGAAGCAAGATCAGCGGAAATTGTGATGATACCTGGTGATACCAAGAAGACTGTGTTCGGGAAACTAGGGAAAACCGCTGGGCGCCGTGTAGGACGGGTACAAATTATCGACAACGACCTAGATCGACGACGAGCTACCTTGGACAAGAAAATGAAACATCGCGAAAGCACTATCAGAATAAGGAATTTTAAGCTTAGAACTGACGAACCATGGACGACGATACAATTCAGGAAAGATCAAATGGAAGATCCAGACATCGGAGCAATACTACGGCTCAAGGAAGGTAACGGCGAGAGACCACCGTGGCAGGATATTGCGGACAGAGGGCTCGTTTTCAAAGCTCTCTGGGCTCAGTGGAATTCACTGGTGTCAAGAAATGGTGTCGTCAATATAAAATTTGTGCAGCCAGCCAAGGACCAAGCACTCGATCTAGGGGAAAAATGAAACAATATAACGTTGGACTGCCATTCGAAAGAATCGCTGTTGACATTGCAGGCCCATTCCCTGAAACGCACAAGGGCAACAAGTACGTTTTAGTGGCGATGGATTATTTCAGTAAATGGCCAGAAGTTTTTGCCATTCCAAACCAAGAAGCATCGACTGTAGCTGAAGTATTAGTCAATAATGTCTTCAGTAGATTTGGAATTCCTTTAGAGCTTCACACTGACCAAGGAAGGAACTTCGAGTCAAGACTGTTCCAGAAGATGTGTGATCTGCTTGGTATTCACAAGACTAGGACAACAGCTTTACATCCGCAGTCTGATGGGATGGTCGAGAGATTCAATAAGACCATTGAAGAACATCTCTCGAAAATGGTGGATGAACATCAAAGAGATTGGGATCAGCATATACCACTATTCCTAATGGCATATAGAAGTGCAGTTCACAACACCACCGGACTTTCACCATCGAAGATTTTATTTGGTCGAGAATTACGGTTGCCTTGTGACTTGGTGTTCGGATCACCAGACGACAGCACCACGAACGTAGAGGACTACGCGGATGAACTGAAGGAAAGGTTATTGGGAATTCATAAGGCCGTGAGAAGTAAGATTACGCTAGCCAGTGACCGGATGAAAGCTCGTTACGACCTCAGAGCTAATTCTACGGGATTTCAACAGGACGATATGGTATGGTTATATAACCCACAGCGCAAGAAAGGGAGGTCCCCAAAGTTAACTCCAGCATGGGAAGGTCCTTATACAGTCATCAAGAGGATAAATGATGTTGTGTACCGAATTCAACGCAGCCCTAGAAGTAAGATGAAAGTAGTTCATCTGGATCGATTGAAGAGATACCAGACAGGAAACCTTGATCGGGACGATCAAATTTGAGAAGGGGGCAATGTCAAGGTGTATTACTGGTTGCATAACTGCATACTGCTATATAATCGCAATGTGCATTGAGGAACCTGGCGCATTCGCCAGTAAAGAAAATTATAGAATTCTTTAGAAAAATCTAGAAACAACCGCCAGGGGGTATATAAGGCCCGCGCTTTGACAGTTTAAAAATTTGAAGTTTGAAGTCTAAAGTTTGAAAATACCGCGAAATACCGTTAGAGTAATAGTAGTTGCATAAGTTGTGTTGTAAATAGTATAAGTTGTGTGTACAGAGTGAAACAAATAAATTCGTTAAGTATTTTATCGTGAGTTTAAATAGTGGACCCACGGAATCCGTAACAATATCTTAATTAAAAGCTTGCCATTTTAAATTCTCTTCCTATTGTATTTGAAAAATATCCATTGAAATAAATTTCAATATGTGTTCGAGAATATATGATTTATTTCATGTTTAAGCGCTAGTTACTCTATTATAATTAATAATAATAGTTACAAATAAATATATGCATGCATCGCATACTTTTACTTGGCTTGGCGAAATATTACAATCTACATTCCGTAAGTTTCTCTTATTGTTATTATAATATCAACATTTTTCATTACACTATTCAACTAAATGTATTATAATTCTTCTTAAATGGCACATTTGCATACTTTAAACTATGTGGGAAGCCATCAATCGATGCTAAAAATAAATTGATTTATTATAAGATTACCTGATTCAGAAATAATATTGTAAATTAATTAAAAAACATGTATTATAAGTTGTCTCTATTAAAGATATAACAGAAGATCTAATTAATGCATGTCCTTATTAAATAAATAATGTGTGTACATAAATTTAGTAATCGAGATTAGTAATATTATGCAAAAGATGGCCATAACTTTTCTAGCAGAATCCTTGAGAGTTCGATGGACTCTTATTTTTACGCATAAAATACATGTGAATAATAAATAATTAAGCTATAGTTTTAATTAAATACACATTAATTAAAATTATTACTATTAGGTACAATACAATTACAATTAGTTAAAATTATTAGGTACTATTTCAAAAACTCTTCGGTATAATGTATGATGTTATAGTATTTTACAAAGGGATAGTCAATTCCAGAAATTGTTTGCCAGTGGTTAAACCTGGGGTTGAACCGGTGATAAACAATATCTGATTATCTAAACTACCAAAATTATATTCAATAGGACCGTAACGTAGAGTTTTGCCACAAGACAGTAAAAATATACCATTTGTATCCAATGCCTAGGTATTATTCGTTTGATTCAAATCATTACAATACATTATATCTAATGCTGAAATAAGAAATAGTTTCATGAGAAGCACTATAGACTGCTGTTAACAATTCGAATAAGAAACAATGCACAAAAAATCTGTAAAACATCCAAACCACAAGAAAGTAAATAAAATCGTTTGAAATGACAATGCAGTGAATTCGCTAGTGAATGAATCACTCGATTACATTACTGACAATCACATTTAATTACTTAAATGTATTAATCTCGTCAAGCTTTATTTACGGGTTTGCTTGTTTTCCTTAAGCTGAAAAAGTCGAATAAATTTTAATAGAGAGATTTTTAAATGTTCTGGCTATCGTCTATTTCATCATCATCATCATCATTCTCAGCATATTCAACCATTTCCAATTATGGTGTAGTCTCCCTCACATATTGAGATAATCTTTTAGTAATTGGGCCCATTGTTATCTATTGTCGGCTATGCGGGCCCAAGTTATCCCTGCTAATTTCCTAATATCATGGTCCCATCTCACGTTTGGTCTTCTTCTAGGTCTCTTGATTCCTCGTGGGTACCATGCTGTAATTTTTGTGGTCCATCTGTTGTCTGTCCTTCTTGCCAGGTGTCTTTCCCATTGCCACTTGAGGGATTTGATTCTGTGGATGACATCTATTACCTGGGTCTTTTGTCGTATCCACTCTATTCCTTTACAGTCTCTCTTGATTATTCCCAGCATATTTCATTTCATTGAGCGTTGTGCGACCTGCAGTTTCCTTATGATGTCCATTTTAAGTCTCCAGGTTTCGCATGCATAGGTCCTAACTGGTAGTACACATTGGTCGAATGTTTTCTTCTTCATATATTAGGTATTATAGATTTGAATATAAAAGAGTTTCTTCGATAAGTACTCCATGGTAACTTAATTCTTTGGTTGATTTCTGGTAATAGAGATCCCGGGCTGTGTATTAGTTGTTCCAAATATTTGCATTCTTTTACTATTTCCAGTTTTGTGTTATTTATTAGAATGTATTTTCTGTCTACTAGTTTGTTGTACATTACTTTAGTTTTTGCTAAATTCATTATGAAACCTACTTAATTACTAGCTGTATTTAATTCGCTAATTTGTGTTTGTAGTTCTTCAGGACTATAGGCAATTAGGACTATATCATCAGCGAATCCTAGATGGTTGTTTTCTTGAGAAGTTCTTGCGTCTCATCAGTCAGTTTATTATTTTAGTTAGACTGCTGTGGGTCACCTACTTCTTTTGCACACTTTAGTACGGTATCCAGCAATTCATGGACCATAGATAAAAGAAAATAATCTACTATTAAGATAGATATGAAACTTAATAGTAAAATTTTGGGTCAAAGCGCCCCTCCGTGTTTTTAGTGGAGACTACGTTTATAACCCAGCGCCTTCACCTTTTCTACTGTAAATGTTTTTTATGTTTATATTTGAATTCAAAGGATTTATTTTTAAAGTTCCACTGATATATTAGTATATCAGAGTAACTTTAATAAAACATAAGAATATATATATTTTACAATTTATTTTTTTATTTATTTTACAGAGTTTCATGTGTTTCAAATGATCGTAAGTCGACTGGCTGTCTAATGAATAGACCGAGATTTATAGATTTTAAAGCGAACGGAAATCAAACAACGAATACATACCATATATTTTTCTTTTATCTAAGATACATACCTTATCGTATTTTGGAGACACGTACATTTTTGCAGTTTTGTTAGTTTCTTTGCAAGATGCAACACAACAAGAAAACACCATTTTTACAGTTAATAAATAATAAAACTATTTCTGACTATGATATTTAAAATTTAGATAGATAGAAAATTAAAAAACAAACGAGTATTTGCAGGCCCAAATTCAATAAAAATCAAAATTTTTCCTGCGAAAATCAGGCTTTTTTCACTGAAAAGGTATTTTTTGATTTATCAGCAGTCATTGTCAAGTTGACAATATACAAGGTGTTTTCGAAATAGTCTAAAAAATTATGGTGTGATTCCTCATGTGTTCTTAAAACAACTTTTATATAACCATTAGGTCTAAAGTACTTCCTTTCTAATCTACAGGGTGTTAAAAATTTAAAAAAATCGATTTTTTTGCTTAACATAAAGGGTACACCACTGCTTTTTTAAAGAAAATATATTTTTTTCTTGACTGGCCATCCTTTTTCAAGAAAATTGATCTTTTGAGTTTTTCTTGTTCATCAAACGGTTGTCGAGAAAAAAATAAATATACTTATTAAGAGCCCGCCTTAATTCGTTTTCTAACGATTTTTATTTTTTAGATTAATTAGGAAACACCCTGTATATGCATATCACAGGCAACCAAATAAACTAGTAACCTCTAAAAATTATTTTTCCTACCACTAGCGACATACCGTGTTTTTAGTGTGTACTAAATTATTTTATCAAAATTTCACCATATAAGTTTCCAGGCAATGTTCATGGACACTGTACTGACACTGACATGACACTAAATGTGTGATGTGTAAAAAATATTTATCTACTTTTAAGGCGTAGAATAAAAAATAAACGTTACCGTAGAATTTCTAGTAGTGTTAATAATCTACCTATATCTAGTGTTAATAATCCGCACGTACTTGAATAGTGAACAATATAATACAACCGAACAATAACTAAATAAGGTATTTCAGATTAAGTTATTGAAAGAAAGAAATTAATTCAAATCACACCTAAATTGCGATGAATAATCAGGTGATTTAAACCGTAGAAAGCGTAGTATCAGAAAGTTCGACTTTGCGCTTGAAATCGAGAAGTAAATATTAAAATACTTTTTCTTCTCCTCTGCATACAAGGACAAAATAATTTTTCACCACATGCATATAATAGCTATTTATGTAACTAGTACCTAAAATGATGTTTTTTAGGACGAATCATTACTGTTTGCGGACGAGGCGTTAGCCGAGTCCGAAATAGTAGATGAGTCCTAAAAAACATAATTTAGGTACGTGTTACATACACTATTTTTGTCATACGCTTTTTACAGTTTTTAGAACGCATATTTGCAAATTTTCCATATTTTTTGAAAAAGTTGGCTTATAAATTCATATCTTAGTAACGAGTTTGTTTATTTCATCGCATTTTGACATGTCATTCGAAATTTGTCACAAAATCACACAAATTCATCAACAATTTTAAAATGTTCCAAAATCCCGAACATATTGCTAATAAGGCCAAAGAAATCGTGTTGGATTTACTTCCTGTGAAGTCTCGTGCCATTTACCAGAAAGAATATGATGTTTTTAATGAATGGAAAGACAAAAATGGCGTATTCGTTGTAAATGAAGATGTATTGCTAAATTATTTCCACGAAAAAGTAAGTACCTAGGTACCTATTTAAAAGAGGCTTTTAAATTAAAATATTCTTAAATTACAGTCACAAACATTCAAACCATCGTCAATTTGGTCGAAATATTCCATGCTGAGAGCAGTGTTAAGTGTTAAAGAAGATATTTATATTGACAAATTTCCAAAACTTATTGCTTTTTGAAGAGGAATTCGGTTGGTTACGAGCCTAAAAAGTCTAAGGTTTTGTCCATAAAAGAGATCGGTGATTTTTGGCCACGGCTAGTGATGAAACTGTTACTTACTAAGGTAAGTTTGCGATAATGATTTTTAAAATATATAGATGGTTTCTTATTCCATTGTATTTGATTTTTAGGTAGCTCTTGTCATTGGCCTTTGTGGAGCATGTAGAAGAGAAGAATTGTACTCTCTACGAGTGCAAGACATCATAGAAAAAGACAACAGCTGCCTTTTAGTTACCCTTGCGGATACAAAAACTAATATCAAAAGAGTGTTTCCGGTGGTGAACGAAGGGAACGTTGTCAATCCAGTTGAGTTGTATAGAAAATATGCTTGTCTTAGGCCAAAAAATGTACCACATGATTATGTCTTCATCTCTTATCGTAAAGGAAAATGCACCGTGCAACGAGTCGGCATTCATTCATTTGGGAAGATGCCATCGATTGTAGCAGCATTTTTAAAGTTGTCGAACCCAAACGAATATACAGGTCATTGTTTCCGACGTAGTTCTGCTACTCTTGCTGCAGATGCAGATGTGGATTTTACATCGCTGAAACGCCTAGGAGGTTGGAGGTAAAAATTTTAATATTTTCCGATCTTGTTCTAAACAACAATAATTATTTAGGTCGTCCACAGTGGCCGAAGGTTACATAGAAGAATCTATTGAGAAAAAGAAGAAAGTTTGCAAACTGCTAATGGGGGAAAAGAAAATCGCGACCACTTCCACGGATGTATTACCAAGTACATCATCGTTCGCATTTACTCCACCTCATCAGAAAGTAAATTTACCTGCCAATGGAGGAGTCGTTTCGATTGCAGATGCAAGTTTTCAAAATGCACAAAATTGTTCATTTCATTTTTATTTTTCCAAATAACTTAGCTTTTGATATTGTTAGTATTTAATAATTTAAAAATCAAATACAATGGAATAAGAAACCATCTATATATTTTAAAAATCATTATCGCAAACTTACCTTAGTAAGTAAATAAGTTTCATCACTAGCCGTGGCCAAAAAATCACCGATCTCTTTTATGGACAAAACCTTAGACTTTTTAGGCTCGTAACCAACCGAATTCCTCTTCAAAAAAGCAATAAGTTTTGGAAATTTGTCAATATAATATCTTCTTTAACACTTAACACTGCTCTCAGCATGGAATATTTCGACCAAATTGACGATGGTTTGAATGTTTGTGACTGTAATTTAAGAATATTTTAATTTAAAAGCCTCTTTTAAATAGGTACCTAGGTACTTACTTTAAACAAATAACTTAGCTTTTGATATTGTTAGTATTTAATAATTTAATTATAAATATATGTATAATTTTATGTGATTTTGTGACAAATTTCGAATGACAAAAATAAAACAACCAAATAACGAATTTAGACATTTTAGTCCATAAAGGTTGCCATGACGACCTTTACGGCCTAGGCCGAAAAAGAAACATTTTACGGACTGAAATGAGTCCGTAAAATAGCTGTTTTTGGGAGCGTATGACAAAAAAGAATTTTATGTTATATGTATGTATATTATTTTCACACATATAGGTAACACACATAGTAGTTGAGTGATTTCAGATTGTTTTTGAAACCATACACTAAAGATAAATCTATAAAGAATGAAAGGAAATTTGTAAGGGTAGGTAAACCCCACAAAAGGTTATCCAGAGTATAAGAAGGATTATCAAAACACCAGCTTCTGAAGAACCTTGGAGTGCAGAGTCTTCCTCAAAAGATATAAACGACTCTGATTCACATCTACGTCTACATTCTACATCATTTTTTTAATTAAAATATTTTGAACCTCCTTTCATATACCACTTAACTGTATGTACATCTAAAATCGAGTGTAAAATAAAAGAACAACTCGAAAAATGTTAATTGCTTATAACAAAACTTTTCTTTTAATGTCATCAACGGTAAAAACTCATTTATTTAATGTTAATGTTTCTACTTCTAGCTGAAAGGTAATAATGAACTTCAAGGTACACCTTCATTTCCATTTTTTAGGTAATTATTTTGCAAGGTTATTATAAAAATCTTAATAGAAATCCGTCTAAAAATAAGACATAAGCAATTTTACTGAACTGTATAATTTTTTCTTAGAACATAATATGATCATGGCGGATGGCGACTTTAATTGGTATACTTTTAACACTGAAGTATAAAAACAATTGATTGCAATTCTTCCTCGAGTCTAGACTAAAATAGCAATGAGCTTAGACGTATATTTTATGACTTTACCTCTATACGTAAATTTAGAGCGCTTAGAGTTCGAATATATATGCATATAAATAAAGATTAAATGTTGTTCTTGGGTAAGAGTATCTCTTGAGATTGAGAATGAATTCATTGTATTCTTAAATATTCTCAACGAACACCTCAGTAGGCTGAAGCTGAGAAACAACGGCGAATGCAGATTCTGTGGGAAAAATGGAGAAATACCAGAACACCTTATCACTGAGTGCGCCGAGACGATGACCATTCGTGCCATGAACTTTGGTAAAATTTCGATTTTGTGAAACTGCTAGAAGTACCTTAGAATTTTTATGATCGGTCAGTGAGTCACCAAAGTCAGTCTAGAAATTAAAACTCATTTGAAAAGTGATAATTCATAAACTATGAGATATAATGATGGCAATTAGTTGTGGGAGTACTTATGGAAGAAATTCAATCATATTCAAATCTAGAATCATCAGCATCATCATTACCATTACTCGCTGAAGAGTATTTGACACGCATCAGAGGATGGTTACGCAAGGCGCTTTCTTTCATGAGCTTTTCTGTGACTGAAAAGCCAGCTACGTGGAGTTTTCTTTCTTCTGCACTCCGGACATTTAAAAATCTTATTACTTTGTTGCCTCTTTACTTTTTAGTTGTCGTTGTTAACTGAGTCTAAAATTCTTTTCCATTGTGTTCTGTTGTGTGCTGATTCCTCCCACTGATTCTACATGCTTACCCCCTTTAAGTTTTCATGGAAACTATCCTTGTATCTCTTGAGTTGTCCACCCGGTTTCCTCTTACCTTAAATCTAGAATGCCACTTAATCTAAAGAAAAAAATAAAGAAGAAACCTGGACACTTAAAACGGACATTATGAGGAAACTGCAGGTTGTACAACGCTCAATGGAACGAAATATGCTGAGAATAACCAAGGAGATAATCTGGGAGAGACCGTAAAAGAATAGCGAGTGGATACGACAAAAGATCCAGGTAATAGATATCATTTATAGAATCAACACCCTCAAGTGGCAATGAGCAGGACACCTGGTAAGTAGAACGGACAACAGATAGACCACAAAAATTAAAGTATGTTACGTACGAGGAATCAAGAGACCTAGAGGAAGACCAAACGTGAGATGGGACCATGATATTAGGAAATTAGCAGGGATAACTTGGGCCCGCATAGCCAACAATAGATAACAATGGGCCCAATTACTAAAAGATTATCTAAATATGTGAGGGAGACCACAGGCTACACCATAATTGGAAATGGTTGAATAAGCTGAAAATTATGATGATAATGATGATATTGGCAATATAATGTTGAGTTGCTTCGAGAAAAGGATGGTACTATGGGCTGTGTTCGATTTGGCGGGAGCACTACTACTCTACCCCCAGATTTTCACCAATTTTCATTTTCTTCTAAGTATTTTTCTGAGTGTAGTATTCGGTAAACGATTCTGGGTTTGTTTTGCGCGGCGCAACTGCGTTTCTCGCGATAATTGAATTTACGTATCTGTTTCCCTTTGTCCGAGTCGGTCGGGCGGCATTGGCGAGTGTTGCCAGCGGGTCGTGCTTGGACTTAATGACCGACTGGGAACGTATGTCGGTCGTGACCAATTTCCTTCTATTAACGAACAACGCCCTTTCCGAGAATTTCACCTTTTGCACTTTGACTTTTAGGTATCGGCAGTATCGTCATCGCCTTGATCAGCCACAGACCTTTAATGATTGTTCCAGTGGAAGCGGCTGCGTGCGGATTTTTTCAGCTTCTATATGCGCAGTGGCCAGCGGCGAAGCTTCCATTGATGCGGGTGATGCGTTGCATCCCTTCAAAATATTGTAATAGGGTGAATTAGCCAGTGGTCGGACAGTTTAGAAAAAGTTGAAGAAGGGCCTCCAAAGCATATATTGAATATTAATACTAAATTAAAATCGCATATTCGTCATTTTGGTAAAAATGTTTATAAATCTCTATATACTGAATGATGGTCATGTAAAAACTGACCACCATTATATACAGGGTTGTTCGCCACATACGACACGGAATATTGTAGCTAAACGATTAGATTTTTACAAATTGTAAGTTTTGGGTTCGTTGAAGGACTATTAGAGCTACAATTTAAAAATATTTTTACAAGATACAGAGTGTTCCAAATAAGTAAAAAATATTATAGTTGTATTTTTTTAATGGAACACCCTCTATATTATTCAATTTTTAGATTCTACGATTTAAATAAAGGTAAATTTGATTAAGGTTTATCACACCTTACCGTTTTTGATATATTTTCAATTTTATGAAATTGCAGTAAAAATTTTAAGGCTTTATTTCTCCAATTGTATCAAAGTTTTTAATACTAAATATTTACTGAAGATTATTTATTGATCAGGTATTGTGTTGCAATAATAAAAATTTTACTACCTTATACAGAGTGTCCAAAAATGTGTCTTAAATAATTACTAGCTTTAAACGGCAATAACTTGTTTAATTTAAATGGAACATCCTGTATATTTTACGTGAAACAGATGCACAATGTAATTGTCTATCAAATTGTATTATACCATTTTTGCCCATCTCTTCAAGTTTTCGTAGAAAATGCATTTACTTATAATTTAGACCTCATATTTTTCACTATAGCCATGGAATATTGACATTTTAGATTATTTTTAAAGATGTAACAAATTTTTAAAGAGTACTGATACTAATATTGTTGATTTAGTTTGCTTATTTTATTATAAAATAAAATTGTTTAAATAAAATAAAAAAAACTGTTTAAATATTTTATTGTTAAAGAGGACCAATTAATATGATCCCAGTATTCAAACTACATTAGTTGACTGTTTACGTTGATTAATAATAATCATTGCTCCAAATACTAAAAAACTGAATTTTGTGTGTGTATTAGACAGTGTGGTAAAAAGTAACACCTTATAAATTTTATTTAATTTTTTGACGAATGCTTATTTATAAAAACAGAGACGTTCATTTTTATAACTTATTATTATATTGATTTCTGAGCCAAATCCACATTTATTTAGAATAATTTATTAATTAAAGCAATTTAAAAGTATGTAATTAACTAGAATGTAGAATGTAGAATGTTTAGAAGGGGAGTTAATCACCGCGACCTTATAGATCTATTGTGATGTAATTAACTAATTTTTGGTCGGAAATAATGGTGGTATATTTAATTGGTATCCTCTTTTACAAAGATTTAAATAGTTTTTTTTGTATACCAATGGCCTTGCAATATTTACCACCTGTACATTTTGTACATATATATATGTTGCTTTCTGAAAAAATCTGAAATGTCAATATTCCATGGGTATAGTGATAAATGAAATCTAAATTATAAGAAAATGCATTTTCTACAAAAACTTGAAGAGATAGGTAAAAAACTGGCATAATAAAATTTGATAGACAATTAAATTGTGCATCTGATTCACGTAAAACATACAGGGTGTTCCGTTTAAATTAAACAAGTTATTGCCGTTTAAAGCTAGTAATTATTTACTACACATTTTTGGACACTCTGTATAAGATAGTAAAATGTTTATTATTGCAACACAATATCTGATCAATAAATAATCTTCAGTAAATATTTAGTATTAAAAACTTTCATACCCTTGGAGAAAAAAAAGCCTTAAAATTTTTACTGCAATTTCATAAAATTGAAAATATTTCAAAAACTGTAAGGTTTAAGTGTTAATCAAATTTACCTTTATTTCAATCGTAGAATACAAAAATAGAATAATATATGGGGTGTTCCATTCCAGTTTTGGTTTGGTTATAACGATATACAGTCTCAAGGCTTTGGCAAAATCCAGATGACTTCACAGAGGCATTTTATATGTATATGGAAAATGGTCAACGATCGTCATTTCAAAGCCAACTGGACGCCGTTTTTTTTTTTCGATCATACCGTATTTATAGGGATGGTCTCGGGGACGGTACATTTCGATCCCAGCCTAACAACGCCTATGAGGTTTTTTTACGCGAAGAAAATTGAAAAGTATATTTCAAAATTTGTTTCGAAATTTTTCAATCAAAAAACATAGAAAGTATCTGTATTGTGTTAACTGAATTTAAGAATTCGTGGGAATTTTTAGAAAAAACGGGAAATTTTGCCCATCTTCGTGGGAAAAACTATTTCAGAAAGTTGACAAAACTGAGGGTGAGTCTGAAATAAGTGCAAATATTTTTAGGGATAGTATATTTCGACCCTAGAAACACGACTTTTTTTTCGCGAAAAAAAAAATTGTTTTAGTTTTTAGTTAAAAACATAGTTTCTCGATAATATGGCAACATGGGTAGTAGATTAAATAAATTTACAAGAAAGAAAATAGAATAATATATGGGGTGTTCCATTCCGTAGTTAAAAAGATACAACTATAATATTTTACTTATTTGGGACATTCTATTTCTTGTACAAATATGTTTAAATTGTAGCTCTAATAGTCCTTCAACGAACCCAAAACTCAAATTTGTAAAAGTCTAATCGCTACAATACTCCGTGTCGTATGTGGTGAACAACCCTGTATAATACTATATACCACATGTCCAAAATTTCAAAAACATCGTATTACCGGTCTCTGAGATATGTAGCCGAGTTCAGACTTTTCGTTAACCCGGTATAAGACATATCTAGAAATAATCTTGTGAAGAAAATCTCTAATATAATTAGCTACTACTTAAAATACTAAATTCACAACGTGTATTAGAATTATCTCCGAAGCCTAAAAATGCCATAAAAACTTTTAGGGTTTCATTTGTATTGAATATCAAACAGAACTGAATTTAAGACTTAACATTTTTTCCTAGGAAATTAATTAGTTTGTATTATAGGTTGTAGGTTGTATGTACGTCATCCAAAATACCGGTCATTTTCAAATTCAATTTTCATGAAAAATATCTATTTAGAACTATATAAATAATTTATTTAAATATATTTTCATTAAACATGTTTCCCTTTTAAGAAGTAAATAAAATTATATACCTAAAAAATAGTCCTGCCAGGAATAATAACAATAATCAACAAATATCAAAGGACAAAACTTGTATAAAATTCTCAATGCTATTGTTTATAAAGAAAAATAATAATCTGTATTCTTCTCAAGCGAATGTTGTTACGTCAGAGTACACAGACACATGAATTAATTCATATAACAAAAAAACTATTCGGAAGTCAAGGTCACATAAGATACAAAAACCTGATTTGAAAACAATCCTTATACGACAGATATAAGTCTATTTTCGAATGATTTCTAATAAGTCAATAGTCTAGCTCCCCATTCGTTAATTTGTTTTTCGCGAAAAATAAATGATAATTTTTAGTGCAAATCTGAGGATGATTTTGACCAATTTATGTATAGGAGTCGATATTTACTCCACACATTAAATAATTTAATGGCATGGTAACAAATTAAGAAGTTATAATATTATTTAGTTAAATTATGTATTACGTCAAAATAAAAATTAAAACAAAAAGGAAAATAAAATAAGTATGTGGGTTTAATTTACTAGAAAACAATCACAAACATCTAAGTCCTAAAAATACCCATAAGATTTATTTGAATCTGATGAATCTTAAGTACAGTCGACACAAGATCAAGGCAGTAATCAAGGACATGCTGTATTTTTAATCGTATAAAATTGTTTCTTGCCTGTGTTTATTATACACACACAACACTTCCAATGCTATTGTGACTGTTTCTTTTAATATGCCTTGTATTGAAATTTAAAATCTGAAGCCCCGTCCTCAGAACTTCAGTCTCGCTGGCGACCATCTGGCGACACTCGTTGACACTTTAAAGAACTAATGAGAGTTGTACTAAATCTAGAAATGACAGCTATTTTGACATGGACACTACGAAGTTCTGTGAAGGGAGATTAAGGCAGAAAAGAAAATATGACTTTTCTTGAAGCAGAGGATTACTATATAAAAACGAATGACTTATCTGTTTGAAATATTTTGTTGTTACCATGATGACTCTATGCATTGTAACTAAGTATGTATTATTATTTTATTTCATAGCCATTAAATTAATTACATACATACAAGCTTAGTCACATTTTTGAGGACACCTCGTTTGATAATTACATTCCATATACAAACATGCCATCATCAATGAAAATACCATGTCGAATCCAAAAAAAAATTAATACTCACACCCACTACCACATTTACAATAATATGACGTGATTTAAAACCTAATTTGCATAATCTTTATCACTTCTACATGCTGTTTATATACTGCTGACATACAACAAATTTTAAAAACACACATTAACATACATATATAAACTTGAGAACATTTAGAGAAATGGTAGAGGCGATACAAATCGATTCTAGGACTTGTAATGTACGAGATAAATCAAGAAAACTTTTTACTTAAGGCTTTAGCAAGCTTTAGGTACTGAACGGAAATATATATGATATAATCTATACACATCATATAATAGATACATATTGTTTGTAGTTTCCATCAACTTTAAAGGTCAGTTCAAACGGTGCTTCTTTAAGTGCAATGTTGCAAACATTGCAACACCTAGTTGCAAACAAAGTTGTTTGGACCTCTTTTTAAATAAGAACTTACTTTGTGTCTTATGTGCCTTATACAGCAGATTGATGAGCAGTGATGCCAACTCGTGGAAAATTTCCCGATTCGTGGGAAATTTGAAGATCCAGAGGGAAAAGAGAAATTTTAACCCAAAACACCATATTCGTGGGAAATTCTAAATTCATCTCATTCGTAGAAAATAGTTGTAATGTACGTAAATGGTACATATTTCTCAGCAAAGTGAGTAAATTCAAACTAGCATTACTAAATAAAAATTTTCGGTTGGCATCGGACATTATTCTTGTACCCCTCCCATCAAATATTTGGTGCAAACTGATCGAAAAAAAACGGCGTCAGTGATGCTGTGGAAATGAAGATCGCTGTTATTTTATATTGTAGAATGTAGAATGATGGAAAGGGGGTTAATCACCGCGACCTTACGGATGTATTGTGTGTCCCCCTTTCTTGAGTTTTGGTTTGGTTATAACGATATACAGTCTCAAGGCTTTTTTTTCAACACAAAGTTTTTTTCGCGACACAACACATTTTTCGCGAAAAAAAAATCGTTTTAGTTTTTAGTTAAAAACATAGTTTCTCGATAATATGGCAACATGGGTAGTAGATCAAATAAATTTACAAGAAAGAAAATCCAGAAAAGATCCAGTGGTTCTCAAAATTTAAGCAAAAAATAATTTGTTTTGGAAATTTTCAAAATAAAATAACTCGGTTATTTTGGACTTATGTATTTGAAAAACGGTAAAGAGAAAATACAGTGTGTCAATTTTAAAACTTCCCACCCTTAATATCTTTCTTGCAGTTAAAAATATGAAAAATCGGAAAGACACGTCAATTTTATTTGTAAAGGGGACACTTTAAATTAATATTGTTAGCCTTTTTCTTTTAACCCCCTAGGAAGGGAGATGTCACCCTTACAATCTTAAATGGGAATGGGGTCAAGTGGCACATCGTTTTTAAAGGGCGTTTAATTATCTTTTCAGTGGTATCCTACTTTGTTGCTTTTTGTCGAGTGGTTTCCGAATAATCACGTTTCAAAGTTTCAGAAACAATTAAACATGCCTGCATTGAGCTTTTGGTTTTCAGTCTAGTGTTTACACAAAAATGATGGCAATGGATCTCCTTATAGTACAAAAGATTAGAAGATCACATTACACCACTTACACCTTATCTTATAAGTTGTTCAGAATGTTGTCCATTTTCCTGTTAATAATAATAAAGTGTGTTTTCAAACTCCTCCCTAAAATTTCGGAAAACTTCACCGGGAATTGACCGGCATTCTGTTGTAATTCGCCTTTTAAGATCACCAATATCAGTAGGCTGTGTTCTATAAACAATGGATTTAAGATGTCCCCAAAGAAAGAAATCTAAGAGTGTTAAATCCGGTGATCTTGGAAGCCATTCAATTGGTCCCCTTCTGCCAATCTATGTACCCGAAAATATCTCGTTTAACCACTGTCGAATCGGAAGAAAATAATGAGGTGGAGCCACCGTCCTGCTGAAATGTTAACAAATCCTCCTGTATAACTGATTAGAGGTTGTCACTCATTCGAATTTAAGAAAAGAAACGTTAATATTTATGACGTTTTCTGTCTATTAGTATATCGACCCCCCTAGAAAAATATAATTGCTACGTCCATGTTTCCACCTAATCTTCTCATTATTTCTACAAGGAGATCCATTGCAATATTTTTTTATAAACACTAGCCTGAAAACCATAATCTCAATGCAGGCATGTTTCTGCAAGTTTGAAACGCGATTATTCGGAAACCTCTGGACAAAAGGAGCACAGTAGGGTACCACTGAAAAGAGAATTAAACGTGCTTTAAAACAATGTGCCACTTGACCCCCATTCCCATTTAAAATTGTAAGGGTGACATCTACCCCTCCTAGGGGGTTAAAAGAAAAAGGCTAAAAATATTAATTTAAAGTGTCCCCCTTACAAATAAATTTGATGTGTCTTTCCGATTTTTCATATTTTTAATTACAAGAAAGATATTAAGGGTGGGAAGTTTTAAAATTGACACACTGTATATGTTTCTTTTATCGAGATCTACCAGCCCTGAAAAGATTTCCACTTATTTAAGACACACACTGTATAGTTGAAAAGTCATTGCTTTATATTTACAGAGTTCTATAGCAAAATTTCAAAAAGTACGCTTCGTTTTTGTGGTATTGATGTTTAAATTTTAATGTAAGCAGCAGTTTTGAAAACTAGTAATTTTGACTTTCTCTTGGGCAAAAAAATTGTCTCAAAAATGTCATAGTACTTTTTGTATAAGATATGCTTCCAATTGTTACTATTCAAATTCTCACCCCGTATAATAAAATACGATTATACATATATATTAAACATTATTTCTAAATAAACGACATAAACCATTTACTTTCTTATCCATGTCAATAAAGAGGGTTTTTGTAAGAGAATTGTTGCTTGTGGATGCGTATTGTTCTTACGTCACACTGTCCGTTTACAGGCAAAAGATGACATCAGCAGTTCCGGTGACCGGTAATCTAACGGCCGCAGGCTGGTCCAGCCAATCGTTTTAAGCCGCCTATTGTTCTTATCGTTTTTGATCTATCTATACCGACTGTCTTTACACAATACAGCTTCCTTGGTATCTATTGTTTCGATAATGTTCGTTAACTACAAAAGAAGTCAATAAAAAATGTTGCACAGTTTATTTGATATTTCTATGACTAATAAAATAATTATCTCATTAAGTTAATCAATTTAACAATATTTTTACGAGGTGCTGGTTATGTGAAAATGATATCTTGATTAATTGTTGAAAAAAACATCATTTAAAACATTTTCTTTAATTCAATAATTAGAAAAAATTTTCGCCTGCTTAGATCAAAGGGATTTTGTTTAGAAATACTCATGACTGTCCTAAATCGAGAATAAAATTAGTACCATCTAATGTTCAACGTGCAATGTATTTATTACAGAACAAAATGTCGGTAGAAATTTGGAAAGAACTAGAAGATAAATGGGAGAAAGCAGAAGTTAGCTTGATCAACATACAGCATGATCAACATATACATATAAAAAAGCCTTGACACCAGCATTTTTTGACATTGATTTTAGATCCTCGGGAATAAAAATATAACCTAACATCAGAAGAAAAACTATCTCTGCACTAGAGTTTGCAAATGAAATGTATTCGAATACCGGATTTCTTCATTAGATTCACACGACATTACCAAAACATTACTTCAAAAATCGGTCCAACATTTTAATAGATATTATATAGGTATATATTCTGTTAGAGTTTTATCTTGTACAATTATTATTATTTCTATTTATTAAAAGTATTTAAACGTTACAACAGCCAGTGTAACCTTTTATTTGATATCTAGATATAGAGTATATCAGGGGCGGATACAGGAATTTATTTTAGGGGGGCCCAAAATAAAAAGTAATGCAGAATATGCTTTTTAGTGCTCCATTTTTAACCCAAAAGCCTAATGTTTGAGCCAATTTATAGATTTTAGGGGGGGGCGGGCCCCATGGCCCCCCCCCTCTGTATCCGCCACTGGAGTATATTTATTATAGGAATCATTTTTATACCTTGATAGGAAAAGTTTTAAAGTTTAACACTTACAGTTATTTTTTTATTTATTATAAGTTTTTAAACAAGTTGTTTGTTTGTTGTTGTTTTGGAGAATTTGAAATAATAGATTTTGTCTAACGAACTATACATTATTAAAACTAAAATAAAAACAACATAAAACACAAAACTAATAAAATTAAAGTTTAAAGCTTCATTCAGAACCTCGCAATTAATGAAATAAATTAGTGGTTTCAAGTAGCGTAAAAGTTTGTTCCTTTAATTTGAATGTAAGCATTCAGAACGTCAAAATTAGTGATAGACATTTTCAATGAGGAGAAAAAGTTATCAAACTTTTAACTTTTCCACTAATTATACTTATTTGCGAGAAATGTCATTTTGGCCTTTGACTATCTTCCGTTAAGAGAAATTTTGGTTAGAAATCAAAAAGTGTTGTTTCTAAGGCTAAATATTCTAAAAATATGGCTTCCTATGGATACAACTGCGACTAAAGCAAGCTCTGCTTAGATATTCTATCAATTTTAATTGAGTTTTTTAAACATTTTTTTTTTTTTTTTTGTTAAAAATATATAAAGTGTAATTGAAACCAAAATTTATTCCACTAATTGCGAGGTTCTGAATGAAGCTTTAGAGGTTCAAACTCAAAAAGATCCAACACCTAAATATCAATGAATTCTTAATCAACGGCATTAAACCATCAAATACCGTGCAAATCCGCTACATGCGATGCACTGGTAGTTATTTGTGCCGTCGGTTTATGGTAAGCTAATGGGTTATGAAGAAAATAAGCTTTTTTTCAATGGTTACAAAAGTATTTTTTTTTTCGAAATGATTGGCATATAAAAAGGTCATTTTGACGTGTAGGCCATATAAGTAAAACCGTGTAAAACACTTCAACGACTAAGCATTATAAGTCTTTTATCTATGGACTAAGCACAAAGTAAAAAAAAATATATTATTAAACTGACATCAAGTGTGACGTCAAGTCAAATTCAACGAGTGTACCCATTGTTGCTCGATATACTATAATAAAATTATACAATTTTTTTTTTTTTTTTTTTTATTTTAACTATTTTTTAGCAAATGTTTGAATCATTATTTTGTTGACCTATGTGTGAAAAAAATAGCCTGTTTTATTCGGAGTAGCGACAGTCATGTTTTCAATTTTCTTTGCGCCTGCGCGAAATAAGAAGCTATCTGTCAATATGAAGAAGCGAAAGTTGCCACGTTTGAACAGTGGACTGTTGCCCATTTATCAAATACTCTATATATCTATTTCAAGAATGCCTCAGGCAACGAATCATTTTTTTAATTACTTATTTGTTTTTTTTTTTTTTTTTTTTTTTTTAATTTAGAAATAAGGATTAAACAAAACAAAAAAAAATATGTATAAAACCTTATAATTAATTCCATTTCAAAATATGAGTAGTGTATACCATGTTTATCAGGACCACTGCATTAAGTTGAGCAGTTTAAATAGACGTCCTATGGTCAAAAACGGTCAAAAGAGAGAGAAAGAAAATTTGGTCCCACCACATCAAAAGAGCTGACGGTTTCTGTCGCTACTCGTCGATCCACTTACTCTGGTTCTATTCCGAGTAAAAATATATTTTCTGTGCCTCGCCTGTAACGTCTTTTAAAGGCTCTATTTTGGACACCAAAAAATATCATTTTTACTCCTAATAAAATAATATACTATTTTTTTATTTTATAACAAACGGAAATAATTAGTTTTTTACGTGTTACTAATATTAGTTATATTTTTAAAAAAAAATTTTGAAAATTAATTATTAAAATTTTTTTTATTTTATAAACATTTCACTCATACTGTAAAAACAGCATTTACTCTAAATTAAATAAAGCTAAATGCTAATACTAGATAAAAAAATAGTATATACTGTTGGTCGACACATGTTAGACATAAAAAATTCGGATATTACGCATAATTATTACGGCATTGGTAAACGTAACTTAAAATGACTTGCGTTAATTTTTATGTATATTCTGAAGCAGCGTTCCAATTCTTAAAAAATTTCACAATGTCTGTGGAATTTCGTAATAATGGTGTTGCGAACGTTTCGGTGGAATAGAAAAAGTGGAATTTGTGGAATATTTTCGGAATTATTCCTTTTTTTCTTTTTTTTTCCATTATTTAGTCTAATAAGTAAAAAAAAACATTATAGGACTCATCATAATTTTACAGATTTCTGTAAAAAGAGCGTCGCCGTCGAGGTTAGCAGCTAGGTTCGGTATTTAGATCTGCAAGCAATCCGACGAAATTTTCGAAATATCACATATCACACGTCACTATATAGGGGTTTTCGGAAATAAAATCCTAGATTAGGTAGTTTACTAATCAGCTGTTCCAAGAGCAGTACTGAGAGTAATCAGCTGGTAGTTTAATTACGAACGGTTGGATCAATTAGATTACATCGGTCCCATTCGCCATCCGTTACACAATCAACATTTCTTCAACCTTATTATTTCGTTAAAAAGAGATAAATTACACAGGTCAAACAAATAATCTTAATATCCCTTTTTAACGATTGTATAAGATCTATTTTATCCTAATAAATGTTTTTTTGCTTAAATTTTTTTTTTTTTTTTTTTTTTTTTTTTTTTTATTTTATAAAAAACAAAATGTGTTTTTTTTTTTTTATTTTTTTGTATATGTCATTTTTATGCCATAAAACAAAAACACTATAAACTTTATTTTAATCATTTATTTACTGCCAACATAATAAACATTCCATTCATATTAATAAATAAAAAAATAATACTCAATTCTTTCTAACCAATTTGGTGGCATTGAAAATTTTCAGAATTGTCTATCAAGTTCCATTCTTTCATTACGCCTGGCTATTTAACTAAAAGTTTTTTTTTTTTTTTTTTTTTTTTTTTTTTTCATTTTTTTTCCTCATTGGTGTCTCCGATAGTGCTTTTTCGCAGTCAGTATCTTCAGAATTACTTGTTGGTTTTATATTATTTAAAAATCTAGAGTTACTTGATGCTATGCTGATTGGCTCATTTTTACTGTCACTAACAAAATAATAAGAGTCCAAAAATCAAAACTTAATTAATTATTAAAAAAAAAAACGTTATTAAAAAAACTTTATACCTTCTATGCGGACCGTTACGTTTAAAATTATCCTAGAAATTGACAGCTGCATTAATTCTACCCACCTCATTAGGAGGGTTAGTAGGATCACAACATATAGCAAAAATCGAGTTATTCGGATCACTTTCCGAACGCATTGACTCGTTTTGAGATCACTTTTCGAACGTCTGGATTAGTAATCCTATCAATCCGATCAATCAGATCACAGTTTTCGAAAAGCCCTTATATAATGTAAAATCCTAAAATTAAAAAAAAATTGTTTATATAAAAAAAAATGTCGCATGGTCGGCACAGACCTAAAGACCGAACCTGGCTAGTGATTGTGGAATTTTGTGGAATTTGGATATGTTCGCCGTGGAATATAATTTTGGACCATTGGCAACGCTGATTCTGAGAGCCAATAACACAAAATATAGAAAACCTACATTATAATCTCGACCAACCTTTTTGAACTCAGAGCAATAAAGATTATAAACATGATGACTATAGTTCTTCTTTAAGGTTCTTCTCACGTAGCTTTTCCCAATCTGGCTGTAAACTAGAGGTGGGCAAAGATTGAACGAGTCGTTCATTTGAACGATTATTAAAATGAATCGTGTCATTCGATTCACTGCTTAGAATACGGTTCGTTCAACTGAATCGTGGCCAGCACGGATCCATAAGATTTGAACGATGAGTCGTAAAAAAGAATCGTGAGAATTGAATCGGATCCTAATGCGACCGTTCGTTCAAAAGTCGTAAGAATTGATTCTTTGCATACAATACGGTTCGTTCAATTGAATCGTGGCCAGCACGGATCCATAAAATTTAAACGATGAGCCGTAAAAAAGAATCGTGAGAATTGAATCGTATCTATCTATATCTCTTCTACGGCGCGGCGCCGGCGCCGGCAGGTGATAACAATAGCCCTAAACAAACATCATGGCATAAAATTCAAACTATGAGAATGTTGATTTACAAGCGAAAAAAAAATTTATTACATATACCGCGATTATCTGTAATGCCGCAACCGCACATGCGCATGTCAGCGAATTTGTTAACTACCGAGCGTTTCGGGTGATCGACTTTCGCCTTTCCAATCGACACATTGCCCCCGGGGCTCTTTATATATATGGAGACGGAGCGGGCTTCCG